>NC_090931.1:250845585-251150585 GCF_040938575.1 Ambystoma mexicanum | reverse complement strand
GGCTGAAATTCTGGATTTACAGAGTTCTGTTTTTGCAGTGCAGAGCAGATCCACTCTGTGCAAGATCTCCTGCCTTTTTCACAGATGCACTGGGACAGTCGTGGAAGCTCCTGCAGAAGTGTCTTGCTTGCTTGAAATCCTTGTACGCTGGGTTTGTAATTCTGGCTTCTGATTCCCAGAGAATGCACACTTTGAGGGTTATACAGAACATATTAACGTTTTACTAACACCAACGCCTCTTAAAGGGGGCAGGGGATATGACAATTCCCATGTGGTGGCTCCCTGCCAAAAGTCCAGGACAAAGTGGAGTTAGGCAAGGGGATCCCCTGCAGAGATCACCCAGGCCCCGCATCATGCCGCAGGTGATGCCACCCAACCCCCGGGCCACACCACATTCTTAACAATTATTCCACCCTAAAAATGTTATCTTCTTTTGCCATCAGGCGCATACAACTATTTAATTTCGATGGTCCAAGTAGGTCATGTGCCCTCTACAAACCGAAGAGTCCATAACCAAACCCAGTATTGAGGAGGTGGGCACTGAAAAGGTTAATCCACAACAACTGGAAGGAGAGGATGAGGGAGTGGGAGGGAATGACTAGAGCTAGAAAGGCATGGCTTGCAGGGTGGGAAGACGCGACAGCAAGGACCCCAGTGAGGGGCAGCCTCCAGGCTGTCCTCCATCGGTCGATCCCAAGCACCTTGGACCAGAGCTCAAGCCAAACGTTCAAAGACGAGGAATACAGTTAAACACCTTTACTGAAATTCTTGAAATCTTGGTTAAATGTTTGTCTGATCAACTCTTTCATTTAGCCTCCGAATTTACGGCTTGTTTCATGGGGTGGCACTCATACTTTCTCAGCTGTGCACACTTTTCAGTGCTCCATCCGATTTCTAAGACTTCCTCGTGGTCCTCTGTGCCTCTCTCAAATTGTTGGTGCTTTTGCAGGGTTCTGTACCCCTACGCGGCATTACACACTTCTTTGGGTTCTCCGCACCCCTCTATGTTTCCTCTGCACTCTTCCAGATTCTTGGCATGAATTATGGCATTTAAGCACCTTTAAGGGTTTCCAGTGCCCCGTCTCAGGCTCCGGTTGTCTTTTGTGTTTTCAGCACATCTTGTGACTTCAGACATACCCACCCCTGCAGCACTTCTCAGATTAGCCAGAACCTTTCCCCTCCCCAGGATGATGCGGCACACGTTCCTGATGTTCTTTGGAGTGCACATCTGTGTGGGTGAAGGTGGAGCTCGAGATACCTGTCAGTCCACCATCTGTGATAGGGAGGGAGTGACCTCCATCAGAGAGGTCAGCAGGAAGGACGGGACCTTGACCATTCTCATTAACACGCAAATAGGAGTTTCCTCCTATCCATTTCTTTTCTGTATCTTCATTCTGCCTCCTCCTTTGTCACTTTCATCTGTTCCGATTTATATGTGTGGACCCATCTTATCATATCGTACTATGCTTAGAAACCGAACCCACTTATTTTTCCAACGCACTGCAAAGTGTTACTCTCCCCCAGCCCATTTCTGAAATATAAACACTTCTTCTCCAAATGTGACAATACAGAGATCTTCACTTTCCCAATGTCCTGCCGTCTTCCGCCAGTCATATGCCATGTATAGGCAGGCATGCAGTCTCACTTTCATCCCCCCTAAGACCTGCTGCCTCACAGGGGTGATCCCTCTCCAGGACACGACTGATTATATTCTGCAAAAGGCCAAGTAAACAACGCAGACTTGACAGGCTGCTATTTGCTGTCGCTTGATACCTGTGAGGAATGAGACTATGCCACGCCTGTTCTGTGTTATGCATTGTTAATGGAATTTATACCGTGCACTGCAGCCTCTTGCATGGTGCCCGGGCACTCTGGCAGATCTGAAAATAAGAAGAAGGGGTGGATTTGATAGTGGGTGAAGAAAGAGAGCACACATGTGCTTTTGCTGTTGTGTTGGTAGTTTCAGTTAGTGAAAAAACAGTCACTGGCCCTCATTCCGAGTTTGGAGGTAATCATGGCGCTATTTGCGCCATGACTACCTCCAATACCGGTACCGAGTCTGCCCTGGTTCAATGGGGACTTAACGGTCTATTCCGACCTTTGCGGGACCGCTAAGTCCCCATTGAAAAAGCCATTCCCTATTCCCATTTCAGCCCCCATAGGGCTCAATGGGAAGGCGCTAATAACGGTACCACAAATTGCGGTACCGTTATTAGCTCTGAAGTCCCTTAACCGGCCCCGTCCATAACGCCTGGTAGGAAGGGACCCGCTAAGGGACCTCGGAATAGGGCGCAAAGGGATTACTGGCACCAATGTCCTTAACGGTGCCCGGTATCCCTTTGGGCCCAACTCGGAATGAGGGCCACTGTGTGTGGGTTTGTTTCTAGTTGGTATGGGTCGGTAGGCATTCGGGTGCTTGAATCCAAATGGAAGGCCTTTTGTGCCCGTGGCATAGGTGTGCAATGACTGTGTTGCGATTTTGTGAGCTATTGGCGGTTGTGTGGAGATTTGCTGTTTGGTGTCACTGTCGGTGTCATGGTTTGACATATTTGGGTGGCAAAGTTGGTTGGTGAGTTGTGTGTTTGCAGGAGTATGGAGAGTTTTAGAAAGTGTAGAGGAGGTCCCAAAAAAAGCCTGCACTCCAGTCGCCCATTTTGAGGTACCAGGAACGTTCACACCAAAATATGTGACGTATGATGGGCAAATAAACCAGCAGAGAGCCACAGTAGGGCTCTGCCCAGTACCTATCAGAAGAGCAACACCTATTGAAGTACCGATACCCAGAAAACCATGGACAGTAAGGTATCCATTAAGAAAACCCCACCAGCAGATGAGACGAAATGAAGCGTGCCTAAGTACAGTCCCGGAAGAAACCAAAAAGGTCTTAAGGGAAGACGAAAGGTGACATCACGGGGACCCAGACAGACTCACAAATAGAAGAAATGATGACCCGAGAATGACACAAAGAGACAAAGCACCATGAATAAAGATATTGTTAACCTAAAGTGGAAGAACAATGTTGAAATGCAAAGAAGTTCAAGATGTAAGCAAAATGAAGATATTCAACCAGTTTACACCTGTAAATATGCTTGAAACCGCAAGAAAGCTAAGAAAACAGTGCTGCTTCCTATGCTAAGTAGAAGAATAGTGCGGCAAGTGCCAGTATACATAGATCTACCTCAAACAAAGTACTATAGTATAAGTATATTCCCCTTTGCACAAAAGCAGAACCAACCCGGGTTACTAAAGGGCAAACGCAAGAAGATTCATATTCTAGCAACACGAGGAGAGACGGATGAATCGAAACCCGGCAGAAGCAACTCGTGCCAGGGAAGCCAAGGTCATACCAATAGAGGAGGCGAACAGTAGCTACGTATAATTGAAACTTAAGAACAGAATATCCTGTCTCTGAAAGTGAGTTGTGAAGTGAGTTGAGTCCCTTGACGTTTTCAGTAGTCATTTTTTTAAGGTAGGGCTTAGATGCCCACCTGACAATGTTTACCCAATCCCCTTACTCCGTTACCATATACAGATATAGTACCTATATTAAAGTTACCTTTTCCTAACCAATAGAACTGCATGTTAACTTTTGAGTGTTACATGTCAATTATGACGAGTTTTGAGTATAAAGGTTACAACTTGTATGACGTTTGTTGGAGTTGAAGTGAGAAGGACGATCGCATCACTGCTGATTTCCATGACTTTCCGTTTTTTGTAATTGTCATTAAAAGGACTCCCTTTGCCAAACCATTGAGTTGTCCTTATTGATTGGTTTTGCAGTAATACATCTACACCCCCATCCATCTCAAGGGTTCAGCTATCTCTTCTTAAAGTAATTTGGAGCAAATCTTGGCTCTACTGGCCGGCCCGGGTCTCCGGCGTACAAAGGGTTAGTGGGGAAAAGGGTCATAGGATTGAATCATCGTCATGAATTTGTTTGTTGTGTAAACTGAAATGCACTGTGTGGTGGTTAACAATGTTCGGTCTCTTTTCCACTGGTAGGCCAATCCGATAGTATCACATGACCCAGGAACCATGAGTCAAGATGCAGTCGTTTATGCCATACCTCTCTTCATCAGAGATGCAGGCTTCACTTTGATCGTGGGCCACGGTTTGGGGAGTAATGTCAACAAATCAAAGAGTCATGTTTTTAGGGCTTTCCTGAAGGTCAGGTGTTCCTCTATTTTGCGTTTATCCTTGGGGAGAGAGTTGCAGAGTTTCGTAGAGATGTATGAAAAGGCTAATCCAGCATATGTAATGTTCTAATATTGTTTGGGTTCAAGACATATATCATTGCTAGACCGCAGGGTTCTATTTTGTCTGCCGGTGGAGATTTCTTCTTGCAGGAATTCTGCCCCTTGGCCCTGAATTGCTATGTGAACAATGCAAAGTGTTTTAAAAAATAGTTCCCTCTCTTGACTCGTAATCATTGTAGGGATCTTGGTATTGGTGTGATATGTTCTCTCTTACTGAGTCTTAGGAGGAGTCTTGCTGCTGTGTGCTGGATCTGTTGCAGTTTTTTGGTTAGGTAGTCTGGCATTCTAAGGTAAATGCTGTTGGCGTAGTCTATTCTTGACATTACAAGAGAGATGATGGTACGTTCTGTGTGGGAAGGTTAGCAAGGGTAAGATCTACTTGATAGTACTAGGTACTAAGTGGAAGAAGCATTTCTTTACTTGTGTGTTGACATTTAACTACTTAGAATGCTTCAGGTGGTTCCCTTTTCAGTAGACCGTGGTCTATCTGTAAGCACAAAAATAAAAGATCCTCTGCAGTGTTTTATTTGGACATGACAACATTTCATAATAGCAATACATATTACTTTCAAATCCAAATCATTAGTTTATTAATATATACGAGCAGAGGTGGCAGGAATGTTCTTTTGCTAGAATGGGGTTTTGGAGTTAACCTTTATCTCCTATTAAGTGAGACATGATATTAAACAATTAATTAAAATGCAATTTATTTGAATTTGCTTTATTAGGTTTATTTTTTGCAATTTATCAAAAAGATCTGTGCCAATTTAAATACAAAAGATACAAGAAAATGTATGTTTGCTTAGAAACCTGATGGATACAGCATGGCAAAATGTGGGATTTGTTACTGCACATTCTTTCTGGATTTGTTATTTTTTTCAGATGAGCGTTTATGGTTTTAAACACATTGAGCCTCATTATAAGTTTAGTGGTATTTCGGTGGTAAATCCACCAAAACACCACCAAATGGATTTACCATTACCACCACTTGGTCCGGAAGAATGACTGCCAGATTACCAGTGGTGGTGGGCAGTGTTAGTTTATAGGACTCCATAGGGATACCAGCGGAATTACCACCAGCGGTAAATCTGCCAATTTAGTTATTTTTTGAGAGTAAGCAGAGGAATTACCTCCAGCATTCTGCTGGAGTTTTTGTCCTCTGCCTTCCCTCTAAACCCATAGTTCAACGGGGCAGTAATGCTGGCGGTAATGCATTGGTAACTCTATTACAACTGACTTACCAATGTTTTCGGCCACACCACCGAACTTGTAATGAAGCCCTAGATAGTGTGGTATTTTCATTTATTCCAATGCAATGGTGAAAAAGCTCAGAATCTGTGCACATTTGTGTTTCTACAAACTTAAAAAGGGCATGCGCACTTCAAAATGCCACTTTCCAAAAGTCGAAGTGCAACTCCAAGGACACGGCTATTTAGATATAATTGAAAATAACAGGAGGAATCCATGTTCAATGATACTACATTGAAAATGCGAGAGACAGGAATTTAATTCTGAAATCTTTCAGATTCTGGTAGGACTGACAAGTGTAGCTTCTATAAAGAGCTTTTAGTGTACAGCAAGAAGCTTCCAAGATGACCGCCGGGCATCAATGTTACAATGAAGATTCATGGGCAATGTAGTTTTTAGTTTTACAGCTACGTTTGCTTGAAAAAGTGCTCTAGCGATTTGTGAACTAAAGACAGAAAGCAAACCGGTTGATTTGCAAATTGTCTACAAAGTCCTATGGTGCAGGGATTCTGTACCTACTGTGCACAAATGAGGAATTATATGCCTAATTTATTGATTTATTTTGTCATTTGTAAAGCGCACCCAGTCCTGGTAATTGTTATTATGGCCCCTTGTACCTGATTGGGAATTTGCTGGTAAACTCATTGACAGTTACTGCCACTCTGTCCTGTGAATTTATTGCAGGATTAGGCGTGGGGTAATGGCAGTGGTACTCCACATTTTGCGGGTCAATAGGTCTCATGGGGATTTCAATAGATGTATTGTGAGCGGTAATTCTGCTGCAGTAAATATGACAATTGTTGGAGGCAATGTAGAGAATACATTCTCGTCCTCATGTCACAGATGACTCAAGGAACAATTCAAGTCCCAGAGAAGGTTCAAGGATTTGTATTGATTTCTTTAGCAGGGTGCTAGGACCGTTCCTCACTCTCTTGTCTAAATGCAGTGCTTACCTTCCTAGTCCAAGTGTCCCAGGTCCCCATGTTGCTTTATTGTTGTTTCAATCCTTTATTCGATTCAAAATCATCAGGGACAAATAAATAAATATCAATACAAATACATGGTAATTAAAACTAGTCAATCAAATCTTAGCACCAGAGTAAAAAGTAAAATACATGAATCATGAAATGATCACTTACATTCTTTCAAATGTAAAGTAAATAACTTCTCCTTAGCCATCCCCGGTTCATGTACTCTGATATATAGTACACCACATCCACGTTCAAAGTACAGATACAAAGGCCCATGGCTTCAGGAGTTGTTCGAATACCATACAATAAAAATAAAGGTTTGAGATATCTAATTCTCAAATTTTTTAAAGCTAAACAAATCATCATAAATGAGTTAGGGACTCTTGTTCAGCGCCACATATCAAGCAGCTAGCTCCCGATGTGGTTTTTCACAGACAAGTGAACTTGCATACTTTCAAACAGCCCATCTGAAGTTCCAAGTAAAGTGCACGTGCATAAATTGGAGTTATTATGTCAACATAGCTTTCATAGCCAAAATCATTTTTGTGGGAGAGATATTCCGGCCCTTGAACCAAAGAAAAGCAGGAGCTCTCCATCTTCCTTCTTTTATAGATGGAGAATGCCACCTTTACTCGGGTTTTGGCTTCCTTAGTGATACCAGTTGGCTGGTCCCAATAACAAAGCAAGACTAGCATCGCCAACCACCTCTTAACACGAGGGAGCCAGGAGACGATACGCCCCCCGGCAAGAGATATTACATAGGGTAGAGCCACTCAGTATTTTATGAGGGCCCGATTTCCCCAAATCCGTAACCAGAATTGTACTGGCCTAACTCCAAACCCATCATCGATGCAGCTCAAGTCACACTCCATCCGAACTATAGCGTTTGGAGCACTATATGTGGGAGTGAGAAGATACTTTTCAGGAATTTATTTTCTGTTGTCAGTAAACACTGTGTATTAACATGCCCCAGATGTCATCTCCATAAAGGGTTGAAGATTTGCCTGCAGTTTATAGACTTCTAGGGCCGGTGGAGCTGCACCCCCACCATTGCCAAAGTAGAATATTTTCAGGGCTCCACTATTTCTCTCAAGAGATGCAAAGAGGTTGCCCCTTTTTTGGAAGAGATATTCAGAGGAAGAGTGCCGTCCTTACTTTAAGGTGTTGTTGTGCCTTAAAGTGAATCTTGTCCAAACCTGTCTTAAAATACAAAGTACTGAAGCTGAGGTGGTATATTTCGGTTATCAGTGGATGCAGGACTTCAGTAGTTCAAATGAAGTGGAATGCTATGGGGCCAAGCAGAACATCTGCATGGTAAACTGTGGTAGAAGTGAAGTTGTTGAAGTTGAAGCTACAGAATTGAGAAGACATCCTGACAAATATACCTATTGAGCTTTCTAACCCGAATAGACGAATACTCATAGTTAGCCAAGACTTTTGTTCCATTAACATTCTAGAAGTTGTATTTCTTTTTGAACTGTATCAAGTCTTCTTGGATGAATGGAAGTGGCGAAAACCATTGATGCTATTCTAAGGAAGTGCAGGGTCTTTATTTCAGCAGAAGAACTTGTGTTGTTGTTGGAACTGTCATTGACAACTATTTACCTTGATATTGACTTCTCAAGAACTGATCTGAGACTTTACTAACTATGTGAAATTACTTATATTCTTTTGATGAACATTGAAGAAGCATATAACTTGTGTCCTGGGGAAGGGAGGTGACCCAGTTTGCTAAAAGGTTGGCATTATATTATGAATGTCATTGTTGATCATAATTAAACTGCCATATATTTTCTTTTGTACTTGATGTTTAATGTGAGGGCCAGCATTGCTGTGTTATAATGTTTCCCCTTAGTTTTGTTAGTTAGGGAAATCCACAGTAGAGTAGGGAAAGTGAGGCATTTTTAATATTATTTCTATTCTAATAAAATGGCATATTTTGAACAAATAGCAAACAGTTGCCTGCCTCGCATTGCTGACCCCTCACAGGACATCGTTTTGGCTGTAAACTTTTATTAGAAGATAAAAAGGAAAAGAAAACCCTATCTTGCCTTAACTCAAATAGAGGTTTCCCTGCCTCAACTGAAATAACAAGTGTCAGAATGTCCAAAGTAAAAGGTCCCAATGTCCAGTGTCAAAATCCTAAATCTGTCCCAACACACTAAGCTAACTAAATCAAAGTGATGTGTTCTTGGTCTAGAGGGATGATTCCCTCCCCCTGGACAAAAGGCAGTTCTTAGCTTTGTAGTTTCCCTGTGTGGTCTCAACTACTCCTCAGCCGTTGGGGGGAATGTCTCCCTTCCCCAGCCCTAATCAGACTTCTGATTCAACTCCACAATTCGTGGGGGTATGTGTCCCTTCCACCAGCCCTTGTAATACAGTTCTCTGGGGTCCTGGGCCCTTGATGGCAGCCCTGGTTCCTTCTCACCAGGCACTGCTCGCAAGGCCAATAGCCTGGATGCTTTACGAGCTGTACTGGGTCTCTGAGCCTGATAGGAAGACCTGGTTCCCTTTCACCAGGTATTGTGACAAAGACGAAAGCCCTGGAGGCATCTCAGGCTGTGGTGGGTCCTTAACCATGAAGGGCAGACCTAGGTTCCTTTCACAAGGTACTGCAGAGGAGAGGATTGGCCTGGAGGCTTCCCAGGATGTGGTAGGTGATACAGGCATGGTTCGCTAACCTGCCAAGCACTGTAAGAATGTTGCAACACGTACCAGTTCTCTTTATTTGGGTGCATGTCCCAGACTCGCAAATCCAACCTTAGTTTGGCTTCACCAAGGCTTGGTTTGCGCTCCTTCCAAGCCGTAGTACAGCTCTGCGTACTTCTTTGCTTCCCTTTACTTGTATTTGTGTCCCAGATCCTGTTCTGCAAATTGTGCCACAACTTGCTTGAGCCACCTCCATCTTCCTGACTAACCATGTACCTCTATCTGCAGGCTGCATAGTTGCCGGCTCTTTGGCGCTCGCTGGGCTCGTTTGTGAGACTTCGGTGCCTTCTCAGAGCTTCCCCTGCTCTGCAGCAGCTCCGTAATCCTTATCTGTTCTGGGCTAGCTTGTTTTCCAGCTCCCACGCTTACCGGACCATCCATCGGTCTAATTTGCTCACGGGTTGGGTGGCCCTGGCATCCTGGACCACCCTCAGGCTCTCTCCTTTTCTCCTTGGTGTCCCGGTCAATACCCGTCTGCACGTCAGGTTCCTCCTGGCTATCACAGCTCCTCCAGGGAGATCTTGAAGTTCTGTCAAGTCCTTTCTTGGTGTTTATTCCGTTTATTCCAATCAATGTCTCTGAACCACTAGACTGGTAAAAGTGGTACCAATGATAACTCGGCATTGCTCTGCAGCACCTCCTCATCTCAGTACTAAAGGAGTGTGGGTGTGGAGACTCATTAGGAATCTTCCTTGTCTCAGTACTTCATGAGTACTGGTGTGCTAACTCATTAGGAATCGTTATGAGTCTCAGTACTTTCTACATGAACTTCTTTTGCAAAGTATAGAAGGTATGAAGCAAGGAGAGTAGAGGGATGAGGTCACTGGGAAGTGGGGTAACTATGGTAAGGGGATCTAGGGCCATGGGATTTGTGGAAATACTGCATTCTCCCAATGTGGTTGTCACTGGTCCCAAAGGGGGTTTCCCCTCCCATGACATCTTCCCGCTGAGTATCACCTGCGGGGGGACTAACGGGCAGCTGCCTCACCACCCTGGCCTCATGGGAAGGGGCTCCCCTTTCATTCGCAATGACGACATTCTGGAATTCGTCATAATACTTCAATCATAGAATTGACCCAACAGAGATTACAGTTTACTGTCTGCCTAGCCGCCATTAGATTATTGCTTTCTATTTTGACTTCATAGAGGAAGGCACTGTTTTCCTATTTCTGGACAATGATTGTAGCAATCTATTTCACGTCAGTGCTAATCACTTGGGTCAATTCATGAAGAAGATGCTATGAGTAACTTTTTCTTATCTTTGACTTACTCGACAGAGATATTCGATTCACAACAAAGCGGCTATGAGTAACTCTGATTTACTATGATGAAGGCAGGGGTAAATCAAAGTTGGTCCTAGTAACCTTATAGTGAATTGAATAGTCCTCTCCAGGAATAATTCAGAGTTACTCCCAGTAAATTATTTGCAACTCGGTGCCATTGTGTCTCCGAAAGTGGTCTACACCTTGCCCCAAAAGAGTGATATCTCCCAGGGAGGTGGTTTGTTGAGCCCTTTGTGCCCTATGATTTAGCAAGACTGTGATGTTGGCGCTATTCTCTAACATAAAATGAGTAAGTCCTCTATAGCTGATACTTAAGGAACATAAACCGCATATAGGGATTGTGGCTTTCGCCAGTACATTTTGAATATGTTCCTTCCAATTCCGTGTTCAGTTAAATAACCATTTTAGGTTTGAATGCTCATAATCCCGATCCAATCTGCCTTCCATTCCTCAAGGACCTGCACATCTCCCATTATGTCCTCTAACGAATGTCATGATATATGTTTTATTAATGTTGATAATCGTGATTTTACACACAGTACATTTTGAGGGATTTGACTACACGTTAAAGGCAAATACAACACAGGTCTGCTATGAAACCTCTTTTCATGTTTGAAATTGACACAAGACTGGATTCTGCAGCTAGGGTCAATTATTTTTGTAGATGTGCTCATCGTTCCAGCATCAATGCATGGAAAATCGCAAGATCTTCAACTTGATTATTTTTAATGGTCTCAATACAGACTTCTGATCATGATATCTTGATGTTCTTTCAATTTTTTATCTAGTAAAGCCTCAGGTACTGTCGATTGCTGTGATTTTCTCAGTAATACAGGAATGGCAATGATTATGTTACTGCATGTCCAAGTAATCTCAAAGCAACAAACCAGAAAAACACAGAATAGATCACAAAGGCCAGACGGTCTCCAAAGAAGAGCCAGTGCAGCATTGCAGCCTGGAATACTTTGGCGCTGTCTCCTCTCTTAAGTGTTTTTGAAATACTTGTATGATAGCCTTTTTAGCAATGTTGCCATACCCATGGCTTGTGTCCCACCAATTTCTCTGTTCAGCTTTGGTGTTATTTTTTTAGTGTAAACTGCCTTCATTCCTATTTCCTCGCAGTGCGCTTTACTTTTGTGATTTGAAAAATGAAAAGGAAATATAATGAGCACCATGAACATATGAGTGCATTTTGACATGTTTTAATCCAATGTATAATAGTGATGGTTAATCATTGAAGATTTTGAAACGCATTACAACTGGAGTAATAGAAATAAGATTCTACATTGATACTAGTTTGCTCATGTCATTCAGCCTGCTTTCCATTTTCTGATCCTTTGTCAAAGTTCTAATGTTTTAAGGCAATTTGTTTCCCAGCTGCAAAGGCTTGTTAACCTATTAGGGAGTACTATGAGTATGCTGTGGTTGTGTTGACAAATTATTGAATGAAATTGACTAAGTATCCCGATGACCGGGATATAACTCAATGAACAGTGGTGCAGCAAAGTTGCCATTGCACCCTAATGCAATGAGAATGATATATTATGAAGGCTATGATATTTGTTCTTACACCCTCCTACAGTATGTATCATTGAGATTTCTGAAATATATGTTTGGTCTATTAGGGTGCTATGAAACGTACTATTGGTTCATATTTTTAAGATATATTTTTGACATTTGTAACGATTGCACTGTGCCCTTTTTTATTTAATGCTGTTACGGTTTTAATGTTTTTATCAATTGTTGTGTTTGCTTAACATTGTGGTTTGGCTTTTATTGAATATTTTTGAAATAAAGAAAATGTGTATCAGCAATCCTTGTTACAATAGTTTTTCCAAATTTGGTACAAAAATAGATCAATTCGGCAAAGGTCTACTCTTCTGGTGTCTGATTCTTCTATACAAACACAAACATATTTTTCGAATATATTTATCAAAAAACAGATAAGTGCCTATTTTTACATTGGACTTGGTATCACAGTTTTAATAGCACTGTTGATAACAGGTTTTAATAAAATTCCACTCATTGTATCAACCTTACAAATGGGAACAAGCATTTGGACCCACGATGATTCAAGCATTTGACCTTCACAGCAAGCCTCAGAATATTGTTGTCAAACTGAATTGACCCACTAAGCTATTTAATATGCAATATCCACTAGCCAGGCATAACCATTGGAAGACAGATGAATGGACTAAAGGATTTAGTGCAGGCATGTGTGTGTAAATGGAAGCACCAAGGTTTCAACACATGTTAAAAAGGACGGGTGATTGATGTTCCTGTTGCGGAGGTCATCTGCACATAACTAAGTCCAGAATTCGAATCGCTGTGAATTGACTTAGAGTGTTAATGGATCCCTCTCCTGCACTGTATAAAAGCTGTAAGTCAATTTTGAATCCTGGTAAGATCGATCTGTTTAATTAAGCAATATGACCCGAGTGGCGGGGGCAATACTGACTCAGGTAATGCCATAGGGCCCATAGGTATAGGCCCCGAGCGAAGCAAGGGTCTTACCGAAGGCCCCGGGGCATTACCTGAGTTGGTATTGCCCACGCCGCGAGGGTCATATTGCTATTAGTAGCCCGGCCCAAAAAAACTGCGTGACCGGGGCACTAAAAGCTTTTTTTTGTCCCGAAACACTGCCGCATTTCGGTAGAAAAAAAAGGAAGAAAATGGCCGCCACCATGGAAAGGGAAAACGGAGTCCATTTTCCCTTTCCATGGCGGCCATCAGGAGAGGACGCGCTGGGAACAAAAGTGTTCCCAGCGCGTCCGCTCCCGAAAAAGGATCAAAAAGAAGGTAAGTGGGTTTGGGAGGGCAGGAGTGGGATGGGGGAAATAAATAAATAAATAAATATATAAATACGTACCTGCATCCCCGGCGAGGGACGAGGGAAGCCTCCAGCCGTGTGGAGGCACGGTGCGGGGGTGGCCCCGCGCCGAGTCTCCACACGGCTGGAGGCTTCCCTCGTCCCCCGCCAGGGACACAGGAACAAGAAGGTAAGTGGAGTGGGGGGGCGGTGGGAGGGAGGGAAGGGAATAAAAAAAAAAGACTTACCCGAGTCCCTGGTGGGGGGCGAAGGCAGCCTCTCAGCCGCGGGGAGGCTCGGAGCGGGGATGGCGCCGCTTCGAGCCTCCTCATTGGCTGAGGGGCTGCCACGCTCCCCGCCGGTGACAAAGGCTGTGGAATCCCGATAGAGGGATTCCTTGCCAGTTAATGACCCGGCGAGAGCCAATCAGAATGCGTTTTGCATTCTGCTTCACTCTCGCCGGGTACTAATATTGCATAAACTGCACAGTTCACTGTGTAACCTAGTGGCCACATGTATGATTCTGCATGTAGCACTGAATCGGCACTCATCCTTCAGAGGCCGATACAGTTAGTGTGGTTGTGTTTCTTAATGATTTACAGTCATCATAAATTGTCTGATGTGTGCTTTCTGAATACGTGAGTGCACGTACAAGCATATCATGAATAGATAGCACATTGCAAAGACAGAAATAGCAACTATTTTTCTTTCCTAACCTGCATGAAGGAAGAATTCAGGTTATTTTGCTGACTATTCTTTTTTTAAGTTTAAAGGTTTTTATTTTATTCAATACCAGAATAAACAATTACAATCGGAGTGAGCAGCAGAGTGAGGTTGCAGACAGCGGCAGACCGGAGTCTTTCTGCTGTTTCTCCACTTTTTTTTTCCCAGCGTACCCATCTACAAAAAGGCCTCCCACCCGCGGAGCGGCCGCGGAGTGAGCAGCAGAGTGAGGTTGCAGACAGCGGCAGACCGGAGTCTTTCTGCTGTTTCTCCACTTTTTTTTTCCCAGCGTACCCATCTACAAAAAGGCCTCCCACCCGCGGAGCGGCCGCGGAGTGAGCAGCAGAGTGAGGTTGCAGACAGCGGCAGACCGGAGTCTTTCTGCTGTTTCTCCACTTTTTTTTTCCCAGCGTACCCATCTACAAAAAGGCCTCCCACCCGCGGAGCGGCCGCGGAGTGAGCAGCAGAGTGAGGTTGCAGACAGCGGCAGACCGGAGTCTTTCTGCTGTTTCTCCACTTTTTTTTTCCCAGCGTACCCATCTACAAAAAGGCCTCCCACCCGCGGAGCGGCCGCGGAGTGAGCAGCAGAGTGAGGTTGCAGACAGCGGCAGACCGGAGTCTTTCTGCTGTTTCTCCACTTTTTTTTTCCCAGCGTACCCATCTACAAAAAGGCCTCCCACCCGCGGAGCGGCCGCGGAGTGAGCAGCAGAGTGAGGTTGCAGACAGCGGCAGACCGGAGTCTTTCTGCTGTTTCTCCACTTTTTTTTTCCCAGCGTACCCATCTACAAAAAGGCCTCCCACCCGCGGAGCGGCCGCGGAGTGAGCAGCAGAGTGAGGTTGCAGACAGCGGCAGACCGGAGTCTTTCTGCTGTTTCTCCACTTTTTTTTTCCCAGCGTACCCATCTACAAAAAGGCCTCCCACCCGCGGAGCGGCCGCGGAGTGAGCAGCAGAGTGAGGTTGCAGACAGCGGCAGACCGGAGTCTTTCTGCTGTTTCTCCACTTTTTTTTTCCCAGCGTACCCATCTACAAAAAGGCCTCCCACCCGCGGAGCGGCCGCGGAGTGAGCAGCAGAGTGAGCAGCAGAGTGAGGTTGCAGACAGCGGCAGACCGCGGTTTGAGCGAGGACTAAGGGACAAGCCACCGACATGGATATATACCCGTGTACAGATGAGCCTGTGAGGACTACTGCTGTGATGCACCGTGTGAACGAACAGTCAACTACAAGGGCGGAGATACCCCAACCAGGTACGGCACCCCTTACCCATCACATGTGGGGAGCGGTGGATCCCGCTGATTTCTCAGTTCTTCCAGCTGCTCGTCCGATTTCTCCGCCTCTCATGCCGGAAAAGTCACCCCTCCATGAAACCCGTCTTCCCGTTATCCTACCTACTTCCCTTACCCCTTCCCCGCCTTTCCCTCTCCTTACCTGTTCGACTTTGGAGGCGGAGACTGTAACAAATCAACGGGTACTCAGGCCTTTGAAGGAGTCTGGTCCGGGAAGAGGACCCCTTCGGAAGCGTGGAGAGAAGAGCATTGCTCTCAAGCGGGTGCCGAAGCGCACTATCTCGTCTGGTCAAGCAGAGCCTTCTGAGACACCCAAACTCAAGACCGCGAGACTCCTGCTGGACACTTCCTGCAACGAAGTGTCCTGCCGCATACTGGAAACGGACCAAGGCAGGCCTTCGTTCTTGATGGACTTGAGAGACAACTCGCTAGCAGAGACTCAGCGGGGAAGAACTATCGTACCGCCGATGCTGCCCCCCGGAGATGAACGTGTGTGCCAAGAGGGGGAGGTGAACCAGATTACCAGAAATCGCACAGCTTGTGAGCCATTGCCTACCGCTGAAACGAATCGCAACAGCCCCAAGAGAGAAAAAGACCAACCTGAGGCACTTGCGGGACAACGCCCAAGGACGATAGCGACCACCGACGACGAGTCTTCAAAACATCTAATTATCAAGGACAGTGACCAAGACGCCACGCCCAAGCTGTCGGAGCCTGCAACGAGAATCCTATGTGCTGCGCAAATTCATACTGCATCAGCACTAGATAATCAACAGCGCCAGGCAAAGGAACCCTGGCTGATGACATCCGGGGCTAATGATAAATCTGGAGAAGCACACAATTGCAAAATTGCCCATCGAAATCCGGCGGTTTTTGATCACTCAGAGGATGGAACTACTGAGGATATCGAAACCGCTGCGGAACCGGGCACTGCAACTAAGACCCTGGTAAAACCGACCGTCGCATACTTTCAAATGAAAACTCAATCGAAAAAGAAACAAGAAAAAACGGGAACGGACAACGAGAGGCTGGACATTTCATCCTTAACGACGATCTGCAAACCGCACCGCTATAATCACAACAAAGCGAGAAGTAGAATGGCCCCAAGACCGAAAGCTCCATCAAAAAAGAAACTAGGGCCAAAAACCGGTCCCATTAAAGGCGGCATAGTGGCAGCCATGAATGACTTTTTTAGATTGAAATTGGAGGCAAATCTAAATCAAGGTCACGAGTTGTCCGACAATGAAATTCTTGAGAGTCTAGGCGAAGCAGAAACAAATATATTAAGATCTGAGTGCCTTATAACAGAGACCACTGCGAGTCCAGACTTAATGACCAGTTTATCAGATAAAGCACAAGGAGGGTCCTCTACCCCCCTAAGATGGCATTATTCTAACAATCATAAGAAGAGGTTTGACTTTGGTGAGTCAATGGGAAAGACCACTGAAATACGTTCCCAAGCTCTACCGGAGGCTGAACTAAGGACAGAAAAGGAGAGAACTGAAGAAGAGATCTTGACCCTAGAGCCGAATACATACCTACATGAAACTACAATCATAGAAGGTAGCTCTACCAAAGAACCACGAGATATGGATACGAAAAGTGTTAACAATAAGAGTCCACAAGCCGACGAGAAGCTAGTGATAGACGTCGGAGCAGTGTTGCTTCCAGCCGAACAAGGCCTAATTGTTTCCCCAAAGGAACATGAGATCAACAGGGAAAAAACAAACCTACTGCATCGAGCACGATCTGTGACGCGGTATTTTGAGGAAACTCAACGGTCTCCTTCACTAAATCTCGTGCAGCAAAATAGGGACCAATCAACATTAATGTCGTCAGTGACGATAGCAATGGCACCATTCACAAAGATGTACGAGACTATTAACGACACGCTTCGGGACCAGATGTATATGCTCTCAGCAATGCAATCTAAATTGCAATATTTGGAAGGTTACATAATGGGGACCCAAAACCCTGAAATGGAAAAAATCACGCAAAAAAAAGGACAGGCTCCATCTTGCAGCTGCGCTATTGCCTATGGATTCCATCCTCCAGCTGAGGAGCCAGAGAACAAACAATCACAAAATCCCATTACGGATCAGATAGCCCTCGCTATCAGACAGGACGAAACGGTTGAGCCACTGGCCCACGATGACAGAACCACCTACATCTCCAACATCGAACAAGGCGAAGAGCCACTGGACGATATTATTGCTATCCTGGACGAAGGAGAGAACTATATGGTGACGGAAAACGAAGCAGGCACGTCGGGGGCAAATCAAGAAACAGCTAATCCCTTTTCCTACATCAAGACCGGGGGAAAATTGGGGAACCCCAGTAAAAACACCACTGTAAAGCCAAAGAACTTTACATTTGGAATATTCTCGCAACAAAAATCAATTGTCAACCAAACTTCGAAGAAGGATGTGAACAGATCAACCACTTCTTTGGTCTCTCAAATACCTCCGAAGCAGTCAAAGGTTGACGTTAGGAAAAATGGTCTTGCAAAGAGAGCAGTGAAGAAAACAGTTACTCGAAGTACTGAGGAGAGTGAAAAGCGACCCAACCGTGCAAAGGAAAAAGAACCAGTCCTCATGGTTCTGGAGCAATTAGACGGGAGTATTGCTATTGGGGATGAGACAGGATCCGAAATTCATCCAACAAAATCGTCAAAGAGAAAAATCCACAGAGCGATCATGGACTCTCCCAAAAACGAACCGCCGCACAAGGTCTTTATGTACGAAATTCCTGATTCTCCAATAGAAGCATCAGTGAAAACTCATAGACCGCAAAAAGTAGACTATATATCCACCCGGAGCTCAAGGCCTAGCATCCAGAAAGAACAAAGATCAATCGAGAGACGCAGACACGACACAAACATATGGAAGGAAAATAAAACCCGGTCTATTCCAGCTCACACTCGAGGACAGGTGGACCCAGGAGAGCGGAAAAAGGCTCGTAACTCTAGCCTTGAAAACAAAAAAAAAAAGACCTCAGATTCTTACCTCCAATATATCACTGAGGTGAACCAGAAAAAAAAAGGAGAAAGCACATTAGAACAAGACCAAGAACGGAAAAAAGCAGCAAAGCAAATCCTAACCGCCCATATGTTAAGACTGAAAAATATCAACTCAAAGCAAGAGGATATAACTATGAACAGATCAAATATTCTAAAAATTCTGACTCGAATTACAAGTTTGAAGAAGATTGGAAATAAAGACCTGTGGATAGTAGAACCAAGCACCATCGGGAGAACTGACTATTCTTATATACATCTCTACTCGGAAAATACTAAACGATACATACTGAGAGAATCCGAAAACCTACTTTCCATGGGATTTGAAGTAACGGATCCGAAACAGGCTAACATAAAAAAGGACCTATCTACGCGAACCGAAAGAGTCAAGAGAAACACAGAGGCCACCCTGCAAAAGAGCACTAGATACATCAGCAAAATGCCTCATGCACAACCTGGCCGAACGAACCGAAGTCCACTGAATTTAAGAAACGGAGCGGATAACCAGAAAGAGAGAAAAAGATCTGAGATAACTCCTCAAAAAGACACGCACCGGGAGCAAAACACTCTACGAATCAAACGACCCCAACATTCCAACTGTAATAACTGGTCTCCCAACAACGATGACAGACTAAGTTCAAACGAAGTGGAATCTTGGACATGGCACAGAACCGAAGCATCAAACCACAAAAATTACTAGCAACGATCGAGAGGAATGAAGACCCATATGTGCTTGGGAAAGCCAAAAGAACGAAAAACACAATTTCCATCGCCACATCCATTAAGATTTGGCAGTTGGAACACGAGAGGTTTTGCACACTTAACAAGAGAAACCGATGTTAATCTGGGAATTTTCGATGCACTTTGCCTCCAGGAGACTTGGCTAACCACTAAACCCCAACTAGATGGTTACGACATAGTTTTCACGTGTGCTAGAAAAGGTGAATCGGGAAGACCATCAGCTGGCCTCATTATCGCCATTAGAGCAGGATCAGGCCTGGAAATTTTCAAAACACTACAAACTCCTTATTGGATGCAAGCCGTGCTTCTTACAAGAAAATCCGTCACACTGAATCAAAAGGAAAGCTCGATTCTTTTGGTCAACGTTTATTGGAACCCTCAGGTAACAACCAACGAAGACCTCCTCAACGAACTTCAAAACGCTTTTGAGGAAGCACAGAAGATATGGGATGATCACAGTACCATTATAGGCGGGGATTTCAATGCCATATGTGAAGGAATTGGCAACCGCTCTACATCGCTAAACCTAAAGTCTCCCGTGCGGGAGAGAGGTATTTTTCTGGACAAGATCATGGCCGAACGAGACATGCATAATCTTCACTGGCAGCGAAACAAAGCAAATCTGGCAATTCCTTCATGGCAACGAGACGATCAAAAAGGAACAATAGACCATATTTTCGTCTCGAGAGACATCTTGCCAGAGATTTGCTCCTTTACAATCAGGCCAACAACTTTCAGTGACCACAATCTCTTGGTGATAGAAGTTTGGGCCACCAAATCCCAAACGACTCTGAACAATCTGCCACTGGAGATAACAGAAAAAGGTAAGCGAGTCAAAATATCTGCAAAGGGCATACGGGAACTGGAAGCCCAATTCGCTGGCTCTCAAATTACAGGATCAACAGTGTCTAAAAGAAAAGAGTTGGACCTTGACTACACACCCCTGCTAACCAGATTTCTAATGGAACCAGCTAAAGCATCGGTGGAGAAGAAAGACCAATCTTATCCCCATGCTTACAACAAAGATCTGGTAATGAAAAGGAAGGAACTTAGAAGACTCAAAAGATTAGCACAAAGAACTCCATCCTCAGAGAACAACGAAAAGTGGCTAAAATCGGCCCGGCACTACAGAAGCTGGCTTCACAACCATCGCTACCAGCTATACCTGAACGATTCTCAGCAAATGCTGTCAACCATCTGTGGCAAGAAGCCTAAAGAGTTCTGGAACTTGATCAAAGGAACACAAAAGAATACCAACGAGAGCATCCAGAACAACGTGGGCGAGGCACGCTGGATCGATCATTTTTCAAAATTATTTGCTCCCACTAGTGAAGTGAACGTAACTGAAACTCCGACGAGCGACCGCCACAAAAAGACAAGCCCATGGTCTATCCCTGACGATAAAGAGTCTATCCTAGACAAATTAAAAAAACTAAATAACTCGAGGGCTCCAGGACCTGACGGGATCAGCAACATGGAATTAAAAAAAAATCCTGAATGCTGGGCCAACATCATGAGCGAACTCTTCTCCAACTGTAACAGTAAAAGAGCAATACCACCAACATGGCGAAAAGCCAATATTGTGCCCATCTACAAGAGAGGTGCGACAGACGATCCGAACCAATACAGGCCCATCGCCCTCTTGGACGTAATGGGGAAAGTTTTTGCGTCCTTGGCCCTAGACGCGTTCCAAGAATGGATGCGTTCGTCAAAAGCAATGGACCCATTCCAGAACGGTTTTATCAGAAACTCTGGAACTTCAACAAACATCCTACTCATGAGTGTGCTAAAGGGAAAGGCTCTTCAAAGTGGCAACCCAATCTATATCGTTTTCATCGATCTGGTACAAGCGTTTGACCAGGTAGATAGGGAACGCTTATGGGCGAAACTGGAATCCAAAGGCTGTCCGGAGTCAATTTTAAATCCAATCAAGGCTTTACATCAAGAAACATCAATCCGAGTTCGTCTAAGTGCAGACGGCCGACTCTCGGAAGAAATTGTAACAGCACGTGGAGTCAAGCAGGGTTGCCCTTTGGCTCCATCGCTGTACAACTCTTACATCGCCGATTATGAAGATTCCACTCTTACGATCAGACACTTTCCCCCGACAATGGGAGGGGAGAAGATAGACCGTCTACTGTACGCGGATGATATCATCCTGATGGATTTAACCCCTATAGGTCTTCAACGACAACTGGACAACATGGTAGCATATATGTCGAAAAACAACTTATGCCTTAACACCGCAAAGACCAAAGTGCTTACCCTGGGGAGACCCTCAAAGTGGAACTCTAAGTTTACTTGGCATTGTGATGGAAGGAAGCTGGAAAGAGTGGAAGCCTTTAAATACCTTGGGATTGTAATCAGTAACGATAAAGAGGAAAAACCCGCGCTTGAAACACTCTGGACAAAGTTAAAAAATCTCACAGCCCAAGCTAAGGCCGTGGACAAGAAACACGGCCGTTTTTCGATTGTACCCATCGTGAGATTTTACAAAGCCAAGGTTGTTCCTACCCTAGTTTATGGGATGGACGCAATGCTGCTAGCTCCGAACACCATCTGGGAGAAACTGGAAGCTTTTTTCTGGCGAAAGGTCCTCGGTTTAGCCCAATCCACTCCAATCGCACTAATAAGACGAGAGCTATGCATTTCCTCACTGTTGGCAATAAGACTGAGAGCCACCTTGATGTTATACCGCAAGGTAATAAACAATCCAGAAGTCAAAGTATTGGACCTCATACGGAAAGAACTTAACGAGGGAAACAATCGGGCGCTTGTAAGCTGGGAGCAATCCAACCGGAAAATGTTGGAAGAACTGGATCTTTCTGTTGAAACACTCATACACAATCCAAATCGAGTGTCGCAAAAACTTTTAGAAGCAGATTGGATCCATACCCAAGAAATGGCCTGGTCGTATTCCACCACAGCAAAATTACCAACTGCTCCAATGAAGCTAAACGACATGCGGGGCTATCTACTGAGGTTTCCAGATAAGAACTTAAGTCGTCTGTTCCTAAGATTTAAGCTGAACCAAATAAAAACCAACGAAATTTTGGCACTACGCAAGCAAGTACCATCAAGTTCCTGCCGCTTCTGCCAATCGATAAATGCCATCGAAAGCACAAAACATCTGCTAATGGAATGTACTGGGCTCAAAACGAAAAGAGATAGATACCTTGCAGTCCCATTGAAAAATTACCTCACCCTCGACGAAGAAAACCTCTGGATACTCCTGACGAACGGGAACAACATTAGATGCGTTATAGGAGTAACACTCTTCCTTAAATCCTTGACGCTCGAGTAGGAGGATTTCCCTTAAGGCTAAGCCTACTAAACAAAGACACTTCTAAAAAGAATTCGGACATTTGATATATGAAGACTATCATTCCTATATTTTTGTAAAAATTGTGATACAATTAAAAACAAAATAATAAAAAAAAAAAAAAAAAAAAAATTACAATCTGAGTATATATAAGCAGTGAATTACATTGCATAGCATTTCAGATCATTAAAAACAGAAAACATTCTATAATGTACTCATTAAGAATGTGTATAGTATGAAAAATTCATTTAGATTGGAGTTGTGTACAGCAACTAATAACAAAGTTATCATAAATTCATTGAAATATATGTAACATACTCAGATTATCTGTGAGAAGGAAAAGGGGGACAATAAGGGGAATGGGAGTGAGAGGAAACAAAGTGATTGGCCAGAATGAAGGAGCCATAAAACTGTGAAAAGAGTTTGCAATATAGGAGCAGTTAAACATTTGTGTTATTTAAATAATCAGCAAAGAGAAGCCATCTTCTGTCATATATAGAGGCATGGGAGGGTGAGTTAGCAATGCATTTCTCTCATCTGTGGACATCACACATATTATCCCACCAACCTTTTATAAAGATTTTAGTGAAATCTTTCCGATTTGATGTGATTAGATGTATTGCCAGAAGTATAAACAGGTCAAAAATAACATAGGTTGGATTAATCGTGCCTTCTTTAAGAGTTAGGCTACCAAAAAGGATATTAGTTCAATTTAATGTAAGAGAGGCTTTGAAGATCAGTCTAAGAAAAATCCATACCTGGTTTCAAAACGTATTTTTTAGGGGGCATTCGAAAAACATGTGTCTAGAGGACCCAGAGGTGGATTGACACGACCAGCATAAATCATTATCAACAAATTTGGGGGTGATAAATGCTTTACATATAAAGAAATGAAGAGTCTGAGTTATGTTCGCTGATGTGGATATAATTTTTGTTCTGGACCAAATCATGAACCACATTTCCTCCCCAAATCAGTACCACAGTCTGCTTCTCACTGCAATTTAGTTGCCCAAAATTTATTGGGAATTCTTTGTGATCTTATAACCTTGTAGAAGTTGGATGCTTCCATTACATCAGGGGATTCTATAAAACGCATTCTAGCAGGATATACATACAGTTGTTGAGAAGCATTTCTATTGCTAGCATCTTAGCATGCATTAATTACATTAAAATATTGACTGAGAGGAAATGCTGGCAATGAGAATGTATTCCTAAATTCTTCTACAGCTAGAACATTACCATCCACAAATATTTGCTCTATGTATTTTATTCCTTTGCTAATCCAAGTTTTGCAGAAAATAGGTATATAATGTATGGTTATAGATTTATTGCACCAAATAAGGGGAGAGAGGGCTTCTGCCAGTTTGTTGATGTGATAAAACAGAAAGTGCTTCAGGTAAGAGCTGGGCGAGACAGATCATTTTGTAGAAGCCCAATTTGGATCCATTCATAGGGAAAATGATATCCTTGATATCAAATGGCATTTTTCAACCATCAACCAGGTACGTGGGTTTTCGACTTCATTAAGAAGGAACGAATTCCTGACTTGTTTGAGAATGAAAGCTCTATGATCATTTTTGAAATTCTGAAAATGTACACCACCATTAAAAGATGGATATCTTAACATACTAGCAGCAATTCCTTTATTTTTCTTAGATCCCCATAAAAATTAATCAGTATTTTGTCAATAGACTTAAAGAAGGAGAATGGCAAGGGAATATGGAGAATTTGTAAGTAGTATAAACATCATTTTAATGGCCTCTAATCTTCCATACCAAGACAGGTATAAGGGGGACCAGGTTTTACCAAATTCATTTAGCTTGGATTGTAGTCTTTGTAGAGTGATTTTAATTATTTGATGGAGTGAGGAGGCAATTGAGGTACCTAGGTAATCAATAGAAATTGGATTCCAGCTGAGGCCAAACTGATCCCTTGTTAACACAATAGGCATTCAGCTGAAGCATTTCTGACTTATCTTTGTTTAACTTGTACCCAGAGAATTGAGAGAAAAGATTGATTGAGTCTTGTAGCTGGGGAAGTGACATGGTTGGATTAGCAAGAAAGATTAATATGTCATCCGCATAAGCTGCAAATTTAACTTCAATTTTCCACATGTAATACCAGCAATTCTCCTTATTGGTTCATATCAGTTCTAATAGCTGTTCCCGGGCTTGTACAAATAAAACTGGGGAAAGAGGACATCCTTGTCTAGTACCCATATGGAGGGAGAATCTAGGAGAGTATTGGTTATTAATAAAGATTGAGGTTTTCAGGTCGGAGTATCAAAGTTTAACTAGACTGATATAGCCATCCCCTATGCCATGCCATTTTAGTGCTTGGCATAAAATGTCCCATTCAACACAGTCAATAGCTTTTCAGCATCTAGTGCAATTGCCATATATGGTTTTTGAAGGTGATTTCTCTTTTGTATGTAATGCAAGAGATTCATGGACAGTCTGGAATTTGCTGAGATGAATCTGCCTTTGACAAATCCAACTTGGTAGGGATTGATCAATGTATACGTCAAGGATTCTCTTCTAATAGCTAAAATCTTTGCAAAGATCTTACAATCAGAGTTCATTAACGAAATTGGTCTACTTCTTAGGTAATTCACTATCTTTGTTGTTTTCGGGAAATAGTATTAGGAAATAGTATTAGAAGGGCTTCTGTAAAGGAGCCCATTTACTTACCTGCCCTAGAGAAATATGTATATAATGATTCTAGCTTTGGTGTGAGGGTAGAAGAGTGATGTGCAAAAAAGTCCACAGAGAACCCATCTGGTCCAGGGACTTTGCCTTTTTTAAGATCTTTTATGGCCTTAGGATTTTCGTTGATATGAATAGGGCCATCCAGGCTACTTAAATCCATATTAATAGGGCAGTTGTGTTTCAGATGATCAAAACATTCATTAAAATTGATATTAGAATTAGTATGGTCAGAAGTACATAGACTGTCACAGAGTTTAGTCAAAACACCCAGGATATCTGCATCAATAGATAATATTTTGCCGGAATCATTTTTAATAGCAGACATCCTGGATCTGTCTTTTTTTATCTTAAGATATGAAGCCAATGCTTTACCAGCTTTATTGGATGATTCATCTACTTTGGATTTAAATTTCATGACTACACCACATGCCTGCTCAGTGTATTTTTTTATTAATAGAAAAACAGAGGGTAAGGATTGGTTTAAGTAAAGCATTACTAGTAGTAGTATTGTATTTTTTCTCAGGAGTGTGTAATTCATTGTACAGGGTATCTAAATCTTTCCTGGCCTCTTGCTTTCTTTTGGCTACAAATCAGATAATAGGTCCCTGTAGAACCGCTTTACAAGCATCCCAATTGTTACCCCAAGAGGTGTCCTCATCTTTATTAATATGAAAGAAAAAATTGTGAAATTCAAAAAAGGATTTTTGAAAGTTGACGTCTTGGAGTAGTGCGTTGTTAAATCTCCATCTGTTATGCAATCCTTAACGTATCCCAATTCAACATTAGTGATAACAGGAGAACGGTCTGATATTAGTGCACATTCAATAGTGAAGTCAATTATTGCACATGCTAAAGATTTGGTAACACAAATTTAGTCAATACGTGATAGTGAATTTTGTGGGGGGGGGGTGAACGGTAAAGTCCAGAGCAGTGGGATGTGAGAGTCTCCACGTGTCGACAACTCCTATTTCACTAAGCAATTGATACATTCTGTATGAGTCTTGCTATGTCTGAATTGACATGGGGATCTCCTGTTTAAGAAAGGGTCAGTGACATTATTGAAATCAACACATATTATCAAATTGGGAAGGTCAGACTGTAAAATAATTTGTTTAATTTCCCTCCAAAACTCAGGGTCAGGATTAGTGGACCCATATGTATTAATAATGGAGAAGATTTGGGAGTTAATTAATAGTTTAGCTAAACCACATCTACCATTGGAATCTGTATCTGTTTCTAGGACCTGTTAATTAGTACCTTTGTTCATTAGGATAGCAACTCCATTATGTTTGACATCGGCCTGACTCGCTATCCTTTCGCCAACCCAAAATTCCTTTAGTTTCAAGGATTCTTGTAAGGATAGGTGGGTTTCTGGCAAGCATGTGACAGTTGGTTTAAATCTATTAATATGAGCCAATACCCTTTGTCTTTTAATTGGGTTGTTAAGACCGTTAACATTCCATGTCATACATGCCAATGCCATAGTGTAGAGAGGAGTAATAATAGTATCATTAACACTAGGTAAACATAGCGGTTTTGTTCACTGGAAGGTTGCCTTCCGCTTATCCAACGATTTACACAGTCTAGAGTATAGGTAGGGATCAGAATTTTGTTGTAAAATGGTAAAAACTGATATAATAAATAAAATAAAAGTAAAACCAAAAAATGCAAGAAACAACATTGTAACATCTGACAGTAGGGTGTGATCACCTACGAAATTTTAACTTGGAGATGATTAATACAATTCCACCCATTGAATTTGAAAGGGTAAGAGCGAGCAAAAAAAAAAGCTCAAAAATCAGAGTTGCAATGCCAAACGCCATAAGGAGGGTGTATGCACATCCCACAAAGGGCAGAACAGCTAGCAAACATTGGAACAAAATAAACCACTGCAAAAGAACCTTAAGATGGCAGTTCCAGGGGGATAAATGTTCCATGGAGTTCCTTCCAAAGAGAGTAATGATGCGGAGACCGGTGAAGAAGGAAGGAGAGTCAAGTGTGACTGGTGCTTCCTGTATCCATCGCTTCCATCTTTTCCAAACGTATGTAGTTCTTTAAATCGGATGGGTCCTCAAATGAACACGTCTTACCATTAATGGTGACCTTGAAGATGCATGGGTGTATCAAGCCACATCTAGCATTTAGCTGTTTGAGCGCAGGGCAGTATGAGAGTAGTTCTTTCCTCCGTTGTGCTGTGATTTTGGACACATTTTGTGAAATGAAGATCCTGTGGCCATTCCAGTTTTGGTAATCCATTCTTTAGCATGTTGCAGGATCAATTGGAGTTGGGTGTATTCAAGGAGCAACAAGATAATTGTTCTTGGCAAGTTTTTCTTAAATGATTCAATTCTTTTAGGTCCAATCCTGTGCGCCCTTTGAATATTAAAGTTAATGGGTGGTTATAAGTTCAAGAAATTGGAAGAGTTTTTTTTAAAAAAAAGGGAGCTACATCTTCCCCGACCACTCCTTCTGGTAATCCAAAAACAAACATGCAGGTTATTCCTACGATTCCTGTTTTCCAAATCTTCATTTTGTTTCTGGGGGTAAGGATGGATTGTTCCATATATGTAACTAGCAGTAACGTCTTCAGCTATGCTGACTCTTTTTATCCACGTCTTCAATTCTGCTCTCAAAGCTCACCCATCTTTCATCTAATTATTGGAGCTTAGTGTTAGTGGTTTCCTTAAAGGGTTTGAGCGCTCTGATTTCAAGCAAGGTGGTTTCCATGTTTGATTCCAAAAGTGTTTGTGCAGGCAGAGGAGACTCACTTTTGGGTCTTTTCAAGGTGGCCATTGCTGCTTCTTTATTAGCAGAGCCTTTACTCTGATCTTTTTGTGAAGACATCTTGAGATGTGGTTGGGAGCAGTAAAGGAGTTTTAGAAATGTAGCAGAAATGTTACAAATTATTTGTTCCCAGCACCATTAATTCAACTTCAATAGAGGACAAAAGGGCACACAGAGGATATACTGTGCATTAGCACCCGGCACGCGCTGCGCAACGGGAATACTGCGTGGTGATTGGCTCATTTGCGAGCCATACCACACTGTATTCCCTTTTACGCCGTGCGTGCCGGCAACTCTGTTCCCGGCGAGGGGCGTGGCAGCCCCTCAGCCAATGAGGAGGCTCGAAACAGGGCAATCCCCGCTCCGAGCCTCCCCATGGCTGGAGGCTTCCTTCGTCCCCCGCCGAGGACTCAGGTAAGAATTTCTTTTTTTCCTCCCTCCTCCCACCTCCCACCTCCCACACCACCCGACTTACCTTCTATCCTGCGATCTCCGGCGGGGGACGATGGAAATCTCTGGCCGTGTGGAGACTGGGAGCGGGGTCATCCCCGCTCAAAGCCTCCACACGGCTGGAGGCTTCTATCGTCCCCCGCCAGAGACCGCGGTACTTTTTTTTTTTTCCCCGTCCCCCTCCCTTCCGCCCTCCCAACCCCACTTAATTTCTTTTTTCTTCTGGTCTTGGGAGCGAACGCGCTGGGAACACTTGTGTTCCCAGCGCGTCTGCTCCCGATGGCCGCCATGGAAAGGGACTATGTTTTCCCTTTCCCGGCGGCCATTTTTTTCATTTTTTTTTTAGTTTTTCTGTTTCGAAACAAGTGAAACAGGAAAAGAAATGCCATTAGCACCCCGATCTAACGGGCCGGGGTGCTAATGGCAATAAGACCCTTGGCAGCGGGCCAATACCGCCCATGGTAATGCCCCCGGGTCTTCGTTAAGGCTACGCTCAGGCCTGTAACTACGGCCCCGGGGGCATTACCTGGGGCGGTATTGGCCCCCTGCCTCGGGTCTTATTGCCACAGTATTAGCCCCCTAAAACCGCCTACTTAATGTGATAATGTATTTAAAAAATGTGTTTGGATGTTTCGTTAATTACATTAAATGAGATTGTGCCATAATATTTCCTAAAAGCAGTCAGTAGGAAGGCAGTTACTGGTCAATTGCTATTAGAAAGCTTCCTGGGTCTAATCTTGAGGACATATTTCCAGGAATGCTGGAAAAATGTGCAATTTAAACATACATTTTTTATTCCATTGAGGAAGGAAAGGCTATTAATCCTATGGCAGCTTGTTTTGTGGAGAAAGTAGGTTCCCAGTCAGAAGGCAGCGTTGTATTATTTATTTATTTATTTATTTATTTATTTATTTATTTGTGTTTGTATAGCGCACTTGCAGCCCAGGGGCATCGAGGCGCTGTTACAAGTAGTTGTAGGGCTTTTGATTCAGGTATTACACAGGTGACCAGAGGTCTCTTGGTTACACAGATACAAGCATAAATACATGTGATGCATGATATGCATTATACAGTTTACAGCCGGAAGTCAGGTACATTTCATACAAAGAGCTTGGTTTTAATGGCTTTGCGGAAGACTTGGTGGGACTCAATCATTCTTACGTGAGGTGGCAGTGCATTCCAGTGAATGGCAGCCCGGGTGGGAAAACTGGACCCACCGGCATGCACCTTACGCGTTTTGGGCATGACAATCGTTTTGGAGTAGAACCTTCTTAGTGGTCTAGTGGCAGTATGCTTGGTATTTGTATTTGTATGTATTTTATTTATATAGCGCAGACCAGGCCCAAGGGCAACCAGGCGCATATCTTAGAAGAACGTTACAAGCATAATATATAGTTACAGTGGTTACAAAAGGTTGTGAACAAAATATACAATTGACGTTGCAGTTCAGGGCAGCACACAAAAGCGGTAGTGAAGGAGCAAAGCATAACAGGGACCCAGTGGGTGATTCTTTGCGTCAGGTAGGGTGGAGCAAGTTCATGGAGACATTTGTGGGTGAGGGCGAGTGTTTTGAAGACATTCCTCTCTTTGACCGGGAACCAATGGGCCTCCCTCCTGACTTCAGAGTTGTGGTCTTTTCTGGCAGTACCTGTGACCGCCCTCAAAGCGTTATTTTGGACTAGCTGAAGTTTGGCAAGGTTTTTATTGGAGGTCCCAATGAGCAGGGCGTTGCAGTGGTCTAACCTTGATCCAATTATTGCCCTAGCAATGGTGAGGCAATTCTGGCGTGACAGGAAGGGTCGGTCTGGCAGCGTTGAAGACTTTAGAGTAGTGGGTTGAGGAGGAGGCGATGGCATTAATCTGTCTATCCATGGACAGATCGGAGTCTAGGTAGACTCCGAGTGTCTTCATGTGGTTGGAGACCTTGATGGGAATATTGTCAATAGTGAAAGAAGCATATTGTTCACCGAGGTTCCCTAGGGTGGAGGGTGCCCCTATGAGGAGGAGTTTGGTTTTTTCACTGTTGAGGCAGGGCCAATTGTCTGCCATCCATGATTGGATAGTGGAGTAGATGCTGGTGAGTGTTTTGGTGTCCGCTAGGTAGTCACCCGTACCTGATCTCGTGTCCAACACTGCTGACAGGAAAAGATGAAGCCCATTTCGGAGAAGGTGCACAGAACGTGTCCCCAAGGTGTAAAAGGCTTTGTGGCTCCACAAACACATAGAAGTCCCTACACAATGAGCATGGTTTGCAGAGATATGTGTGTGGGGAACCGTTCCCCGTCATAAGGCTGGCCCAATGTGCTGATTCCTTAGCGGGTCGCTTGTGGTTGCACCGATTTATTACCAAGGAATATTAAACTTGAACAGAGCTGAGTAGACGAAAACATTGCAGCCATAAGCCCTGCTGTGTTATTCAATGAGAGTAGGAGGCTGTAAGAATATGCTATAGAAAAGGAAAGGTTCAATGAAAAGGAAAACACTGCACATCATCTCTCTGGGGAAGAATACGATGGGAGAGCGGCCATCTTGAATAGAATCTTGAAAAACAGGTGTCCTTCATAAGATGAAGCCTGGCTCCCCATTTATGGACTGTGCTCAGATCATGTTCACGGAATAATAAGGGCTCTGTGACCCAATAAGCACATTCTTTTCACTGTGCAATGAGCGTGCGTTCCAGAGATTTCCGAGTGGTCCATTAAGGAGCCGGGCAACTGTTGAACGTTTACTGGGCCCTTCTGGCTTACATGCGAAAAGAAACTGAGAATCTCAGTGCTTCTACTGCTTATATTGAGACAATTGTCGCACAACAACATGAGCGCTCCAGCACAAAGACAGACTAGCAAAGGACATTCCCTATTAATGCAAGTGTATAGCACAATCTGTACAGGTGGTCTGAGCTGGAGCAGATCAGTACGATGTAAGGCAGGTTGGTTACAGGTAAGTGCTGAATGTTTTCCTATGAGAATACGTTTTTTTTAAATATTGTTGTAAATGGACACTCCCAAACATTTAAGCTTTTATCACAGACAAAGCATTATATGAAAATCGGTCCTGGATGAAATCTTTAGTCAAGCAGAGGCTGCCAGGTCCCTGGGAACTCCCCTCGGATTTGTAAGATAGAGTTTAGTAAAGGTGCCTGTCGTTTAGGCAATCATTTTTAATATCTAAGTCCAGTGGGAAATTTAGCAGAAAGACATATTGTTGGTAAACTGATGAAACTGAGCTATATAGTTATTTATTTATTTTATTGTTCATTTATAACGTGCTTAATACCAGGGAGTGATTTGTAAGCTTGGGATTGGGATTTGAACTTGCGTTGCGCCGCCTTGTCTTGCTTCCAAGAGAGAGAGAGAGAGAAAGAGACAGAGAGAGAGAGAGAGAGGGGGGGGGGAGAGACAGAGAGAGAGAGAGAGGGGGAGAGAGAGAGAGAGAGAGAGAGAGAGGGAGAGACGCTCATAAGTATCACTTTTTTGCCACCTATTTGTGAGCCAAAACGAATACCATAAATGTGCAGAGCTGACGGTTGCCATGTCGGAGGTAGATGTAGACCGTACGTGTTGTTTGGTTAAATAGCCTTGGATTTGAGTTAGCAGCCATTTTAGGTTTGCAGCCTTTGGAAATATTTGTAATGGTATAGGTTATGGTCCGGCATAGGCCATGCACTCTGTCTGACTTCATCACCCACTATAGTCGATCGTCACCAATCACAGTCAAACATTGTAAACCATTGGTAACCAGTCGCCCATTCCAGAACATGGAAAGCCGTGGTCAGCGATATATAACCAAGGTCAACCATCACTGGGTATGATTGACCATGGTTGCTAATGGTCAAGCCTGGTTTCTGATTGTCAAAAATAGTTGATCATGTCGACCTTGGTTAGACATGTTTGACAATCTTTTTTAATGTCCGGAATTCAATGATTGGTGTCTATGGTTGATCATTGACAACGAAGGTCAACCATCTCACACCATGGCTTGCCACAGCTGACCATGCCCAACCATTGCTTATCACTTAGTTCCTGTCTTCGTGGACATGAAGGACCTTGGAAGAGGTGTTCTTGCCACTTTAAACTTTTACAGTGTGATTTAAGAGATACAAAATCAAGAAGTTGTGTTAATCGGCCATACTAGGTAATTGTGAAGCCCTTGTTATGCACCTCACTTATCTTCTTCAAATCACCTGTATGATGCAGGAGTTTTCCAAATTCATAAAACAAGATTAGTGCTGTGGAAGGGTTCTAGCTTATCATGCCTTGAGTACATTTTGGAATGTTTTCATTGTTGATTAGTGGCTATCCTTGAGTAATTATGGCCTCTGCCTAATCGATTCATATTTTGGTGGTGAATTTAAAGTCATCCTACCCTGTACCTACTATCCCTTTTCTGCTTGGCCACAGGACACGTACCCACCTCCTACCCACCATATTTATTGTTTTAAACTCTGCGTTAAGATTACCGTGGCAAAAAAAGCGTTGTCAGATGTCCAGGAACCAGCCCACTTTCATATGTTACGCTACAATTTCATACTTGCCAACATGACCCGTTCCAATCTGTAGCTGTTTATCCAGACCTGTTTCTCTTCTTTGCATTCTGGGACTTGTAGTTGCACTTTTCCTATTATAAAACTCGGACTACAAGTCCCAGAATGCAAAGAAAAAAACCAGGGCTGGATAAGGACCTACAGATTGGAATGGGCCATGTTGGCAACTATGCACCTTTCTCTTTCTGAGCCCTCATTTCTCCATTAACAATATTTAACCTCACGTGCACGTGTTCCTACGTTGCCTCCCTCTCAGTGTGTTTCCTGCTCAAGGAAGACCTTGCATCGCCCCATCAGGAGTCCTGCAGATGCCCATTCTTGGGCTAGAATTAATTTGAGCAAGATGAGCCTGGCTTGAAACCCCACCTGCCCGCTTGCAGGCAGGCCTGTGGCCCATCCTGAGATAATGATTTGATATGTATGTGCATTGTTTACCGCTTGTCTCTGCTAATTGCAAGTCTGCTGAGGCTAGTTCCTTTGCTCACTGAATAGATCACTCACAGTGCTCCCAGGCTGTTGTAGCGGCTCCTCTGACTCTCACTGTTTCCCCTGCTCTTTTTCCACAGTTACAGTGTGTGTTGCCCTGTGGCTTCTAGTGCCCAGCTTTGGGGTCGCTCTTGTGTGATTGCATTCTGTGCATAATGTTAGTGATGAAAGGAGGAGCTGTGAGTCCTGCAGATCGACTTCGGCACTCCTCAAACGCTGAATGAGAACGCGCTCTGTCCCTGCATTATCTTCCCAGAGTTAAATGAACCCTTTCCCATAGTTAAGCTCCAATCTATAACCCCCACTAGCAGTGCTTTAAGTGAGGTAAGAAATTGAGGGGGGGCCCTCGTTTGGGGGGTGGCTTCCATTGTGGGCGTGGCCTAAAACGTGCACAAATCATTGTAAGGTGAGCAAACAAATATATAAATGTATGTGAGCATTTATATATTTGTATGCGTACTACTATGGTTTGTGTACCTTTCAAGCCTTATAAACATACCAATGTTACGTATTTCTATGTTTATAAAAAGGTGGCTTGAAAAGTGCACAAACCATAGTAATTTACGCACACTTGTGTGCTTACCTTACTATGGTTTGTACACTTTTCAACCCACCTTTCATAAGCATAGACATTTATAACATATTTCTATGTTTATAAAAGACGGCTTGAAACGTAAACAATTCAAGGCATCTTTTATAAAGCGTTTATAAAGCGTTGAGGACGGACAAAACCCGAGGTGGCTTTGTCCATCAACAAAGCTTTATAAAAGATGCCTTGAATTGTGCACGTTTCAAGCGGTCTTTTATAAACATAGAAATATTTCTACGTTTATAAAAGATGGCTTGAAACGTATACAATTCAAGGCATCTTTTATAAAGCTTTGCCGACGGAGATAGACGCCTCGGGCTCTGTGATCTATTTGCTCTGAGCAGATAGATCACAGAGCCCGAGGCGACTTTCACCCTCTGCGAACCCGCTGGCTCCGTGATCTAATCTGCATATTAGATCATGGAGCACGCAGGTTCGCTGAGGGTCAGTGACCTGGCGAGGGCAAACAAAGGAACTGTAACTTCCCTGATGACCCCTCAAATGAGGGAAGTTACAGTGACTGACAGAAGTGCCAGCCAGCCTCAGCGACACTGTGCCTGGCTGGCACTTCTGTCAGCTCGCCTGAAAATAAACTGGCGGGCGCATCTCCCGTCACGGCTGCGGCCGCGGCGGGATAATGCATCCCGCCAATGTTGTGTGGGATGGGGGGCCCCGGCAGGCCCCGGCCCACTTTAAACACTGCCCACTAGCACCCTAGTGGGTTGGGGGGTGCTGGCCAATCAGGATGCTCAGAACGCGGGCTGTATTTTATAGTATAAGCCCGCGTTCTGAGCAGCCTGGGTAACCATCACGCCCTTACTTGCTACTCGTCCACGCTCAACTCCTAGCACCCGTGTAGTTTGCTTGTGCAGGTGCTAAGAGTGTGTGTTTAAAACAAGACAAAAAACATACCTTTGTTGCGCGGCCCTGCGCCGCGCAGTGCTGTCTCCGAAGTCCTTTTTCAATGTTGATGATATCAGTCATTGTTTAGCATGGATGAGACATGAGGCATTTCAGAAATACTCTGTGCAGTATTTCTGAAATACTGCATACTTAGCATGAATTTACCGCTCTAGTAGGAGTAAACTCATAATCCTGCATATGTCCCAGATTACTGAAGGCGGTATTTTGAGCGGAATATCAGCAAATTCCTAAAGATGACCGTTGCGGTTCATTTCTTTATCTGGGGTGCCCTCCCCAGCCCCCTGTGCTGCAGACCATTCCAGTGCATATTTATCAGGCCAGCGTGAAGGCCCAGCTGAAGGCTTTCATTGAACCAGTCATAGATTAGCAGAAATCTGCTCAATGTGCTGGCTGTACATCCGGCACCCTAGGCCTGTTATATAGATAGTCCCAGGCACAAACTTCTGACACCACTGGATATTCCCAGTTTAGACATAAAACACCATGACACATGACAGAGCATGACAAGTCCAGGTCTGTCATTTCTTGATATGTCATATGTTTTAATATGTCATATGTAATGTCATGGTGTGTCACCTCATGCTAAATAAATCATGTTATGATATGTGGTCTGATATACTTTGTCATGCTGCCGTGATTTCATGGCATAGTTTCATTCCATGACATAGTGTCATGTGATATGTCATAATATGCCAGACCATGATATGTGATGTCATAATATACCTTGGTATATATTGCATGTAATGACATATGTAATGCATCAATGGTAATGTCTTGATTTGTGATGTCATTTAAGTAATTTTAAGCCAATTTCTGTCTACCTCTTTTTTTCTCTGCTCTATGCCCTGATGCTGACAGGCTGTCGGCGCATTATAAGTGTAGAAACATGTTTAAAAAAATAAAAAATATGCCATGTTATGTAAAAGTGTCTTGTGTTTTGGCAACTTCTTGGTGCTAGGTTCTTGGCCCAACGGAGGAAGAGGAATGTTTAATAGCAGGTGGAGGATGGCAAGATGGGAGTGAGGCCTGAAGTGTTGATGAGGGCATCTTCCAAGCCCCTATTTTCTATGTGCGGTATGTTTCTAGGGGATCCCCAGACTGTGCACGATGTCACTGGGCAGGCCATTGTTCGTAGAGCACCACGGGTGTCTTGGCGCTAATGGCTGCTGAAGAGGAGCGCACACGCTCAGCTCCGAGTGCTGAAGAGGCAGGTGTTAATCGTTCAGCAAAAGGCAAGCTGGTTCAGTGGAGCTCTGAGACGGCCAGGCTTTACTCTTAGCAGGCAGTGCTGTCATGTGACCCTCAACAACATCCATGTGTGTGGGAACTATATACTCGAGATGCATATTGCCTCCAGGGGTGGAAGTGCAAAAAAGGAACTAGTGGTACTCTGGCTGCATCCATACAGGAGGGAGTGGGGTGGGAGGACAGATGGTTGTGGTGGGGGAGGGTGGTGGAATGGGGAAGCGGGGGGTTGTAGTGACCAGGATCCCAAACTTTGTCTCAGTTGGATTTCAAGGTCTACAGTAATAATGTCTTATAGAGTTTACTTACAAGAAAGCAAATTGCATAATAAAGCCACATGACACATGTAAATCCTTATAGCAACATGTTAAGCCAAAAGAAAATCATTGAGACTTTAATGTTCACATCCTGAATGGTAAACTATGAATCCCAGAATGCATGAAAATGCCAACCTGAAAAATCTAGTTAACCCCACAGTATTCATAAGGCATGTAATAAAATAAGGTGTGTAATAAACAGAGATAGATGTGCAAATTCGTTGTCACAAACGTCCAGCTCGTTGTTTTCAGGATGTTGAAAACATTTGATTAGTGACTTAAAGCAACTTTATTGTTTTGCATATCAGGATAGTAGACATCATGGATATAGCAAATCTTTAAATGGGCGCTTTGTGTTGCTGCTTTAACTACCACAGATCTGCAAGGGAACTGGTACTTTGTGAGCTCTTTGAGTAGGAAATATTCCATCATGCATATGAAAAGCTCTGCCACTGATAAACGAAATGTGTTTGCAACCTGAACACCTTAACGACCTGCAGGGCCACTGATGCTGTGTGTGTCTTTCTAGCAGTGACTTGGGAAACTCACAGAGCTTGAATGTCTGGTCTGATCCCATGCTATGTGGTACGGCGTACTAATGATTTATATTACACTTCCATCTCTGATTGGATGCCTCTAGGCCTACTAATTGGAAAATAGGTCTCATTGGAAAAGTGGAAATTGCCAATGTTCAAGCCAATATAGAGAGTCTTCACTTTCTCTACCTTCAGGTGGCGGCTCATCTTACTGCAGGGTGCTTTTCATGCGCCACTTTACTGCTGCTTTTTTAGCAAAAAGTAAGTGGTAGGAATGGGAGTCTCCCCTGCAAAGAGAAAGACAAGAAAAAACAGGGCTGCACATGTGCAAGTGGTGCAGAGCAGGCAGGGCATAAGATTGCAGCGGTAATAACCAGGGCTGTCTTTTCACTAAAATGCCAGGGGTAGCAGAAGTGACATCACATGACCCTTGGCCTCTGATGACATCACAGGAAGTGATGTCATTTGACCCTATCGCAAAGTGACATCACGGAAAGTGATAGAACATGACCTTGAGGTGGCATCACATAGCATTGTTTCTGAGTACACTACGAAAAATATTTGTATTTGTATTTTATTGATTTATAAAGCGCCTTACGCCAAAGCGCTGGTTGGTTACGATATCACTGCAAATTATATACATTTCATACAAGAATGAATCACCATATGTATCGTTAATAACAGGGCGTATAGGCCCATATTACCAAATCACTGTGAATGTAAGCAGACATCCAAGGCCAAACGATAATATGTATTATTATATAGCACTTATGCTTAAACGCTTCCTACAAAACAAATATACATACACTGTCACCCAACCTTTGTTGGTACTCATTTATCAACCTCAGCAGGATGAAAGGCTGAGTTGACCTTGCTGGGAGTTGAACTGGCAACCTGCAGATCACACACACATTGGAGCAGCCAGCGCTCAACCCACTGAGCTATCTTACAGGCTATAGCCATCAGAAAACTAGCCACTCCAGAAACAAAGAGCCTCATTCTGCTGGCCACAGCCCATGAGCCTCAATGTAAAAAGAAAAAAAACATTTTTTTAGAGATAGCAAGGGAGACCTGAGGGGTGAAGTTGCGACCCCTGGCGACCCCCTAATGACGTCCATGGGTAATATAACCTTGATCCATTCGCTGAGCCATATGTTAATTCTTCAAATTTGCCAAGGTAAAAGGGGGCGGCCTGATCAGTTCATAAGAGAGGCTTTTTTCAGTGACTTTTGGGAGTGATAGTTAGATGGCCAGGCATTTTAACAAAATGCTGGGCTTCATAGGAGATTATGCTAACTTCTCAGCACTGCGGACAGTGGGGATGCTGGGAAAGGATGCATTTAAATTCATACCCTGCATTCCTGTGGTGCTCCTCAATTCCAGGGTCATTATATTCAAAAGAAATGATTTGCCTTGTTCAGCTCTTTCTGTACCAACTTAGTCTAGCCCCCTGCTGGGGGCCCTGCTTTAGCTGCAAATATCATTAGGAGATTATGCACGCGGGTTTGGGGTTATTTTGCACGTTTTAGCAATGATGGCTTAACTCTGGGAGTCGGTTTGCCGGGTAACCATAGGATGCGCCAACGTGCCTGGCATGAGGGCTGGGTAATTCTGTTCAGCTGCACAGTATAAGACAATTCTATGATAAGTGAAAAAGATCCCCTACCGACTGCCATTGCAATCCCAGCCCATGGCCAGTAGTGCTAGAGCAACGTTTTCTTTAACATCTTGAAACTCACGTGCCCCAGGTTGGTTGGGGTACAGTGTTAGGGGTGGGTGGAGGAGTGTTCCTTTATAATTATTTATATGGTGTACTTTGGCACAGCTTACTACCATCTGCCGCGTTCTGTCATTCTATATATCACAAATGAGAACATACTGATAACCACCTGTGTTCCTTCCACCTGGGAGTTTCCATGCTGTCATATAGTTCACCTGTGCGCAGATGTTTTAGATAAACATAGTACACCTGGAAATATGCTTTTTTAGTTTCTTACAAATGTAGAGTAGGAATTATCCAACAGTGTAAGGAACTCATGGTGGCAACAGTAAAGACAGACACAAGTGATCACAGTTCAAGGGTGTTAATTAACTATATAATAGGGGATAGAAATGCTGAATCTAAACCTAAATCTAAGATGGGAGCAAGCTACGACCATCAAATGCTAATAAAGCAGTCCTAATAGCATCTTGTCAAAATGAAAAGGGCCTATACTGAAAAACCTATTGCTAATCCTTACAACTAAGTTACAAAATAGTGTGGGACAATGTTCTCACAAAAAGAAAGAAGTGTTCACCAAATGATAAGTCAGGATGGTATGGCTGGGTTTCCCTTCCCCATGTGTTTAGCACGGGACAAGGCAGGACCTTTGAGCAAAGCATGCTCCTGGGCCTCGCCAGCACGAGGTTACAGTTCCTTTCAATGATGCCAGGACCTTCTGGGGCCAAGTCTCTTTCCTGCAAAAGTCTCTTGCCTTAGAAGGCTTGCTGTACCAAAATAATAAACAAACAAAAGTTTCTTTTGCAATCTTTTCACATTGTGTGACTACTCTTCGGCCCTTGGATCCCCCTCAGCCAGGCTCTGATCCTTCTTGCAACGTTAGACTCCCTCAATCGGGTTCACTACGGCTTTTCACTCAAAAACGTATCACTTAACAGTCTCTGTCCTGGGAGGATAGCTCAGTGGCAACATGCTCGCCTTGGAAACAAGACGACACGGAGCAACACAGGTTCAGTCCCCGGGGCCACGCTTAGAAACCTCTGGGTATTAAGCGCGTTATAAATACCATATCATATCATATCAATGTCCTTTTCACCAACTATTCATTGTGGACATCCCTCACCCAGGTTCACATGTGTCTTCACAATGTTCACAGGTATATCACTATTTACCCTTAATTTGCAGGCATCCCTCTATCTCTTTCACATAGCCATTCTCACCCAATTTAAGAGTTGTTCATCTCACCAGAAAGTGGGTTTCCCTTCCCCTAATTTTCTCTTGGTGTACCTCTGTCAGGTTCACACTTGCCACCGTGCACCAGACAGTCTTTTTAGACCCATTAGGCTCTTCGGTTTTCCTAAGTCTGGGTCTGAGACCCCAGTCAGGCTTTCCTTAAAGCCCCAGCAAGGCTTTATACAGTTCACTCAGTTTTCTCCAATGTGTCAAAGGCTTTCGGGTGTATGAAGGGTTTTGCTTGACCCTCGTAGGACCACTTTCACACTTCACACTGGCCTCTCCTAAGGCTCTTGGTTCTTGTAGTTTCAACAAAACAATACGACGCAAAAAGGGCTTCAGTCAGAGTCCTTCGATTGAGTGCCCCACGATGCCTGACCACTCTGCTCCCGAACCTTTTGCTAGGGTTTCTTAAAGTTCAATTACACAAGTTCTTTGCTCAGCAAGGTTGCCGCCTGAAACCTTGGGCCCAGCACAGTTTGATTTTACCATCTGTCTTCTCTGACTCAACTGCTGAGCTGAACTGTTGTAGCTTCTAGTCTCTGGAGTCAAGGACGGAACCACAGCGGTAAGCAATTCTCCCTCCCTTGGCTATCAGCACGTGAGTGCCCTTGTGTGCTGTTGACACCTGTCACACCACACGCCATCTGGACTTCCCAGTCTTATGATTTCCCTTTCGGAGGCTTTGCGGGTCTGAGTTGAAAATGGCAAGGGCAGTTCCCCCTTCGTCGTCCCTCCATGTCTTGCTACCTTTCTCCTCCGTTTGAACTGCTGGTCCGGTGTATTCAGCCTGCGTTGAAGTGTGCTTTCATGCTCCATCTTTTATCCCTGTGGGGAAGGGAAAGGGCCATCAGGTGTGCGTCGTTACTGTCAGTTGCCTGACTCTGCCTGACCCTTGAATTGGGACATGTCAGGGAAATGGCTCGGGTGTTAGTCTGTTGTCTGTCACAGTGTAGGAAAGTGTTCATGTTGAAAAAGTGGGGGGTAGAACTTCTGAATATCCTACTGGGTAGGATGGGGGAAAGGTGCTATGGCGAAAGGGGTACCGCATCTCAGCCATCGGTGTCCCACTTCCACTCCCCGAGGACCCCCATCCAGGTGATCCTCCCGCACTGGTCCACCCACAGGTACTGGATCCAATAGCAATGGCCATGTCCTGGCCACCTGGATGGGATCCCCGGGGTCTAGTAAGTGAGACACCTTCAGGTTTCTCACAACATACACCTGTCTTCTTTAACGAGTAGGCAAGTAATAACATGTATTCTTCTGAAAATACACATCAGAAGCCAGAGTTATACCATGCATTCTAACTGAGTCAACTGGGCAATGCATTCTCCAATGGTTTGGCTGATCATCCAGACATCTATTGCCAGTTGTCATGTGCATAGCTTTCTGGGGCCTGTGACCCGGCTACCTCAACGCTCTCTGCCTAAATACCTCCCTGCTAGAGCACTTCGGTCTTTTAGCTCCAACTCTCTGCAGATCAGATGCTTTTCCAAGCAGAGAGTGCGGGGTAGATCTCTCTCTTCTGCAGGTGCCTCCCTCTGCAATAGCCTCCCTGCCCCTCTCAGACTTGAGCCGGATCTCCTCAAGTTCTGAAGCTTCTCAAGACCCTCCTTTTCTTTTCCTCCTTCCCTCTCTCCTGCTAATTGTTCCCCCCTCTGCCTTTGACTAGCTGCCTGGTTCCTTCAGGTTCTCACAGGTCACCAGGCCCTCACGTACCAGTTTACCACTGCACTTGGTCTCATTTGACCTCCCCCAAACTGCACTTGCCCTTCTGAGCTCCCTCCCCCTGCATTAGCCTGGCTGTGCCTGCACCCTGAAGTGGGAGAATGGAAGACCAGGCTCCCGTCCTTCACCTCTCGAGCTTGGCCTAGAGGGTCACGGCCCAGACACCCGCCGCGAGAAGAGTTCGTCCAGTTACCAGACGACCAGGTACCATGGTACAGGAACATACGGATGTGTCCACCTGCCTGCCCAGCAGCCCGCACTGACCGTGCCGACACCTGCGGCTCGGATCAGCTAGACTAAAAACCACACGTCGTTAGAGATGCCATGACGACCTAGACAACGGGAAGCACATCTGTATAAATATACACACTTAACATTCCCACACCAATCTACACGAAGAATATACTCAGTGCTCTGACGTAGGCGACAGGCATATTCACGGACGTGCATCTTTATTATTTTTACATAGGCTTTCAGAGTACAGAAACGCAAGACGCATCATGAACTCATCTATAACGCTTGCTCATGCTTCCCTTGAAACCCGTTACCACCGTGAGAGGTATAATGGAAACACGATATTGGTCATGGAAATATATGCCACTATAATCTAAAGCACCCATGCACGAAATGGATCACTTATGCACCAGGCCCAAGTAGGCCTCAAGCAAGAGTTCCGTGGACATTAACAAAGCAAAAGTCAGGTTGCTGATCCTGCAGAATAAGCCTGGTGGAGCACCCAGCCAAGGTCGCAATGTTGCAAACCCACATCCAAGAACAAATCATCAAAGGCACGATGTTGCAACCTTGCACTCCGCGTACCAACGTTAGAATCATATCTACAAATTAAACCAGACACACAGTGGAAAAACAATATTAATTGTGCAGAATTCTGCCTCAAATACGGTCCCGCCTCACGTGACCAAGCCGAACCTGACGAGATGCCAAAACCCAGGAGAGACAGGGCGTCTGGGTCCCGCACTACGAGACACAGGCCGGGACACTTGAAAGGCTCCATGGACACCTGCTACAGTGGGAACGGTCAGCTCCCACCTATGAATAAATCCTCACATTGTCTGCATGAACCCATATTGAAACATTGTTGCAAACACGGGTACACCGAGAGCTGGGAACAACGGTGGTCCCAGGCTGGGGAGCTCACGGATGCACCAATCAGAACATGGGGCTCTTATCTCACACGTCATTAACATTAGCCAATCCTCAGGGGTCTTCATGTAACAATTCTTATGTATCTAATTGAAGGGACAACCCAGATATACCACCTGACTACACCTTGACCACTAATATCATTCTCTATATGTGTACTATACTAACCCTACCACTCGAGCAACCAATTATGAGTGGCGGTAGGTTTTTGTTAACTTTTTGAAGTGACGCAAGTAGCGCGTCATATTACAGTAAAAAGGGCCTGCGAGCCCCACGATTGTGTGTGTGTCAGGACGAACGCGTACGCTCCTTGACCCATCCCTGCCGTTTGCATAATAAACAGCAGAAGTTGCCTTGCTCCTTGTGTGTGCCTCATACTCTGTCTCGATCCGAGATATACACGGGAGGAGTTGGGGCCTCCCTGCCCGGAGGTCTGCGGGCGGCCCGGCCGACCCCGGCAGAATTTCCCCCCGACAAGTTGGAGGCACTGCTGAGATCTGTTTAAGATCGACTTTTATTTTTAATTTTTCCAGGCACTCCCGTTGCGAGGAGGCCCGGCGGCGCGGCCCCCTCTGCCGTTGCCCCCTTCTGAGGACTACAGGACCATCGCGGAGCTGCGAGAGGACCGGACAGCGCAATCCGGATATTGGCCCTCGGGAGCCGGTTGAGAAGTATCCCGCCCGCGGTCGGCGAGTGTCCAGACGTGGTCCAGACGAGGGGAGGTGGCGAGCCGCTTGGAGGGGTGCACGCAGTCGAGCGGCCCTGCATCGAGAGAACTTGGTGAGCATGACACGCACAACAAGCAATGCGAAATTGTGAGGGAGGGGGAGGAAGTAAATAAGGGAGGAGGGAGGAATTGTAAAGTAGCGAGGGTTTAGTTGAGTGTTGCTAATGGAATGAATGGTAGCGAAACGAGTGCGAAAGCAGGCGGCTAACGTTACGCGAAAGAGGGGGGCGGGGCACGAAAACATCACGTGAAGCCGCTCGTAACAGTGAGCTAACGTTACGCGAAAGAGGAGGGCGGGGCACGAAAACATCACGTGCAGCAGCTCGTAAGACACTGATTGGCCTAAATCGCGACTACGTGTGAGGATGGGTGTGTGGTTTCCTACGATTTGATATTTATTATTGAATGAGTAGATGAGGTTCCCTATTGTTCGAGCAAGAAACTCGATAGGTAGATGACGTTTCCCTGTGGGCGGTGGCTAGTTACGTAGTTGCCCAAAACGGAAGATAATTGGCTGGTTAAGCCCTCCTGTTGAGGGGCGTATCACACGCGAGGCGACGCAGCGTGCGCAGTCCGGTTATAGTATTGATGAGATTACCTTGTTCCAGGAGAGACAGGAAGACAGCTGTAGGGTTAGCGGGGTAGATTACAAGTGTATTTTGAATTTAAAGAACATAACACGAATATACCAGTAGCTCGAAGAAATCGGTGACGTCACCAGTAGGGATTTAATAGGATATCGTGAGCACAAGGAACCTTGGGTTCGAGAGTGGTGGGGAGGAGAAGTATGATAAAGGAACTGATACGGAGATAAATTATAAACCAGTGGATCGAAAGAAAAAGGGGAAAGGGGCGTGGCTGCGCACGGAGAACGCCGGCCACGGCAAGTGTAAAAGGGGGAGGAGAACGGAGAAACAGGACAACTGTATAAGATCGTCGTAAGGGGTACGCAGCTGCAGGGGGCTGCGTGCGCTTCGGCCGCAGGGGGCCGTAGGGGAAGGAATATAATATAACATCACATTTATTACTATTGCATAATTTGTCAAAGGATTGTCGTAAGTCCCCACACTTGCGGGGCGAGGTAAGCAATACAAGGTTGTATATTGTAAATTGGTAGTAAGGGGAAGGGTAACAAGGGGAGTACAACCATGTCATCCGGGAGAGGGTCATCAGGGAGAGGGTCGGGAGGGTGGGGGAACACCCTCACTACCCCACTACAGCACATATGCACCACACTGCCACCACACAGGGAGAAGTTAATTAAGTACAGCATAGAGTGGACCCAGGGGACAGACAACAAAATGTTAACACCATGGCCGCCTAACGGTAGTTTCGATCCATATGCCCAACACTCACTACTGAACCATCTGCACAATACATACAAGGGGAAGAAGTTGGCAAACCACGTGGAGGTGTTTAACTTATGGAGGATGTTCCAGGGGTCTCGACCAGGACCAAATGGAATGTTCACTATGGGGGAAACACCGGAAGAAAAGGAGATTAAGAAAGAAGGAACGGGTGGGGAAAAGGAGTGCGAAAGAACAAAGAATACGGGGAACGAAAGACAGGGAGGAGAAAAGATTGATAAATTAGACGACATAAAAAAGGAACCGAGCAATGAGATACCCATAACACCGGGAGTGAAAACAGAGGGAGGAGGGTTGTACCCTTTAAGAGAATTAGGAGAAATAGAAGGACGGTTAAGGGCGGCTGAAGGATACTCAAACCCGGCATACAGCCCTCCACCATATGTAGCTCATGGGAAGATACCAATGGGGGAAGGGAGGATTAGAGAAGAGCAGACTGTAGAGATAGGAGAGGATGAGTGGGTAGCTGCACAGATATTGTTGAAATTACGAGGCTCACTAACTGGAGAAGAAAGGGAGGCGGTGAGGAGAACAAACGAGGATAGTACCAGAGAGAGTGAAATGAGGGGAGAGGAACTACTACGGCAGAAGGAAGAGATTTTGGAGGAAAGATTAGCAAAACTAAGGGAAGAGCAGAATGAACTGATCAAACAACTTGAGAGGGAGGAAAGAGAGAGAGTGAGGAAAAGGAAAGAAGGTAAGGACGAATTGGAAAGATTAAGGGAACGAAGCGAGGAACAAAAGAGAGAAGCTGAAAGGGTAAAAGCAGCAGCAGATAGGGTATCAAGAGTAGTGCTGAGAGAGAAGAAGAAGGAAGAAGAAGAAAAGGAAAAAGAAATGGAAATATGGAGGAGGAGGATAATATCTGAGACAGCTAAAAAATATGAAGAGGGGAAGGTAATAGAGAGCATAGTAGAAAGAGAAAGGGTGAAATGGGAAAGGAAGAGGGAGGATGAAAGGATATTGGAACAGATGAGCAACGAAGTAATGGAGGAATTAAAAAGGAAAAGAGAGGAAAATAGTAGGGAATTGGAGGAAAGAAGTGAAGAAGGAAGAGAAGGGAGGGGTAAAGAGAGTGAAAGATGGGGAGATGTATATAAAAGTAGGGAGGTAGCAACGACATCAGCACTAGGGGGGACAGTTGGTAAAAACGAAAGGGGAGAAAGAGACCTAATAGATTTAAAAACAGTAACAATAAAAGGAAAAAAGGCAGAGTGGGGGGTGGAATTTATAAATGATTTTTGCAGTGAGGAGGAAGAAGGAGTGGAGAAGGATGGAAGAAGGAGTGAAAGGGAAAGCTTAGATAAACTGTACCTCACTAGAACAAACATAGATTCGCCCTGGATAAGTAGAAGAGGGGAGGAGCTGGAGAGAAGTAAGGAGGAAACGAAAAGAATAGAGGAAACACAAACCAATGAAACCACGCCACCAACATCTCCATCACGCCGCCCTCCCACGTCACTACCTACGTGTTCAACCACCGCACGCTCTCTGCACAGAATAAAGCTCGCGCCCTTCATGAACGAACTAACACCGTATGCATGTCGGCTTAGGGACCTCCCTAGTCGCAGGCAAGACAGACAAATAAACATACCCTTATTGAACACAGGAAATGATGAAAGAAGGGGAAAGGAAGAAGAGGGAGGTAGGGGCAGAGGTAGTAAGGAAGAATTTGAAGTAGTAAAAGAAATGGGGGAAGAGGAGGGGTGTGAAGACTCAATATCATGGAGCGTAAAGGGTGACACAAGACAGAATTTAATGCCACTGCTGGAGAGAGGAGGGGTTAGACCACAATATGTACCTTGGAAACATACGGATAAGGAAAATATAAAATGTAGGCTCCCATCACTAAGTGGAGGTGCGGGTAAGTGGATATATGAAATGGAAAAACACACCGCAGGTCAGAAACTAGCAGTAGGAGATGTGAAGGGCCTGTTAATATCAATATTAGGGGATAGAGCGGATGACATTTGGAAAAGAGCGGGATTCCATGGGGTAACAATAACAAACACATCGCATGATGGGGCACCATTTGCAAACTGCAGACATGCGCTATGGCAGGCACTGAGAGTGCAGTACCCAGACACCTCAGACATAGGAGCCATTACTTCCCGTAAGATGGGTGAAAATGAGGATCCTGTTGATTATATCCAGGACATTCAAGAGAAGTGGCGCATGGAGACTAGAGAACAATGGGACAAGACACCAGCCATATTTTATCATATACTAGTACAAGGGCTCCCAGAAGGAGTTCAGAAACAGCTAAAGAAAGTAGTAGGAATGGAAGCAAAACCATGGCCAGAAATACAACTGACTATAGTACATCACTGCAGGACATGGCAAGGAAAGATGAAACAAAAGGAGGAGGACAGGAAAACAGAAGAGGCCAAATTAGTACAGAAAAAACTTACTAAATACACAATGGAAGGGGCACTAATAACTACGCCCACACCAATGACCCAAAGCCCAACGCAAGTAGTGGCTGCACAAGATCCAGCTCAAATAGCGCCCCCACAAGGTGTAATACAGCAAGTGCCGCCTCTGCAATTACACACACCGAACATGGGAGGAGGGTACCCAATGCAAGGAACTGGGTATTATAGTTATAACAGAGGGAGAGGAGGGTTTATGAGAGGGAGAGGATATGGATATAATACCCAACAACAAGCTGGGGGACTCAGGAATAACTACTCCACAGGGCAACCCGTATACCAAGACAACGCAGGGAGCTTCCCATGGCAAAACAGGGAACCACCCGTGTGTTGGAGCTGCGGAATATTAGGACACATGTCACGTACATGTAGGGTCAGGCCAGGAACACCAGCATGGAATGAGCAAGCACAACCTAGGACATCACAAGAACAGCAGGGCATACAACAGCAGCAGATGTCACAACAAGGGAGTGGCCAACCACAACAACCACAACAACAAATAACACAGTATCTGCCACCGCCACAACAACAAGTAGCGTTAATACAACCACCACCACAAAATGAACGAACACAATTGGGTGGGGTGACGGTGTTGGGACACAACCCTTACACAGGGAATGGCCAATCATTGTACCCCCAATAGGCCAGCCCACAGACGGCCTTGGTGTGTCCCATCCTGTCAGTAACACCTAATAGTGCGGAGGAGCCACGCATAGAGGTAACGATAGGTGACAAAAAATTATCATTTCTTGTTGACACCGGGGCGACCCGGTCTTGCATAAGGGAAGGTAAATTTAAGATGTCAGGCGAAGCCATGAACACCCAAGGATTTTCTGGGGCTAAAGGGTTGGTTCCATTTACTGATAACGTTCCGTTATCTATTGGAGATTATGATCTGTCAGTTCCACTTTTGTATTATAGTGCCTCGCCAGTAAATATACTGGGGAGGGACATAATGAACAGGTTGAACATGACGATCTCGTTTACAGAGGATGGCATAATTTGCTCTACTCCAGGGATTAACATGCTCGCAGCACGACAGATTTTGCAAGCATACTGTGGACAAACAGCGATTAGGGCGGAGCCAGTAGATGGCGAGATATTTCAATATGGCACTGACATGGCATTTGCATGGATGCCAGGGATAGAAGGGAAAATATGGAGGAGACCAGCAGCCTATCTATTCCGACCAGAAACACCAGGTAATGAACTAGAAGGGAAGGTGTTTGCAGTGGACATTGAGAGCATTATTGCAACAGCTGATTATGTTGCTGTGCACGCCCAAGATAACGAAGGGAGAGCTTGGAGGGCGGTGATAGCACTAGCAGAAGGGTGTAGGCTGACCCAGGTGTCAGATGAAGAGCTGTTCGCAGAAGAAAAGGAAGAAAATGAAATGGTGTTCATGATGAGCGTAGAAATATGGCTAAGAGTGGCTCACAAACAAGTAGCACAGAAAATTGCAATGGCACTTGAGGCACCCGCAGGCACCCCAGTCCCATTTTTTAAGGAGGATATGTCAAAGGTGCCCAAATCATTATGGACTATTAGCCCTTATGACGTAGGATGCATAAAAAGCATAGGGGGTGTAAGGATAAAGTTGAAAAAGGGTGCCATATTACCAAGAGTGAAACAGTACCCATTGTCAAAAGAGGCAGATGAGGGCATATATGAAACCATAACGGCCCTTATAAACAATGGCATATTGGTCCCCTCAGAATCACCATGTAACACAGCTGTGTACCCGGTGCGCAAGGCTAAAGGGGGGTCTTGGCGCTTCATACAGGACCTCAGACCCTTGAACAACATAGTAGAAGCAGAGTATCCAGTAACAGCAAACCCGGCCACAATATTGTGTGGCATTCCGGCAGAAGCATCACGTTTTACAGTGATTGACCTTAAAAATGCTTTTTTCTCAATACCATTACACCCAGACTCACAAGATTTGACAAGCTTTACTTACCGAAATACAAAGTGGAAACATACCAGATTACCACAGGGGTATTGTGAATCACCCTCAATTTTCAATAGAGTAATACAGATGGATTTGGGTAACGTTGAGGTGGAAAGCACAGTGTTACAGTATGTGGATGACATAATAATTTGTAGTACAAACGAAAGCAAATGTAGACAGGACTCCTTAAAAATGTTGACAATATTGGCTGAGAAGGGGTATAAGGTAGACATGGAAAAGATACAATACTGTCAGGAACAGGTACTTTACATTGGCCAACTGATATCTCAACATGGAAGAAGGATTGCACCACAAAGAGCACAGGCCATCTCAAGCACTCCCGTGCCACAGACTGTGAGAGAACTACAGCAATTTTTGGGGCTGTGCAACTACTGTAGAGCATGGGTATTTGATTACAGCTCATACATAGGACCCCTGCTTGAGGGTTTGAAGGAAGCAAATAAAGGGGAGAAAAAGTTGGGATGGACTATGGAAATGAGGGAGGCATTTGACGAATTAAAAGACGCAATATCAACTGCTCCAGTACTGGCATCCCCAGACTATGAGCGGCGCTTCTTTATTTTCTCACATTGCGACTCAGCAGTGATGAAAGCAGTATTGGCCCAAAAAACTAGCATGGGCTATAAACCAGTAGCATTTTACAGCGGTCACTTAGACCCTATAATGTTAGGTCAATTCTCTTGTGAACAAGGTCTCGCTGCAGCTGCTTTTGCAGTAGAAAAAGCATCAGCAATAACTATGGGGTGTCCAACTACACTATTTGTGGAACATGCACTATTTGCGATATTGAATAAACCTAAGTCCACACTAACAACACAGAGGGCATCAGGTTATGAGATTATTTTGTCTAAAGCTGAACTAGCAATTGTTAGATGTAGCACGGTTAACCCTGCAAGGTTCCTAGCAGAAGTAATTGAAGAAGGAGATTACGCCCACGACTGCACCCAAGTAACTGAACTATACTCATGTACTAGGAAAGTTGAAGAAAACGCACTAGAGGGAGGTGAGCTTTTGTTTATTGATGGGTCATCAACTATTGATCAAGGAGATGGGATTAGAAGGACTGGGGCAGCTGTAGTAAAAATGATGGAGGCGCCGGTGTGTGTGGCTATGAAGTGTGTACAATTACCACAGCATTACTCTGCTCAAGCGGCGGAACTCGTTGCACTCATATTGGCATTAAAGGAAAGTTTTAATAAAAGAGTAACCATATATTCCGACAGTGCATATGTTACATCCACTGTCCACTCAGGGCTATCAAAATGGAGAAGAAGAGGGTTTAGGAGAGCTGATGGCACTCCAGTACAACATGCCCTCTTGTTGGCTGAACTAATTGAAGTAATAAACGATCCCCAAGAACTAGCCCTAGTAAAATGCACCGCACACACCAATGGAGAAGACTATGTATCAAAAGGAAATGCAGCAGCAGACGCACATGCGAAATATGCTGCATATTTTGGTGAGATATGGAACCCCACCGACTCACAGAGAGGGAGAGGGAGGGGAATAGCGAGGGAGATGTTAATAAGAGAAGGGTACACCCATCTCCCAGCCACACAGATTATGGAGCTACAAGCGGCTGCACCAATGGCCGAAAAAGAAGTATGGGTGAAAAGAGGATGCACAATGTCACCAACTGACGCACTATGGCGCCAGGGTGGCACTGGGAAAGTTGTAATACCGTTGGCACTGTTAAATACCGCCCTGAGCCAATTACATCACCCTGCCCATACAGGCAAGGAAATAATTGCAGCACGAATTAGAGAAGATTGGTTTTGTCCCGAGTTAACCTCTCATGTGTCAAATTTTATCAGCAATTGCCTCACATGTCAACAGTTTACGGCCGGCCATACTTTAAAAGTGATAAGAGGTACAATACCCCGGCCAGAAGGGCCTTTTCGGCACCTTCACATTGACTATGTTGATATGATCAACATCTGTCAAGGCAATAGGTATATGATTGTAGTAGTATGCCCATTTTCTAGGTGGATTGAAGCAGGGCCCTGTTCACACCCTGATGCGTTTAGAGCAGCCAAATTCATAGTAAGGGAGGTCTTCCCCAGATGGGGAGTGTGCGAGGTGTTAAGATCAGACAACGGGCCCCATTTCGCAAACGAAATGTTCCAGCATATCACATCCCTGCTGAACATTAAACACAAATTTGCATGTGCATACCACCCACAGGCTAATGGTGTATGTGAACGCCTAAATGGCTTATTGAAGGAGGCAATTGCTAAAATACAACAAACAACAAAGAAAAGTTGGTTGTATTGCCTCCCGTTAGCATTGTTTGAACTTAGAAACAGGCCAGGGTCCGACCACCACCTCACCCCACACGAAGTGGTTACTGGACGCCAAATGCGCCTTCCCCTAACACCAACGTCAAGGGCATTCACCGACCACGAAAGTTCAGCGAATGTGTTAGGTGATGAAATGTATCAATATGTGTCTTCTTTGATTACTAGTGTCGTGTTTGTGTCTCAACAGCTCGAGCGCATACGGGGCGGGTCCACCAGCAATCAAGAAAAAGACGGAAGTACGGAATTGGGAAAGGAGAACTCCTGCAAACTTGCCAAAGGTGACCACGTACTACTTCGCAATTTCAATAGAAGGTGGCATGAGAAGAGGTTCACTGGCCCCCATCTGGTAGAGGACGTATCAACAAGAGCAGTAAAACTAAAGGATAAGCGTGCATGGAATCACCTACATGATGTAAAGATCTACAAACTGCAGACCCGCCCCAGCGCCAACGACAGAGCAATTGGAAGAACAGCAACCACATCCCCTACAGCGGAAGAAAGTTCAACCACAGACAACGACCCAATTGTTCCCTCGGAGACAATAACTGACGAAGAAGGGAGTGATCCCCATACTGCCCACCCCATGATCACTCGCTCAAAGAGTAAAAATACTTCCGCCATTTGAGCACAAACCCCCCCCCCATTGACTGCTAAGTACAGTTGTAACTAAAACTGAAGGACATGATTGCACTAATACACATGTAAACACGTGAATGTTCTCTTTTTTCTCTCGCACATACAGGAACTGCGTAATATTGTATTGTTAAGAAAACTAATTAACAAATTCAGTGTGCAGGTGTAAATGGTGCTGCCAGACGATAACTACCCAGAAGAATTGTCACACCAATTTGTATACGAAATAAAGAGGCCAACATACTTAAAAAGGAGAAGGGTACGTGTATACTACACAGCCTTCCTCCTGGCCATAGAATATCACATGCCCCACCTCCGCCCATACTTGCCAGTACTAAAAGACCCATCACTTAGAGTAGCGTGGGAGCAGCTCTTCGCCTGGGCACTGAATGACTACTTGATAGGGAGAGCTTAAAAGTAACAAAACTAACATCTAATAACCAGCACTTTTGAGAATTTTCAGGCGGGCAACTGTAACGTCGCAAGAATAAGCTGCCAGGACCGCAGCAAGGTAAGAGCAAAATGCCGGTGAAATTAGCATATGTAATAAAAATAATAGGGATTTTTATGATCACCGGGTTCTTGGCTGCTTCTGTCTGGCAGTACAGCTATGCTATTGATTTTATTGCTGCACCCAAACTTAATATACCCCCGTCCCCTGCTGCAACAGGTGATACGTCAGGTGGTAATAGTAATTTTGCACCCAAGCAAAATAGAGTTAAACGCAGCACATACTCAGACAATAAAGGTATTGATAATTATGTACAAGACTCAGCACACGTCACAAACAACATATGGTACCAACACATGACCCGCATTGGTAAGCAGACAACTGAGGATAGCTGTTACGTTTGCTCATTAATACCATACGCCATGAGCGCTTCACGAACATTTGTTGCCACAGAAATAGATGAAAAAACAGCCCAGTGCGTAATATATTTGGCCCTGTTCCAAACAAAAGGAAGATTTCAAGGAACAGTAGTGCACATGACATGGAAAACACGAGACTGATACCCATATGAAAACAACTTCCTCAAGACCTATCTAAGTTATCACAAGACCAGTTTACATGCTGAAGCATTCAGGTACATAACAAGTGGCCCTGCAAAAGGAGAAACAAAGAAGGTAACACTGCAGTACCTACCATGTGATTGGTACGCCACTGAAGTTCCGGGTAAACAAGGATGCTGGGAAAGGCCGCTACTGACGATAACAGGAAAGGTGTTCCTGGGCAACAGCTGGGAGATAGGAGTGATTGGCAGCAACATGGTAACAAAAGAAACTATCTCAACTATCGAGACACACAATCATCGATGTTGGACGACGTGGATCAAGTATGTACCAATGCTCACATGGGTAGAAGAAGATGAAGACCCGATAACTATACTACCATTGACTGCCCCCAAAGTATGCTACCAGCATAAAGGAGAGGTGGACGTAGGATATAACACCAATTGTGCAAACGTGATGGAGTTACCTGAGGGGGGAGCGGGAACAGCAGTAATAATGGACCATTATTGGGCCTGTGGGGAAAAGGCATATCATACATTGCCTCCCCTGTGGAATGGTGTGTGCACAATGGTACACGTCAATGTGCCATCACTAGTGGTACCTAAGAAGCATGTCGATGTGGCGAAATTTCCTAAAATGGATGAAGGGGATAAGAGAAGAAAGAGATCTGCACCACTGCAGAAGGAGCAAGGAAACAGGACCAACAGCAATGGTACTGTCCTAAACAGGAGAAAAAGACAAGGAGAGCCATTGACAGGAAATTACCTGTGGGGAAGATCGGAAACGGAACTAACATCAATACCGCCAGAACATAGACTATTCAGCAGAGCAGCAATGTTCTTCTCCTCAATAATACATCCGGGACTGCAGGCATACGCAAACGCAAAATGGCTCCAAATAACAAGGTGGGAACTAATGATGACCATCAATTCAACAGTAAATGGGTTCAACGCAATTAAAGAGGAGCTGCGAGCTGTAAGGATGGTTGCACTCCAGAACAGATATGTATTGGACCTCCTCACAGCAATGGAAGGAGGAGTTTGTGCAAAGATAGGACAATCTTGCTGCACGTTCATACCTGCCAACGATGCTGACAATGGTACGCTGACAGAAGCAGTTTCACAATTGGCCCAGATGCACTCCAAAATGATGGACGAAAGTAACGGTGTGAACAAGGATAAGAGCTGGTTTTCACTATTATGGTCATGGATGCCATCTTGGCTGTCAGATGGACTGAAAATAATAGTGGGATGTGCTATTTTGGCTGGAGCTGCCCTGATAATAATTAGGTTTTGGAAGGCCCGGAAGGCACGCACGACTGACGAGTTGCTGGAAATGGTGGGAATGCACCCCTTAATGCCAGCAGATGACGGCCAGCATACAGGTGTGATAATACAAGAAAGGGAGAAGTTGCGCACCCAAATTATCACCAATCATCTAGACCCACCATCAGTGAAGATCGAAAACCCAAGGAACCCCCGGAGCTACATAGGAAGATGGGTATACTGTACTCCTGGAGGGACATGTGAATACATGTATTGGTCATTTGAAGATCATGTAAACCATTATGGACATCTCGGCGGGATAACTAAGATATGGAGGGTAAGAGGAGATAACGAGAAGGATATGTTTGTGGTCGACAAGTCGACCAGAGGGGGGACTGAAGTGGGAGAATGGAAGACCAGGCTCCCGTCCTTCACCTCTCGAGCTTGGCCTAGAGGGTCACGGCCCAGACACCCGCCGCGAGAAGAGTTCGTCCAGTTACCAGACGACCAGGTACCATGGTACAGGAACATACGGATGTGTCCACCTGCCTGCCCAGCAGCCCGCACTGACCGTGCCGACACCTGCGGCTCGGATCAGCTAGACTAAAAACCACACGTCGTTAGAGATGCCATGACGACCTAGACAACGGGAAGCACATCTGTATAAATATACACACTTAACATTCCCACACCAATCTACACGAAGAATATACTCAGTGCTCTGACGTAGGCGACAGGCATATTCACGGACGTGCATCTTTATTATTTTTACATAGGCTTTCAGAGTACAGAAACGCAAGACGCATCATGAACTCATCTATAACGCTTGCTCATGCTTCCCTTGAAACCCGTTACCACCGTGAGAGGTATAATGGAAACACGATATTGGTCATGGAAATATATGCCACTATAATCTAAAGCACCCATGCACGAAATGGATCACTTATGCACCAGGCCCAAGTAGGCCTCAAGCAAGAGTTCCGTGGACATTAACAAAGCAAAAGTCAGGTTGCTGATCCTGCAGAATAAGCCTGGTGGAGCACCCAGCCAAGGTCGCAATGTTGCAAACCCACATCCAAGAACAAATCATCAAAGGCACGATGTTGCAACCTTGCACTCCGCGTACCAACGTTAGAATCATATCTACAAATTAAACCAGACACACAGTGGAAAAACAATATTAATTGTGCAGAATTCTGCCTCAAATACGGTCCCGCCTCACGTGACCAAGCCGAACCTGACGAGATGCCAAAACCCAGGAGAGACAGGGCGTCTGGGTCCCGCACTACGAGACACAGGCCGGGACACTTGAAAGGCTCCATGGACACCTGCTACAGTGGGAACGGTCAGCTCCCACCTATGAATAAATCCTCACATTGTCTGCATGAACCCATATTGAAACATTGTTGCAAACACGGGTACACCGAGAGCTGGGAACAACGGTGGTCCCAGGCTGGGGAGCTCACGGATGCACCAATCAGAACATGGGGCTCTTATCTCACACGTCATTAACATTAGCCAATCCTCAGGGGTCTTCATGTAACAATTCTTATGTATCTAATTGAAGGGACAACCCAGATATACCACCTGACTACACCTTGACCACTAATATCATTCTCTATATGTGTACTATACTAACCCTACCACTCGAGCAACCAATTATGAGTGGCGGTAGGTTTTTGTTAACTTTTTGAAGTGACGCAAGTAGCGCGTCATATTACAGTAAAAAGGGCCTGCGAGCCCCACGATTGTGTGTGTGTCAGGACGAACGCGTACGCTCCTTGACCCATCCCTGCCGTTTGCATAATAAACAGCAGAAGTTGCCTTGCTCCTTGTGTGTGCCTCATACTCTGTCTCGATCCGAGATATACACGGGAGGAGTTGGGGCCTCCCTGCCCGGAGGTCTGCGGGCGGCCCGGCCGACCCCGGCAGAATTTCCCCCCGACAACCCCCTTAGCTGTTACTGCCCGTTCCTGGCATTTAGCATGTGGACCTTTCTGCCGTGGACTCTCTTACCCCTGGGCTCTCTCCGCCTAAACTCCCCGGGTATTTGCTTAACCCTTCGGCACCCCCTCCCTTCTTCCCTGCACTTCTATTACTGCACTTGCACGATCCGAATGTCACAAGGCCTAGTAAGATGTTTATGTTTTGTCATCCCTGCCACCCCTCCCCCCTTATCTTGTTGCGCATTGAAACACAGTGGGCCTGATTCACAGAAGCAGTTTTATAATGGTGCAACCCAATAGGAAAACACTTGATGAATCAGGCCCATTGTGTATAGGCACATGGGAGTGACTTCACTAAGTACTACATAACATGCTCTGCATATATGCTGCTGCCTGCAATGTTCTGTGTTGAGCGTGTTGAAAAAGGATTCCCAAAATCCTGCAAAACCATGGAATGAATGCTCACCAGCCTATGGGCGAGAGGGGGGTGTACCGGTATAACCAAAAGGTGGTGAGTGCCCGCTGCAGCTGTGAGGCTCTTTAGTTCCAAGTCCATGCTTCGCTAGACCTGGGCAACGATGTGGCTAAAATATGGCAATAGCCTGCGTAGGCTGAAAGCCTGTTAAAAATGTCTATACCGTGCTACATACCAGGGCTATTGGCTTTGTCAATGCTTGTTTCAAAGGTGATGCCTTGCTTTGCTTTGCGAACTAGCCTGAGTTCCGACTTCGCATTCACTACGTGAGCCAACTGGACCAATTATGCTAACAAGATTAGCCTTTTTGCAACTCCTCAGAGTGATTTGGGAGAAAATAACCCTATTATTAGATGCTACATAAAAAGCACAAATTACTTTTAGGCTCTAAAATGTCCAGAAATCCAACCGGGCTTCCAAAAAACGCCACAGGATGCCAGCCACAATATAGAAGCAATACAAGTATTGTAAAATGGATACTTGCAAGCCATATTTGAACTTTACACAAAAATGCAACCTAACCATAGTGTTTCAAGTGCATACTTTCTGTGCAAAATACCCCTGACATTGGCATGAAAGTCCTTGGAGTTAAATAATGTCACACCAGCAACAAACTAGGTGCAGAAAAGGAGGAGCTGCTGGATGCTTTCCCTTATAGAAACTTCTATGTAACACACAACTCATGTGCTCTCTCGGGTGGCGTGTGTATCACACCACTCGTGTGCTCTCTCGGGTGGCGTGTAACACACCACTCGTGTGCTCTCTCGGGTGGCGTGTAACACAGCACTCGTGTGCTCTCTCAGGTGGCGTGTAACACACCACTCGTGTGCTCTCTCGGGTGGCGTGTATCACACCACTCGTGTGCTCTCTCAGGTGGCGTGTAACACACCACCCATGTGCTCTCTCGGGTGGCGTGTAACACACCACTCATGTGCTCTCTCAGGTGGCGTGTAACACACCACCCGTGTTCTCTCTCAGTTGGCGTGTATCACACCACCCGTGTGCTCTCTCAGGTGGCGTGTATCACACCACTCGTGTGCTCTCTCGGGTGGCGTGTAACACACCACTCATATTCTCTCTCAGGTGGCGTGTAACACACCACTCGTGTGCTCTCTCGGGTGGCGTGTAACACACCACTCATATTCTCTCTCAGGTGGCGTGTAACACACCACTCGTGTGCTATCTCGGGTGGCGTGTAACACACCACTCGTGTGCTCTCTCAGGTGGCGTGTAACACACCACTCGTGTGCTCCCTCGGGTGGCGTGTAACACAACACTCGTGTGCTCTCTCAGGTGGCGTGTAACACACCACTCATGTGCGCTCTCGGGTGGCGTGTAACACAACACTCGTGTGCTCTCTCAGGTGGCATGTAACACATCACCCATGTGCTCTCTCGGGTGGCGTGTAACACACCACTCGTGTGCTCTCTCAGGTGGCGTGTAACACATCACCCATGTGCTCTCTCAGGTGGCGTGTAACACACCACTCATATTCTCTCTCAGGTGGCGTGTAACACACCACTCATGTGCTCTCTCGGGTGGCGTGTATCACACCACTCGTGTGCTCTCTCAGGTGGCGTGTATCACACCACTCGTGTGCTCTCTCAGGTGGCGTGTAACACACAACTCATGTGCTCTCTCGGGTGGCGTGTAACATACCACTCGTGTGCTCTCAGGTGGCGTGTAACACACCACTCATGTGCTCTCTCGGGTGGCGTGTATCACACCACTCGTGTGCTCTCTCAGGTGGCGTGTATCACACCACTCGTGTGCTCTCTCAGGTGGCGTGTAACACACAACTCATGTGCTCTCTCGGGTGGCGTGTAACATACCACTCGTGTGCTCTCAGGTGGCGTGTAACACACCACTCGTGTGCTCTCTCAGGTGGCGTGTAACACACCACTCGTGTGCTCTCTCAGGTGGCGTGTAACACACAACTCATGTGCTCTCTCGGGTGGCGTGTAACATACCACTCGTGTGCTCTCAGGTGGCGTGTAACACACCACTCGTGTGCTTTCTCAGGTGGCGTGTAACACACCACTCATGTGCTCTCTCAGGTGGCGTGTAACATACCACTCGTGTGCTCTCAGGTGGCGTGTAACACACCACTCGTGTGCTCTCTCAGGTGGCGTGTAACACACCACTCAGGCCCTATATTTTCCCCCGGTGAGAGGGCGTTCAGTGTTTTAGCCATCTAGAAATTCGGCCGGATACTGCCAGTGTCCGCCCATGTGCCACCAGCCACCTGCACCCCTTTGCCGGGTTCTTCTTGTTTTTCTTTTTTTTATGTAAGATTGGGCACACACATGCGTGCAACCATTCTCCTGTCAACAGAACTCAACAAAATACCATTCAACCTATTTGGGTCCCAGACTAAGCTGTAGGGTGCGAATAGCTTTCATCCCTTTTTTGTTGGGGCCTACAGGGCTGGTAACGGCCCTGAGCACTCACTGAAGCCCTTGCTTGATTTGCTGAGGACTACCTCCGCTAGGAATGGTGTGCCATTACCAGCCCTGTACACCCCCGACGTGGGACGGATTGCTATATTAATGACCTCTACTTTCTTGATAGGTCCCTAGCCCCCTTTTAGGAATCATGTTTCTTGTATACCTGTGGGTTCATGGGAAGTTCTGTTTCCATTCTCGCTAGGATGGACTAGTTATCTCCATGATGTAGGATAGATTTCTCCCATTCCTTAGCTTTTAGTAAGCGCTAGCCGGGCAAACAATTGTCATTTTCCAGCATTTCATTCTCCACATTCCAATGGTGACATATGAAAGATCATTACTTCTAGTGCATTCACTTTTTTTAAATTAGGCTTTTAACTTTTACACTACAAAGAGGCCGGAACAGACCAGCAGTATAACATGTGGCCATAAACAGAACACATATCTCTGCACGTATGATGAGCAACACGATCAGGCTCTAAATACCATTATGACCCCAAATCCTCCCACCTACAACCTGACATCCAATTGTCCCCTGGCAGGAAAGGGAGAGACACGCCGAAGGACAAGAAGGAAGCGGGGAAAGAAAGAGGAGGGTGGGGGTGCATGGGCAGCTGCCAAACCCAGGATCCTAGATCCGCAGGTGATTCTCTGCATTCTCTGCTCCCCGGAACACAACCCCTCGAGGGTGGAGAACAGAACTGAGGGTGGAGTAGGGTCACTTAAAGGGCAAGTCATTTTATCACTCTTCTGCAATTCTCTCACTTGAGAGAACTCATGTGAACCTTGTTGGGAATAATCCATTCTTTAACTAGTTCATGAAATCTTTGTTTTTGACCTTCCATGTGCCCTCTCTAATCCAGGATGGCCATTTCAGAGAGGTTCTGTCCTAGAGGATTGGTTCATGTCAATTTCCCGGCACTAGAATGGCCGGTTATAAAAATGCTCGGGGCAGCATTGCCGTATTTCTTTTTTGAACATATCACAGGGGGTATCCCTTGCACCTACCTCACTCACCATCTCAACCCTTCCTTGTCAGCAAGACCCCCCGCAACATAATGTATGTATTATTGTAAATGTCATTCGTTTTCATTGTACTGGTTTCATGCCTATCTCACCTTAGCACAGGGGTCTGCAGTCTGTGGCTCATCCAGATGTGTTAGACTGCACATCCTTTCAGCATTAGCCAGCATCGTTTATTGTGAAGGATCATGGGAATTGTAGGCAAAACATTTGGAGAGCCTCAGGTTGCAGACTTCTTTTAGGGAATCCTGATGTATTCTCTTGTAACTTGCACATCATAATCCTCCTCGTTGCCTGCCTTCGTTTGCTCCCCTCTCCAATTCCCCCTCTGTCCTCGGACATTGTATGCCAGGAAGGGGGGGGGGGGTTGGTCCTCCTAATCATGTGACCAGATCCCTGGGACTGGAAACAACATATAAGCCATCTCCCAGTCCCAGATATGAGGCCGTGCCCGCAGGTGCCTCTATGACACTATGCTATATTGTGCTGAAAATACAGCTTGCCCAACCATTGCTCGGAATGGTATCCAGTGGTAAAATCGCCCGGGAAAAGGTCATCAGGGGAGACATTTCCCCAAATGTGCACTCCCACAAAAATCAAGCACTTTTCCAGAATATTCTAGAACTGGGGTTAGAACAGTAATTAATACCCGTCCTAGAATATGTGGGGGAAGGCTTTTAGGGGTGCAAGGAAAATAGATCACCTACCTGGGGACTTTTTCCCAGGGGCCCTTTTCACATAGAACCCTCTGAAGAAGATACTAAGTGACCCTTGTTCAACCATGGCCCTAGGGCACGTTAGAGTGAAAGGGCTGCTGGCCTAACTGTGCACTGAATAATATACTGAGTGTCTGAAGTTCATGTTGTGCCCAAAATGCCGCTTTCCCAACCATTGCTCTGAACATTATACTACATGCCCCAGGCTCCCCTGTGGATTTATGCTCTGTTGTGTTGAAACGGCGCATGCCTAACTGGGCCCTGAATACTATACTCCGGTTCACCTTAAGGTCTAGACCCTAGACTCTGGTGAAGCTAAACTAGAAGGCTCTGCTCACCTACGGTCCTTCACCATTCCTATATAATCAATCTAGCCGGTCCCACCAGGCAGTCTGTTGGGTGCTCTTCCCTACCTTCCTCCACCAATCTAGACCGGTAAGGAGACCCCTCTTAGATTCATTCAGCAGAAGGTCTAATAACCCCCTAACAACCTATGAATACATAGCGGGAGGCCACTGCCCTGGACCTGCTCTGATACTAGCTAGTCTTTCCCACTACAAGAGGGATCTCGCTGGGGACATTCCAGCTACGACCTTGTCGCCAACACAGCGTCAAAATACAATTCCCCATACATGTCAGTACATGTGGCTCAAATCCACAGCACTTATTGATGGGATAGCGAGAATCTCTATTGCAGATCTAGTATCTCATAAAGAAGACCACCTTCAATGTCTACCCCAGCGGCACTTTCATAATTCAAGCTAGGCCATCATTAATGTTTATTTTTATTTTAGGTACTTATCAATGTATAATATTATGCCTTCAGGTTTACAATTGACAAAACAATGGAATCGAAATGGTACCATGTTAAGTGTAGTCAACAAACATTGAGGCAATATGCCCTGAGGTGGTGGACGGACCCTGTAGGTAACTGCCCGCTGCCCAAGTTAAGGGCCCGAGCGCGCAAAGGGTCCCTTAACGAGGGTGGCGGTTCCATTACCGAAAGGGTCGGCCCGGCGCTGACGGGCATATTCCCATTAGCGCCTGTGAAGTTTTCTACAAAGGTGCTAAAGTTTTTTTTTTTTTAAAGAAACTTCCATTTCCTGCTGCCCCGACCGGGCCGCAGAGTGCCGCAGACTGCTACTGAAACCCACAGTCCGTTTTCATTGTTGATGACTGTAATGTTGTCAACATGAAAACGGACTATGGAACAAAAACAAAGTGGGGCCCTGTGCTGTGCAGGAAAGGAAAGTTTCTTTTTTTTTGTTCAGGGAAAAATAAGACACCATTAGCACCCGTGTAGGAAATTAAACTGGTGCTAAGGTGAGTGGGAAGGGGGTGCGGGGAAGGGGAGTGAAGCGCACAACCACTTAATGAAAGCGCTCGGAATGCGGGCTTACCTTTGTGAATATAGCCCACGTTGCGAGCATTTTCATTGGCTCCGGGCGCCTCCCAGGGTGCTAATGAAAAATAACAGACGATTTTATTCTTTATATAATAAAAGTTTTGAAAACATATTAGATCAACCAACATGATTTTCGGGGGAAGGTGGTTCAATGCACTCAACGTGTGTTGCCCCAACCAAGATTTCGGGCAACATCACACATGAAAAAGCCACTGGAGTGCTGGGGCAGTTGCTGCCATGCTCGAATCATCCGAGGCTATGTAAGAAAGATGTGCCCTACAGTCGCCCACATGTCTTTTGGATGAAACCTTGGAGGCACCAAGATGAGCTACCCGTCTTCATTACTGGTATCCCAGGTCCGGGCACACAACCATGATTTTAATGTAACGGCCAACCCCATACATCATCTCTTGAGAATACATTGCTCAGCTATCAAGAGGCCGGGGTTACAGGTCATTTGGTCGAAAATAAATGGTCGACAGGACAAATGGTCGACGCAATTTGGTCGAAAGACAAATGGTCGATTTTTTCACCCCCCCAACCTCCTTTTTTTGCTAAAAAACCCTTTTTTTTCCTAACCGAAAACCTGAAAAATGTATATATAAATAAAAAAAAAATCGGCCATGTGTCTTTCGACCAAATTGCATCGACCATTTGTCTGTCGACCATTTGTCTGTCGACCAAATGACTGGACAGCAAGACGCCGGGCTTAATACGTCTCTGATTCGAAGTATTGACTTTCCCCAGGTCGGCAAACAGACCCATCGAATAAAATGCCACGGTTTACACCTGAAATGTGAAACAGTTTACCACACACAAGGTTCCAAAAATCACCCAAAACAGGACAGGGCCAAATCAGGGGCAATTAGCCCTCTGCGAAGAAGTGCCCTGCCTGGCTGCAAGCGTTGGGGTGACCATGAGGACCGAGTACTGTCACCCATTAAGGGATCCAGAGCCCTGGGTGGTGTGGGGAGAATCTCCTGGTCTACCCCACCCTTCCATGGACGCGTGGCAGGAACGTGTTGCATTATATCATTAACAACCGTTGTCCCTTTGAGCGACCTGGACACATGTTACAAGAGGCCATCAGAGCCACTGCAGCTGCTTGGCCCACCTTGACGGGAGAGGACAGAATAAGAACTGCTGCCCAGGCTGGTGTTCGTGAGCCTGGTTGTCAGAAAACCCTGTCCGTGAGTGATGTGATCCATAAAGTCAGAAAACTCATGAAGTGTGCTCTCCTGAACTAACAGAAAGCATGTACCAATACCAAATCCAAAATGGCGTCAGCCCTAGATATTGGCGTGGTTCACAGAGGCACATAATGACGGGTAAAAGCCCACAATGCAGGCTGAGCACTGCCTGTTAATTCAAAGCAGCCTGTCCTATCTGGCAAACAATTATTCTGCACACCTTCGAGATAGTGAGGAGGGGAGGTCCCAGGAGGAGGGACACAGCCCCTATAGAGAAGGAAGGGTTTGGCAGAAGGGTGTGAAAGTCCAGTGAGAGCAGAGGTGTGGATCGGGGGCATGTTGGAGGGGAGGTGAGCAGAGAGAAGGATGGTTTGTAAATGGCTGAAGGAGAGACTGGGGGATGGCTGGGAGTGAAGAAGAAAAGCTGACTTGGAGTACAGGAAAAGGATGAGATAACAACAGGCCTTACTTTCTCTAGTCGTCGGCATGCTGAGGTAAAGAGGTAAGGCCTGACCTTCTGAGTAGCCACCCTGCTGGTATGAAGGAAAGCACCATCAACCAGATAACTGCAAGGATGAGCAGGAAGAATTTGAGGAAAAGGGCAAGCCAGAAAAAAACTCCAGCGATTGTAGGGAAAATTCTCTAGGATCTTGAAGATAAGACATTTCAAAGAGGAAGGAATACAGAAGAGGGGTCAGAAGTGAATGGCAACGCAGGAACGAATGTAAGGCTAGGCTAGGAGGTAGCAGTTGGCTACAGCAGGAGAAAGGCAAGGGCAGCAAGAACCAGGCAGGCAGCAGTGGACAACAAGGACAAGAGGCTGGAGGAAGAACACAGGAGGGTCGAAGCAAAAGGCAACCAGGAGCAACAGACTCGGGACAGGCACGTCAATCGCATTGCTCCAGTGTGGCAGGCACACTTCTCCACAAGTACTGAGTGCTTTTACACTGGTGATTTCTGCATTTCCTGCTATCAATTGCAAATTGTTCAAGACCCAGTCCATGGGCGAGTCCACGTGAGTTTTCATTGTATGTACTAAACTCCATACCATTTGTGAGGTTCTGTCTCTCAAGGGATCAGGTAATTTCTAGTTTCCCATAAGTGCACCCTTGTCATGATAGCTGGTGAGAAGCACAAGTCATGAGAGGAGCAATGCATTATTCTGGCTCCTCTCCACTTTAAGCTTGAGGCAATCTCTATGTGTCTTTGCATCCTCCCCTACACACTGCAAGGTGTTTATTGAACCGTGCTTCTACTTCCTGCCATCTCCTTCCCTTGAAAGCAATGGTTTCTCCTGGACTGGGCTCCTGGAGGCAACATGTGTCCTCCCTCGCTGGAGGTATGGCAATGTGTGATCCTCACAAGACACAAAGTCCAAAATGCTTCTCCTCTGAGAATGACATTTGAAGGAAAACAAAGTGTTGAACCACATCTGTTTTCTATTCTTGGGCATAGATATGCCTTCTGGGAGTCACTTTTTCATTCTCTGTAAGGGCTGTCGCATGATATCATCCATTGCTTCTCCTGACACTAGCGTTATCTGCTGAAACAACCATCAGAACAATCCTCCTCTTCTTGCATAGTTCCATACACATCTTTTAGAATGCATTGGACTAGATGATCCACATGAAATGCCTGTGCTGAGGGCCAGGTGAGCTCCTGCAAAGGAGTCTTTACGCGCTTTTTGTTATCAATGATGTATTTAGGGGCCATATCCTCTGCTGTCATTACTATGTTATCAGCCAGGTTAGGCAATAATGAATCTTCTTGGACAGTCTCTGACAACTCTACCTTTCCTCCTCTAAAGGGTTTCTTGTTTATATACATTTGAGAAGAAAACCATCTCAGATTCCTGCTACTCTCCCTCCAAAATCCTTATTATGGATTTCTGGATCTGAACCTGCTCTACTGGTGGTGTCCCACAGTGACTGTGGCAGTCCCCTTTATCCACGTTTTCCCCAGTGGAGGCACGACTGTGGAGATCCTTCCACACATGTACCAGGATTTTGGGATGGGTTTCCTTTGAAGTGCAACCTCCCCTTCAGTCTGCTGAGGAACCCTCATTATTGTCTTGCCCACTTCTGGGGGACCCTTGTCCCATCTTGTTTTTCTGTCCTCCACAGGGGCAACAAATGCACGTTCTTAAAAGACAGATCCATTTCTTTTCTAGAGAAGGAGAAGAGGAAGACGAGGAGGAGTGCTGTTGCAATCTGATTCCCTTCTGGGGTAAACATGTACATTGCATGGAAAATGGTACTCAACTTAGTACAGAAATATTCCAAGCTCACAATCACAAGGACGCAACGCTAATCTTGACGACCAACCTGTAAAAAAGCTGGATGTATCTTCGACACAATTCAGGTGGATTGTGGGGTCCTGCAGTCATCATTATCACCAATCTTGTTTCATTGATATCTACAACCACTTATGGGCATTTTCAGAAAATATGATATGGGATATGACTCCAAAAATGTTGGTCATGGGCGCCCCTCTATAAGAACGAACATGGCAAAAATTGCCTGTTCTATGGGATGGTACCCACTCTAGTGTCCGCAGCCACATTTTAGCTCACTGTTCCTTTCACAGATGGGACTCCTTGCTCGCTGTGCTCAGATAGGCACAGCTCTACCTCACTGATGAGGCCCAACAAGGCTGAAACACGTTTATGGGGTTGCTGTTGGTACTCTTGTTCAGAGGGGAATTGCCATAGCATTTCGGTGCTGAACTGCCCATGTGAACGGGACAAAGACTGATATGCAAATTGATATTTCCCATCTGGGAAAGGTACACTGAGCAAAAAGCGATGGCTGCAAACTCTCAAAGTAGAAGAAAACACAGAACAGGTTATCATGCCATGTTCTTTCTGGAAAGGGGCGCCTGCAGCCTTTTTTGGGGATATGACTCCTACGTCGATGATCATGAGAGCCAGCAAGTCGCCAGAATCCTTGACAAAAATGGTGCAGTGTATTGAGGAAGTGGGTCATTGGATGACTACTAACAGACTGCAACGGAATCCATCGAAAACTGATCTAATCCTAGTGGGGCTTAAACATCTGCTCGCCGACCCCTTCAGATGTCCATCACCACCCTGCATTCTGGGACTTCCTATGTCCTTTGTGTCCAAGGTCAAACACATGGGATGTTTTGACAGTCTTATCTGGATCCTGTCTATCAGACAGGGACTAAAGCACAATCCATGTTTTTCTCTCTGGTTACTTCTGGGCTATTTAGCTATGCTAATCGATGGAAGCATGGGCCAACTAAAAGCTGGTCAGCTCAGTTAAGTCTTTGGCTTCATCAAAGAGGAAGGATAGCTCAGCAGCAACGTGTTCGCCTTGCAAGCAAGACGACACGGAGCAACACAGGTTCGATCCCCGGATCTGTGCTTAGAATCCTCTGGGTACTAAGCGCGTTATAAATAACCTATCATATCATATCATATCATATCATATCAAAGGAGTTCCTCTGATATTGCCTGGCAGAAATGTGACCTGTGCCACTGTACAGTTGCTGCTGCTGCCAATTGTTGAAACGTTAAGTAAATACAGCTCTCTCTGGGGTGAGGCATTGGACAGGCTCTTGTGGCACCTGGGTGGGCAGCACAACAGAAGGAGGACTTCTGCCTGAACGTGGGAGGGCTAAAGGGCTGGCACTGCCAATACAACCATCCCAAATGTCACACCTGTTCATTTGAAAGCGGGGTACATTGCCGGAAGAATATTTATAATGTAAGGTGGCAGGAATAACTATAGGGTCAGGGCTGTAGGGTCAGGATCCAAGTAAGGGTTGAGTGTTTATAAAAAAAACAACAGAGAGGTGCCAGAAAGGGAAGTGAGAACATAGAGAGTGAGGGAAGCGGAAAGGGGGCATTGTGGAGACCCCTGCCCCATTAAAGGTGTATGACCGATGCCTTTTTTTCTAGGGTTTATTGTAATAAAAAGCGTCGGGTAAGAAGTAGCATATTCCATCTAATAAAAAAAATACTGAGACAAAACGAAGTATTTATTGAAAAAATGTAGGTTATATATTATTCGCTCCTTGGTGGGTGGGTGCGAGCAGACAGTCTGGTTGCTTGGATCGTGGGCCTTATCTAAGTGCATACTCCCTAGTTCTGAGGAAGCTTTGTGCTGTTCACAGATCCCCCCCCCCCCTAACTGTCCTCACACTCATCATTTAAAAGAGTGCCCTTTCAATGCGCTTGTCACACCTCTTTCGTCTCAGCTGCCCCCTCTGCTGACGGCATCCGTGCCATCCAGCCTGCTATGGCAATGTAGGCTGCCTTCTGGAACCTTGGCCGCTATACATATGTTGACGGTCTTATTTGTCGTTTTTTGCCCTAAAATAAAATGCTCCACCGATGTTACCTGGCAATAAAGCCTGAGCGGTTGGGCCATAATGGCCCGTAATCGCCTGCCAGACTGGAGAAACAGCCTAAACGCCACTTTCGGCTTTATTGGTAACTTTGGATCGTGCCTCGTTCGGATATTGTTTTAACTTGACGTTTGAGTTCGTGCAACCACTTCTCTCCCTTAGTTGTAATGTGTTTTTTTTTTTATTATTATCCCAAAACAGTCTTCTCTTGATTTAAATTCTGCAGAAATAAAGCGAGCTGCATGTGGAAGTTTATGGCACGCTTTTCCACTGATCTCATATAAAAGTTACATGTATGTCGATGCAGTGTGTACTGTAAAGAAACCAGCAACCGATACTACAGCTCGGAAACTGAGCGGTACATAAAGCAGTGCTGTTTGTGTTGTAAAGTGAAATGCAGGAGAAAGTACAGAAACCATTTGTATATCATGGACGTCACCAAACGGTGTCCCCTGCTGTTCTGTACAGCACAAAGGGAAGTAAATAATTAGCATGAGCCCCAGCCCACGTCCTCCAGGAAGTTGAATTTGTTCTAGGAAGTAATCACCATTAAGCCGAGATTGTGTTTCTCCGTGTAAACACGTCATTACCCGAGCCGCCTTCTGCAGGGTCCGGATTTCATCTGTATGAAAATGAAATGCTTCTCGACATCTCGCTGTGCCCTGCAAAGCGGGCTATCATTTCCACCAATCCCGCTGGCCGCAGGAGCCACAGATAATTGGGTTGGCATTTGATTCGACAATTAGGGGAACTGTCCCTTTTCGCATGTATAATAATTCCTCCCCCCGATTCCGGCTCCTTTGCCACCCACGTCCTAAGGAGTTAAGTCGCGGGCTGCAACGTGTGCCGTTTTAATAGACGTCATGAACCATAATGATTGCACGTTCGCGTTTTTTTTATTGAAATGCTAAGAATTCATAAGTTTAGCAAAAGCAGAATACAGCAAAGGCATCCATTGAAATCACACCCTGGTGGACGGAATGAAGGCGGAGCGGAAGCGCTTCAAAAACAAAGTAGTATTCGAGTCAATAACGCGCTTGACTGTCATTTTCATATCAAACAACACGTATTTGAAAGCTTACCTTGTGGGGACGGGGTGGGGGAGGAGGGAGAGAGAGAGAGAGGACAAATACACATAACAAAATATAGAAAAGACAATGTTTCTTTCACTTTATGTTATGTGATTGGATTTGTACCACACACCCCTCCCATTTTCATCGTCTCTCCATGCTCTCATATGGATTTTAAATGAGGGGGTGATTAAAGGAGAAGAGTGACGAGAGGGGTTGTGCTTAACTGTTAGCATGCGCCGAACCAGGACCAGCTAGAGTCTATGTAGGTCTTTTTTCCATAGCAAAATGACATGATATGATATTTTATTTATATCGCGTTCATGCACAAGTGTTTCAATAAAAACATTAAAACATGCTGACCTCTAGGTTTGTATAGCACTTTACGAGAGTCTGCCTCTAAGCGCTGCAATGGTTGGTGTCCGTGTTATTACCCGTGAGTAGAACTCCATGTATCGACCTCGGAAGGAGAACGGCTGGCCTGGCTTTGCTTTCGAGCAGCCTTGCATGGCAGCGGCTCCTTGGGTGCAGCCGCAGAGGCATAGAGACAGGGTAGGGCCAGAGGGGCAAGGCCCACCCAAAATCTGTAAATGCCCACACAGCAGTGCTGGGTCGGCATTTACAGATGTTAATGTCTCTGCGGGGAGGGGGGAGCCCACTTCAATAGCTGCAGCCCCCACGTGTTAGACATTCCTGGCGATACCACGCGAGGTATTGGATGCCTGGTGCATTTATTTTTCAAAGGAGACTTCGAGTGAAATTCTCACGTGCATATAAGAAAACTAAACAATAGTCACACAGATTATTTTTTAAATCCTGGGATTGTTTGAAGAATTAAGTGTTGCGTTTCTATAGAATACATTAATAAATTGTGCAATTTCTGCTATACCCATTTTGTCAGTATGTGGTTCATTCAGCGTCCATTTGCATAATGAGTCTTCAGACGTCTTGGTAAATTATGAAGGCCTTTGGCAATCTTAAAAAAATAGATGTGTTTTTGCCCCTAGGCGTAATTTGGCTTTTCTCTAGGAGTTAAGAAAATAAATGCAATTTCTGCTGGCCTTACTTGGGTGAAATGCACAATGTTTCACTTTGTGGAATTATACTGTTCTGATTTTTTCCCCGGTTATCTCTCTTATTATCAGCAAACTGAGGGGGAAGATCGAATTAAGAGATTTAATTAGTCTGCTAGAAGAAAATGCAGCAAATGTTTACTCCTATTTTCCAGCAAGATAAACGGAAAACGTCATTTTTTCAGAACTTTTTTTTTACAGTTTTTAACAATTTTTTCTCTGGAAAAATACAAATTAAAAATTTTTGGAGACTTTCCTGGAGGCAAATAAGTGAAAGGTTTAACTACGTTTGCTGAAACATTCTCCACAAAAAAAATCATTTGCTGATCTTTTTTATTCAGCAATTGTTTGCGTTTTTCAAAACTGCACTCTATTTTTGTGAACATCTTTATTGTAAATGCACTAATATTTATTTTTATTTCTCAGGATTTCGCCTACTTGGTGAAAATTACACGCATTCTCGTGACATTGGAAACAGTGAAATTGCCCATTTCTCACATCCCCGCTTTTCATTATCTTGTAAAGTAAAACATTTAATAACAGTTAAAACCTTATCCAAGCCATCACTTCTGTTCTTCTTTCGCTCATGCTTGCTTCCCCATCCCCAGGACTGGCAGGTAGCCTAAAGCAGTGCTCAGTATTGTAATATTTTCTTTACTGTTTTTCTGTTAGACATAAGCACTGTTTCTCACACTGTTGATTAATTACTCTTCTTCATAGTCTTTCTTCTCTGGGTATCTCTGGTTTTGTTAGACGTAAGCACTGTTTTTCACACTGTTGATCATCTTACTCTTCTTCATAGTCTTTCTTCTCTGGGTATCTCTGGTTTCGTTAGACGTAAGCACTGTTTTTCACACTGTTGATCATCTTACTCTTCTCCATAGTCTTTCTTCTCTGGGTATCTCTGGTTTTGTTAGACGTAAGCACTGTTTTTCACACTGTTGATCATCTTACTCTTCTCCATAGTCTTTCTTCTCTGGGTATCTCTGCTTCTCTTCTTCTTTGGATATCTTATCTGCCTAATTGTGCATTTGTGGGGGCCTGCAAGGGGATTTATTTTCTTCTTCTGAGTTACTTACTCGCCTTTTGTGTTTCTCAGAGCTCGGTGTTGGGTCGCCTTTTGTTTTCCCTTTAAACAATACTAGTTGCTTCTATAATTGCTGAGGCAGGTGGTCTGCTCACTGTTACTCTGATGAAACACACTGGGCCCAATTCACAGAAGCGTTTTAGAATGGCAAAACCCCACTGGAAGATGCTCCGTGAATTAGGCTCATTGTCTTTTCTTTTGCTACTTTTACTCTTGAGCTTCATCAATGTTTACCAGATTGCTTTTCTGCAATTCATTCTTGGATGTCTACTGATTTTCTTTGATTACATCCAAAGAAACACGAGATTCTCTTTTTCAGCTTTAGGTTCTGTCCCTCCTCTTGTGTCCATCTCTTTTCCTCCAATATTTCTACATATTTATACACAGGCTTGTAGTTTGTTTGTTTTCTGCCTATTTTTCCTGTTACGATGACAACATACAAGTTGTATGTGCATGTCGTAATTGGCTTTATAATACCCTAAGAATTCAACATTTGATAACTTTTTCTGCAAAGAAGCTATAGCTACAAACTCTTATTGATGTTCTTTGTTTGCTGGCTACCTCATTATACTGTAAAGTATAGTGAGCGGGATGTTGCGGGGGACACCCCCGCAGCCCCTGTTTAAAAAACATTAAAAAAGAATTCTCAGGTGTGCTGTGGGGATGCCCCCCCCCACAAACCCCCGCTCACTATACTGTATAGTATGGTGAGCGGGGTGTTGCGGGAGACACACCCGTAAACCCTGCAGTCTTTTCTTTTTTTTACCCACCTTAAATGCATACCACCAAAGGTTCGAACTTTTGGCGTTCAAACCTTTGGGGGTATGCATTTTCGGTCATTTTGATAGGTCGGACCTTTAGATTCGGACATCTCTTCCAATTCCTAAATAACTCACTGTATATCTGTTTCCCTTGCCAAATGGAGGCCTTTTTTATGTATTTATTGAATTTATGTAGGGCCTTTATCCAAAGGGAAAACAAGCATTAAAAATAGTACAATGAGGCGGTTTACAAAAGAAAGATGTTAAGAGTTCATGAAGTGAATAAAGAAACATGCACATTAGTTGTTAACAAATGCTAAATCCAAATTTATTGTTTCAAGGATTTCCTAAACACATCTTCGGTGGTACAAGAAAAAGGCCTTGGAGCACTACCCAAAATCATTGCAAACGTTTGCTTGTCCAACTGCAACTTTTTCTTCATGGCCATTTTCATTTTTTTGTTTGGAATTCATCCAATCAAGCTATAGACAATGGTCATGAAACCTGGTCTGTCCTTAGGGCACATTGGATTGCATATTGTGTACAGCAGGTGCTTCAGAACATCGAAGGTGGACCTCTCTCTCCTACGTGGACAGGTAATACCACTAGCCTTGGTACAGCTTGAAACATATGGGTCAGATTAGGAGGTGATTTAAGAAAAAACTTGTGGTTATGCCATTGGGAGTCTTTGAATGTGATGATTTTCACAGTCTAAGCCTTACAGAAGTTTAGGCCTTACACCTTCTATAAGCAGTTCAGATTGACCTCTGACCTCTGAAGTGGCTCATCACGATGCAAGGGAAGAAGACTATGTTGCTTAGAAGGTTGGCAGGTTGTGTCGCTTAGAAGCACAATTTTTCTCTAGGGCCGAATTATGTCAGCTTCACGTCATTCTCTAAGAAAGGAACTGCTTCCAGTTCCACATTCCAAGTTGAAAGGCCTAAACCTTTCCTGTAAATGTTCAGTTACATAGCAAAATTATTGCCTAGAGAATGGACAGACACTGAACTTATGTTTAAGTTCAAAATCATTGTGAAACTATTGTTTTGATAACTGTTTCTATTTGTTTACTTTTAAAAGCATTTGTGTCCACCCTTATTCCCGCTAAACAGACCTTAACTGTGAATTGTGTAACATTGTGCTGTGTTGGAGAAAATGCAGTGCAGATAGCTTTCTTAAAGTTAACCGATTACAGAAAACCCTTTCCGAAAGAGTGAGAGACGTGCCATTCACAGAAGTATGCTACCTGTTGAATTGCAAATCTTGCTAGCTGCCATAAAGAAAAATCTGTTCTGTAAAATGCAAAATGCAACTGACTGTGCGCACGCAGCTGAGAATATTTGTCAACAAAATAAAGGAAACTTTCACAGAATGCAACCATTTGTAAGACCCTTTTAAATGCAGTTTGTTGTCAATGCTAAGGACATGGAGAGAAATGCATATGGAAGTTGAAACTTTTGCCACATGTAGAAAAATACTAAAGCCCAAGAACATGGAGTGTGATAATCAGCAAATAAACTCAGCCTGAGCCCCATAACACTTATTTTTGCAGCCCTAAATCTTGAAAAGAACTCGATTTCTCAGCATATTCCTATGATTCGGATGCCAAATTTAGAGAAAACACAACTGTCATTTTTACATGTGTTCCTTTCAATGGTGAATTTGTGAAAATGCAATTTGTGTATCTATTCAACTATTATGACCACTATGTTGGTGAAGGGCGAAGTATAAATATTGGATAACATAACAAAATGCCTGATCAGCATATAAAGACATGTGGCAAAATGCACAGGGATGTTAGAACTGTGCATTCATTAAAAAAAGTGTGATTGCCACATCCAAAAGAATCCAACACACCTCAGAACATTTGTTTTAGCCTTATAAAAATGAAGGACAATTACAGGATTATTCCAAAGTGCCATTCTTCTAATATTGTTGGCAGAAGGTGCACATGTGAATTCTAATAGAAAATAACCTAGCATTATTTGAAGTTACATTGTAGTTGTCCTTGCTTTTGACTTCACATTGAATAATACTATATTATATTTAAATTGAAATGAGACATGGAAAAATTATTGAATTGCTTCACACTTTTATTCAAAATAGAAAACTGTACATTCATTTCTATACTACATGTTACAGGTAGCTGGTCTTGACCTAGAATTAACCCCAGAATCCCCAGCCACATCACAAGACAGAGGCCGCACAAAACCATTGGACTCATTGTGTTACACTAGTTCCAAGCACAAGCACTGCCAAATGGTTGGCTAATGTATAACTTCAAAGAGGACGGTCACATCCATTAAGTGTAGGCCCCTCATAAAATTCATTTAGCTGAGGTCATTAGAACAGCTTACCAAATGTCCATGCAGAAGCCAAAGAAACTAGCCTCTATATGTATTAAAGATCATGAAAGTGAATGTGCATGGAATGTATCAACAGTGACCTCTGTTTCCCGAAGTCAGCATCTGTTCACTTGTAAATTGACTAGGAAAGTTACATGTGTGCAATTTGAGCCCAACGTTTTAACATAAACATAACCTTACGGCTTTTACAAAATTTACTGAAAATCACTGATGAAAAATGTGTCTATAGCCCAATTAAAAATGTACCTGTGGTGTAGTAGAAAAAAATGAAGATGCATAGGAAAAAGTATTATCTCTGTAAATACACATCATATAAGGAAATTGTACATCTTGTATTTTTCCTCCTGGTGTGTAGATTTCATTGATCTGTATTTTATTAAACTAGCATGTTTTAATCAAAAGTTATTGCAAGTAAACAAAATTAGGGGTGTACCGAATAGTACATTTACTATTCGGCCGAAAACCGAATAGTTAGCCAAAATATTTGGCCGAAGCCGAATAGTGAGCCGAATAGTTGGTTAACTCTTAGAAGTTTCTGTTCAGGGACGGTTTCTGTGTTGTCACACCCACGTATTGTGTGTTCATGTATGTGTGTACAGGAGCTAATGGGTAGGCCGTGGTGTGTGCTTTGATTATGATTACATCTGAGATAAGTGCTCCTGAGTAAAAGAGTTGGTGGTGTGGGGTGGTAAAAAAAAAATAACTCAGCCGGTTGTGAGGTGGTCTATGTGACTGGGGGCCTAACTTGCTTGCTTTAATATTGTATATGTTTCAATTGGGTGAAGGAAAATCTAGGCTGGGAATCTACAACCAACAAGGGAATGCCATATTGGAAAGTGTGGGGAGAGAAACATCTGTCTCCTAGGTCTTCACCCAATCTCTCTCTTTTTTAAATCCAGACTCAAAGACCCCCTTCTTTCTATCTAATCTTTTGTCCTCGATTTGAGAGGACTTTGATTTTGAGTGAGTTTCACATTTGTGTACTGCTTGATTCTATGTAAAGCACTCAGGCGTGATACTTTTGCAATAGTATATACACCACTGATTGTCAACCACACATGACTAATGGTACCGCTGTATTTGTGGCAGACTGTTGGGGAGCAAGATTTCACTTTAGGCATCAAAGTTAAGTGACACACACTTATATACACAAAAAATATACCAAACAAAGATAAAAGGCAATGCATACTAAAAAGAAGAAGCTGTCATAATTGCTCATGACATCTTGACCTGTGTGAATCTACACAATGGCACAGGTCTTGAAAAATGCCATTAATTAAAAGTACTAAATCTGAAATTATTGATATTGCAGAAGAAATAATACTGAAGGAAAAACGCCACACACCCTGCAGATCCAATTATGACAAACAGTTGAATCGAGCGTCTTCTGTTTCCCAAAAGCAACTTTGCAGCATCATTAATGTTTACTTTTCTGAAAATAATTTGAAATCCATCAACATGCTGAATGCATTTTACCGTGGGCACTGGTATTGCAGTGTCCAACGTACACATACTAACCAGTAACAGTAAAGGGCCCTGAAATCTCTCTCCATCCCCATACCTCAAACTCGGCTGTAAATGTTCACTGAGGTAATTCACCAGCATCCAGCCACCCTAACCTGTGAGTGGTTACTTCAATGCCCACGGGTGTGTGGGTGTGTGCGGCTGGGATAGTTACCTCCACACACCTTGCTCAATGTTTCCAGCACCAAACCCCCTGCTGTGCTGCTGCTTCCTTGTGCCCCGCAGAATAAATAGACTAGATTTGTTTGTCATTGGCTGGTAGATTTCGCCTTGAGATACAAAGCCCAGCACTAGAGTCCGGGCTCATTCTCCAATAATAATGCAATCAACATGTCACATCATTCATAGGCCAGATAAACACCTAGGATGGCCTCATTCTGATGTCTGCGCCCATCTCCAGCATGTGTCACTGATTAAAAGACAAGCAGCCTACACCAGGCGAAGCCGCCAAAGCACAGAGAAACGGAAATATATATTTTTGAAAGCGTGACATAAGGGGAGAACATGCTGTGCCAGCCTACGGTTCCGTGTCCTTTAATCCGTGTGACTGGCATTCAGCATTCGAGATGAATGGCGCTCGCATGCGGCGGGATCTGTGAAAGCTCCTGTGTCGGGGAGCCATGCCGCAAGGCCTCCTCCGAACAGGGCATGATAACCAACCACGCTGTACTAAAAACTGAGAAAGTACACAGTATTAAAAGGTGGACACTTACCTGATGCCGCCTTGATAACCATCTTTCCTCGATCCTCTTCTGGTCGTCTTCTCCTGGTCACGGTACTGTTCCAATGCTTCCGGGTATTTGTCCCTGCAGCAGCCAGTAAGCCAACTGCTTACTGGCTGCTGTTGCTTTCCCAGGGTTTTACTTTCTAGGAGTGTCTATCGTCTCTCACACCGAGAGAGGATAGCTAATCATAGAAAGAGGACTAAAAAATAAAATACAATATTTTTTAAAAAATATTCCAGAAACATTCGGCCGAAGCCGAACAAGTGTTTTTCTGCCGAAATTCGGCCAAATACTTACTCGAAGCCAAAGTTTGGTACACCCCTAAACAAAATGCCTCTTCATAATATGAGGAGTGAAATTCCCTCCCGCCTTTGCAGTCATAGAATCCGAAGGGAAGATCCCCTCTTCCCAAAGTCACAGGATGTTGCGAGGAGCTGAAGATTATAAAGCAGCTTACATACATCATTGAGAATATTAAGATTGGGATATGCATATTGAAGAATATTTCTGGATACAACTGTAGATGGAATTGGCTGGGGAGCTCAGATCAATTGGAAACTGGTTTGCAGATAGGCTGGACAGAAGAGCCCTTTGAGGAACATAGGAGCAGGCCATGTTAGAAACTGGGTTCCGGAAAGCCAGTTGAAAAGGTACCTTGCTGTTAAAGCAACTCCAGGGTCCAAGCTGTTTCTCCAAAAATCAGAAGCCACATTTAAAATATAAGTATAGAAACTTCACTATAACTGCAAATTGCCCATAGTATTATCCATTGTAAAATCCTGGGATTCAAAGGGGCTGAGAATCAAAGGGGGTGCTAATGTGACAGAAATGCAGATGCATTGTTAAGTATGGTGCCCTTTGCCTGCGCTTCACCTCCCATTTAAATTGAGTGCCAAGTGAGGTGTAATTTCCTTACAACTCAATGCATTTTCATTTTGAGAGATGCAAATAATTAAAAACGACAGCATTTTGCACACATTGAATGCATATTGTTTTCAAAGAATTATACTAAGTTGAAATTGAAGCCTTGGCTCCTGCATATAATCATGTGGACCATAGTGTATTCATGGCATACTATTGTCTGATGTGAAACCATGCACATTTGCAGCTGGAAAGGTGCCTAGTCATAAATGAGATGCTTGTGCAATAGAAATTAAAACAGAGACTTAATCTTATTCACACAAAATTGCGCAAACAGTTAAACCCTTTAAGTTCCGTATCTTGAAATGCACACGTGTGTCTGTGTAATGTGACATGAAAAGGGTATTTTAACAGGGACGTCGATTCACCAAAATGCCTGGGGTAGTGAAAGTGGCATCACAGACCTGATGACATCACAGGAAGTGATGTTACTTAACCTTTGACCTTGATAGCATGAGTTCTTCTTTAACCCTGGTGATATTACTGAACATGGCTTGCAAGAGTAAGAAAAGTACATAAACCTAAAAAATGTAAAATACCAAATACGTATTAAAGCAGACAAGAACATTTTAGATACCGACCATATTTTAACAAGGGTGCTGCATTCATATGCCATGGATAGGGTCATGATGTAATATTGGTTCCATCATCAGGTTTGCTATTTGAAGATTTGAATACATCTTTAAGCGATAATTATGACAAAGCATTGAGCAATTTTGGGGTCTGCTGTGACCTGATTCTTGCTGAGATGGGCTCAGACAAGCTTACAATGATGGAAAGCCCAGTGAAGATATACAACAAAATTAAAATTGTAAAATGGGGCAAGATATATAGAGAATGTCACTGTATAAACTACAAAGGGAGCTAACTAAACTACAAAGAGAGCTAACCACACACCTGAGGTCATATAAGATGATGCAATCCTCTGTGATGAGATTCCCAGGGCTGAAATACTGTTACCATTATATGTGCTTTCGTCTTAACTTACTAGGCTTCCTAGAAAGGTGGGGTCCCATAAGAGGGACCCGTTGGCAAGAAAGAACATTTCAGCTCTGTATAAAGCAGGGAGAAGCAGAAACACTGAAACATTGGCTGATGGCCTGTAGCACAACACTAGTGCCGAGGAAAATGTGGTTGGAAAAATTCATAAGGAGAGTAGAGGATTTAAACAGTGAAGTCAAGTGGGCTAGGCGCTTGTATAGACACTCTATCTCAATGGCCATTGCTTTAGTGAATATTTTAATGAGGATACACAAAACATTTGGGGAACTTCTCCATTAGTCCACCATAATCTAGGAAGGGAGTCATTTGCCAGATAGGTAGAAAATGTAATCTTGGAGTTTAGAAAGGGAGGCCCTGATAGGTATATAGTGCATGATACTATATTGTATTGTGTTGAATTAATTCATGTCTCTAAGGTTTTTTCAGAATGTTGTGCCAGGAGTAATTTGTTTCCATTTGGAATGAACTAAGAGTTGTGAAGTATATGATTAAAAATGTGTTAAAGTTTTTAATAAACTATAAACACAAAAAAGAATAGGCGAGGCACTGCCATGGATATACCACTTCAGCATTGTATGGCCAGTTGCTTCCATACTAAGCCAATTGTAGCTGCATGTGGGGTATGATATGATATTTGATTTGAATCGCGCTCATACACACGTGTTTCAGATAATAGTCATGATATGAAAAGTAGATCCCCTATCTTGCCAGTTGCTGCAATAATGCAGTATCCAACAATCCAATAGCTGCAAGTCACTTTCAGTGATGATCATTAATGCTTTAATGATAATAATTTGCTGTTTTTAAGCGCGTTAGTATATAGCTCACATTTTCATACAATTATCCTCCCAACTGAATGTGGGACTCATTGATCGAACCTCAGAAGAATGAAAGGCTGCGTTAGCCTTGCCAGGAATTAAAAACATTGCAACCTGCAGATCACACACAGATCACAGCAGTGAGTGCTCAACCCGCTGAGCTATCTTACCGCTTTGCTATTAAAAATGCCATGCCACCATAAGAAAGCATGTCAAAACTGTCTGAACAATATAGGCCAGACACATAATAATACTTATATTGTTTGCTGTAGCTTTGATGATGCACAGTAAAACATGACATGCCACAATAAGACATACCTAGATGGGCAACACCAAAATGACAATCTAATCACATAATAACACTTACCATGCTTACTTTATCATAGCTGCCCATAAAAATATACAATGCCATAGTAACATCTGGCTTCACCCAAATGCCAGTCTAGCCAGGTTATTACACGTATCAGGATTGCATGATCAGAGATGCCCAGTACAAAATGTCAAACCACAGTAAGAAATGGCTAATCTAGCTGCAGCAAAATGCTAGTCTAGACATGTAATAACAATTATGATGCTTACTTCATAGATGCCCAGAAAAGTATGCCATGACGCAGTAAGAAATTGCTAGAATGGCTGCACCCAAATGTCAGTCTAGACCGGTAATAACACTTATCTTGCTTATTTTATTAGAGATGGCCTGTATAAATGTCATGCCACAGTAAGAAATGACTAGACTCACTGTAACATGTGAGTGTAGACACTAATAACACACATAATGCCTGCTTTATCGTGGCTGCCCATCACGTGATAGTCCACCCTTGACCTGCCCCACCCTCCTGACACATCCCCTATCCCTCCAGCTCTCCTCCTCCAACCCCAACCTCAGCCCCTTGGCCTAGCATTACCTCCACATCCATCTGCCTCATCCCATTACTTATGTATGAGGCAAGGTGCTTCATAGGCAAGTGTTGGAATGAGGAAGAATAGGAGTAATGAAGATTACAGGTTTAAAATCTAGGTTTTGAACACAAGCACACCATCCACATACTCATTTACCCTGCACCCATCCACCATCCACCATTCGCTCACACACCAAGCCACCCATCTCTTTGTAAGCAGAGCCAACCAACACAGGCCTTTCTCCACCACCATGAGGCATGAGGAACCCCCCACCTGAACATCTAGAAAGGTAAGCCTTCTGGTCTTTATTGGGGTCTTAAACTCAGCCACTACAGAACGGAGCACATTGTGGTCTGTAATTTCAACGAATCATTGAAAAGAAAAACACAAATCGAAATATGTTATTTTTAAAAAGACTGTTCATCTGTAACAGAAATGCTGCTGTGTTCATTTTTTGCTGGTCTCTGGCATTGCAAGGCAGCATTTCCAGAATGGTTGCCCCTTCTCTGTAGGCACCAGAGTGCCTGCTGTCCTGGGGAAGGCCTTCTCTCATTGTGCCCCTCTGCCTGCAAAAGGACCAATCACCCAAGCCGACAGGCGAATGCTGCCTGCCTCCCAAGGCCCACTACTATGGCCCTGCCTGTGCCTGTCTAGGCATGGCAGGGCTACATAGGGTCCCTGCCCCTCAACAAGCCATAATGCTGCCCGCCACAAACACGATCTACTTCTCATCGCACTCCGTTTACTCCTCACGTGAGTGATGGCTGAATTCCATTGTCTTCTTATCTTCTTCACCTTGTCCTCTAGCTGCTGCATTCTCTTGCCTTTCTCCTTTGACCTTTCTACTTACTCATTGCATTCTCCATGCCTCAATTATAATCATTTGTTAGCTGTGGTAACTACTTTCACTGCATCACCTCCTGCATTCACCATGATCCTTTTTCAATCGCATCTAGGTAGGGTGTGCTTTAACATCCTGCATCCGGATTTAGGTATGCTTGTACCCCATCTCCATTTCATTTAGGTGGTTTTATTCCATCTGTGAACCTCCTGCATTTTACTGTGTTGTGCCTCCATTTTTAAAATCGGATTTAGGTGTGTTTTATTCCATCCGTGAACCTCCTGCATTTCAATGTGGCGTGCCTCCATTTTTAAAAATATGATTTAGGTGTGTTCTACTCCATCTGTGAAACCTCCTGCGTTTCATTGTGCTGTGTCTCCATTCTTAAAAATTGAATGAAGGTGTTTTTTTATCGAATTTAGGTGTGCGCTCATCTTACATTGTTTTGCTGCTAGTTAAAAACTAGAACTTAGGTGTGTACTCATCCTGCATTGTCTTGGGTCTGTGCTGACTGGTTACTCCCTTTGCCCACTGTTCAGGCTTGTTTTCTGTTCCCTCACCCTCCTCAGTTCCCACTGTTTCTTCGCAGTCCTGTTGTTGCTCCTGTGCACTTGCTCCCTCCTTGCCTACTTTCTCCCACGTTTCCCAGCTGTTCTGCCTGGTTTAAGTATACCACATTCTGTGCTCCTCACTATGGCGCTCGCCATCTCTCCTATCTTCTCTAACTGCTTCTCTATTTCGTATCCTTCTTCTCTCACTTAGTGTGGCAGGAAGCAACTCAAGAAGGACACACTGGACTCCAACCCAGGGCTGCCTATCGCTGATACCTATGTCACTGCTTCCGCCAGAGCGACTCTCAACAACATCCTCTTTGTCATTCCTTCTCCCGACCTATGGACTCACTCTCTCCTTACTCTTCCTAACACATTAATGGTGGCACCAGCTGGGAGGCCCTTCTTGCATTATTATCCACCTCCAGGGTCATCATAAATGTCTATCGAAATGGTACCACCCTGGTACAAGGTCCTCAACCCAACCTCTTACTTTTTGATAGACTTCTTCCTCGCTTTATCATCTATCCACTTTCCTCCTCACAGGCTTCTCTGCCATCTCTTTCTACGGCCGCCCATACTCCCTTGCCAGCTATGCACACCTTGGCTACCTTGCCTTCTACTAATCTAACCACCTCTCTCACAACAGCTCCCTTGCCACTTACAACTGTACAGGCTCTCTTGCCTTCACGCAATGCTATGACAACTGCATCAGCCCCCACCTCTCTGGTGCCCTTGCCACCCACTGCCACTGCATCTAGGTGCCTTTGCCCCCTGTGGACCCCCCTACACTGGCTCCCTTGCCATCTACTACTGTCCTGGTTCCCTTGCCTACACTCCCCTCACCAACATCCTTGTCAGCCTCAGCTCCTCTGCCCCCACCTACCTCTATCTCTAAGGCACTCTCGCCACTCACTCGGGGGACCACTCTCCCCTGTACCCCCTTGTAAGTCTTTCAAAAACAGTAATCTGCTCCACGTTGCCACACCTAACTCTCACTCTGCTATCAAGCACTCTTCTAATATCTGCCACCTCCTTGAACTCCTGGATCTCGATGTCCTATCCCTCAATGAGACATAGTTGAAGGACAGCTCTGTCATGGGTTTTGACACACTTCTCCCTGGAGGCTACAAGATCATCTCTGTGCCCAGGTATGACAGGCCAGGAGGGTGAGTAGCCCTGATCTTTCCTGAGTGGATCCCTGTTTCCATCATTCCCACTCAGGTCTACTCTTCCTTTGACTGTCTGGTCTGCAGGCTCTCTCTCTCTCTCTCTCTCTCTCTCTCTCTCTCTCTCTCTCTTTCTCTCTCTCTCTGTCTTGTCTCCTCTCTTACTCTGTGCACCTTCTATCACCACCAGGCCAGCTCACGGTCTTCCCCTCTGAATGGACTGACCTGGCCTCTTCTCTCCTTTCCTCCTCCTCCCAACTCCTCCTGCTGGGGGATCTTAACATCCATCTTGATTCTCCTGACTCCTAAGGTCCTTTCCGCAACCTTTGCAACTCTCTTTCGCTCTTCATTGTACCTTCTGGCCTGACTCACACTGCTGGCCACAACTTAGATGCTTTTATCTCCACTGACATCCCTCTCTCTATCCCTCTCACTACCTCACTGTCCTGTACTGATCATGCTCTTCTCTCTTCCCCGATGAAGCTCTCTTCTCCTGTAGCACTGGCATATCCTTCACTGCCTCCTGCCTTCAAGGTCATCCCACCCATGAAAATAGTGACAGTGGCTGGCTTTGCCACCAACTGCTCTCCTCCTTCTACTCCTGTGGCTGACTCCCGCCCTGACACAGCCCCCTCAGACTTTCTCCTCTCCATCTCGAACACTCTTGACATTCTTGCTCCTTTCATGAGGGTCCGTTTGAAACCTTCCAAACAGTGCAACTCTTGATAAGACTCTGAGCTGACTGCCCTTCCACGAAAGTGCAGAGCAGCGGAACGGTATTGGGGATCCTCAGGTGCACCATATGACAAACTGGCCTGACGCCTTCTTCAAAGGCAATATAGACTCTTCATTCGCTCCAAGAAAATTCTCTATATTCAAGCCTGCATCTCTGCGGCATCTAACAACATGATTGATCTCTTCAATGTCTGCAAGGAACTGGCCAATCCTACTGCAGCCTCTTCCTCTACTGCACCTGCCCGGGCCCTTTGGCCAGCCCTGGCTGCTCATTTCACTGCTAAAACACAGGACATCCTGTCCTCTTTCTCCCCTGCACCTTCACCTGCACCCACATCGCCTGGGTGCCCCCTCAGCTACCTGCCCCCCTCTTCTATCCTCCCTCTCCCCTGTCACACCTGAGGAGGTCTCTAGACAAGTCCGGTCCATGAAAGCCTCCTCCAAACAGGTTGACCCCTTGCCCCCCTAAAACCATCAAGGACAACATTGATTCTCTTGCTCCAGGCTTGGCCGACCTCTGCAACCTCTCTTTCACCACTTGAGTTTACCCCACTTCTCTCAAGCACTCCCTTGTGCAACCTCTGGTAAAAAACTCTGCTGACCCTCTATCCCGGCAAACTATCACCCAGTCTCTATCACTCCTGTCCTGGGGAAACCCCTGGAGAAATTAGCTATCTCTCAGCTTACCCTCCACACTGAATCTTTTGGTTGTCTCCATGACCATCAGTCTGGCTTTAGAGTATCCAGAGGCAGTGCAACTGCTCTTCTGAACACCCATAAGACCTACTCTCAAATCTTAACTCTAACTCTCCTTGTGCCCTTGTTCGTCTCAATCTCTCTTCTGTCTTCGACATGGTAAACCACAACATCCTGATCTCCCATCTCTGTGATACCTTGGGCATCACACATCTGGCCCCGGTGTAGCTTGATTACTTTCCTGCTGACCGTCCTATCCCGGTGGAACTTACGGCCTTTACCTCCTCTATCACTCTGTCTACTTGTGGAGTCCACCAGGGATCTAACCTATCCCTTTGGTTCTTCAATGTCAGCAAAGCCCCTCTGACCCACCCGATCTCTACCTTCACCTTTAACTTTCAGTGTTATGCGGATGACTCGCAGCTCTCCTTCAGGTTATCCTCGGCCTCTTCCTCCTCCTCGCTCATTCCTGACTGTCTGTCTGTTCGCAATTCAGTCTTGGTGTGCTGCTAATGATCTCTGCCTCAAGGCCAGGAAGACAGATCATCCTCACTGGGATCTCTGCCCTTGCTTTCCCAATTTATCAGTGACCGGCCTCCCTTGGCCCTGCGCCCCCACCTACTAATGATCAAAAGATCTGGGGTTCATTTTCAACTCCACTCTCTACTTCTCTTCTCACATCTCGAATATCTCCAAAAAGTCCCACTACGAGCTGCAACTCCTCAGAGGTATTCTACCTTTTCTCTCCTTCCCCCAAAGACTCGCCATCTCCAGAGCCCTGGTACTCTCTAGGCTGGACTACTGCAACAGCTTCTTTCTCAATCTTCCTACTTCTTCGCTCCATCTGCAACAACTCATCCAGGACAGAACTGCAAGACTTATCCTTGGCCTCAAGTCCAGGGACTGCATCTCTCTGGTGCTGAAATCCTGCCACTGGCTCCCTGTGGCTGCTAGGATTAAATTCAAGACCCTCTGCATAGTACACAAGTCTTTCTTGAAACCAGTTCAAACGGGACTTCTCATCCTGTTAGACCTCAGTGCTGCCTTTGATCTCTTGGATCATAATCTGCTCGAAACTGCCTTAGGCAAAACAGCAAACTGCTCACTGGAGGCAAAAACATGGATAATGTCCTTTTTAAAAGGCAGAACATCCCGAGTTCATTGGGGAGACAAATTCTCAGTGGAAAGGAAGATCCTCTGCGGGGTTCCCCAGGGAGCCAGCATGTCCCCATTGCTAGTTCAACCTCTACATTAGATACTTATGCTACATCTTAGACCATGCTGATATATTCTTTACCAACTATGCGGGCGATACGCAGCTGGTACTGGAACTCAGCGGGGACCATACAACTGACAACAACAATCTAAGCAGTATCTATAACATCATAGAACAATGGATGGTTTCCAACTGGATGTGTTTGAACGCCAGCAAAACCGAGCTGATGATCTTCGGATCTACCCAAGCCAGAAACTCACTGCCCCACGACTACGCAAATTTCAAGATCAAGGATGCTAACTTCAAAGTACTTGAGAAAGTAAAAACTCTGGGTATGATGATGGAAGCGTCTTTCGGAGCAGAGGCCCAGACTCAATGGCCCTCATTACGACCCAGGCGGTAAGTTACCGCCTGGGTCGTACCTTTACCACCATGGCGTAAACTACGTTTATGCCATGGTGGTTGGCGGACTTACCGCCCCATTCCGAGGTTGGCGGGGCGGTAAGTCCCCAATCCCCATTTACCCTTCCACATTCCCATTTTTGCCCCATAGGGCATAATGGGAGTGGGGAAGGCGTTAATTATGCCACCGTAAATTACGGTGGCGTAATTAACAACATGGTCCCTTAGCGCCATGGATTTTAACACCTGCTAAAAGCAGGTGTTAAATCCGCCATGGCGCTAAGGGACCTCGGAATCAGGCGGTAAGGGTCGGCGCTGTTTATGCTGCCGTAAACCCCTTACCGCCTGGGTCCTAATGAGGCCCAATACATAAAAAAAACCTGCAATTACTACTTGAACTCCTCAGAACTATTAGACCGTATCTCACGGAGAACAACTGTGCCACAGTAGCCAGAGCAACCATCCTCTCCCGTTTGGATTATGGGAACGCACTTATGCTAGGAGCCAACAAAAAAAACATCCAAGCGTTCCAGATTATCCAAAATAACGCAGTTAGGATAATCAAATGCAAATCTAAATCAGACCACATCAGTGCATCTAGGAAGGAATTACACTGGCTCAAAGTGGAGAGCAGAACCCACTTCAAGGCTCCCACAATAGCCCACAGATGCATCCACGGGAAGGCACCAGGCTATCTAAAATCGAAAGTACGTCCTTATGTTCCAAGCCGCGCCTTGAGATCCTCGGATCAAAATAGGATCGCAGTGATGCCACACAAACTTAGATCTGGACTGGGAAAATCTTTCCCAGTCATTACAGCAGGCATCTGGAATAATCTGCCAGCCCGCATAAGGAAAGAACCTAACTACTTACGTTTTCGTAAATTAGTGAAAACATATCTCTTCAACTGACCTCGACTTTCTTGACCCACTAAATCCTTGATTCCAGGAACTGTCCCGTCCATTTCTGTTGTCTTTGTGTTCACGTTTCTGCGCCCCGAAACTCGCGAGTTAACGGCGCAATACAAATAATTAATTAAATAAATAAATAAATAAAATTCTGTCCAAACACCTCAGCTATAAGGTCTAATGTTTTGAGGAGGAACGAGTGGTCAGCAGTGTCAAAGGAAACTTACAGATAAAGCGGGATAAGCATGGGGTGAGCGTGACCGTCTGCTTCTGTGAGAATGTCGGACCAGACATTCACTAATGCTGACTCAATGCTGTCTTTAGGCCTAAAGTCTGAATGGAAGGTGTTGAGCAGCCCCTTGCTCTCTAAATAAGCGTGTACCTGCACAGTGACAACTTGTTAGAGAATTTTAGCAATCCACAATAAACCTTCCATGGGTCAGTAGTTCACCAGAATGTGAGGGCCTACAGTGGATTTATTGAGAAGGGGTGATGAAGGATTTTTTTCTGAATGGTTGGGGCAGATATTTGAGTTAGTGATAAGTTGATGACTTTTGGTATGTGTTTGCTAGAAGGCCCACGCAGTCTGCCGCAAGAGCTACAGGGCAAACGTCATTGGAGTCTCCGGCTAGTCTGAATTTTTTGATGAGAAAATTGATTTCTTCTGGCCATATCTAATTGAAATATGTATTGTATTAGGGGTGGGAGCTATGGAAGGAATGTTGGGCTTTAAAAGTTGAGACTGCATGGATGTTTTTTTGCCACTTTAAGGCACAACAGGATGCTTAGATTATTGTCTAATTTCTGCGCTTGATGAATTGTGGACTGGGGCAGTCCGGAGATATCAGGTTGTTGATGATCCTCGAGTTTGTTAGTGAAGTGGAGGTCCTTGAGAGAGTAGAAAGATTTGGTTGCATTTGATATGTCTTTGAAGTATCATTTACTGACTGTACTGAAACCCTTAAGATTTGAGGAGTGGAGATTTTTCACCACTTGGTCTCTGGTTTTCTCACAGGTTTGCTTGAGGCTAATTTTTGAGTGAACCAGTTGGAATGAGGTTCCCGTCTCTTGCCGGTTTTGAGGGGTGCCATAGAATCTAAGATAGACATGCAATGAGAAGTTGAAGGCTAGTGATTGTTTAGGTAGATCTAAGACGGTGGGCCTCATTACATGGTAGGCGTTAGCCATGGCGCTATTAGTGCCATGGCTACCCCCATACCGCATTCTGGGTCCAAGTTCCCGGGATAGGGACTTACCGGGTCTTTCCGACCTTGGAGGACCCAGTAAGTCCCCATTCTGGGAACCATTCCCCATTCCCATTTGAGCCCTCACAGGGCTCAATGGGAATGGGGAAGGAGCTAATAACGGTACCCCAATTTGCGGTACCGTTACTAGCTCTGAAGTCCCTTAGCGGGTCTTCAGAGCTACCAGGCGTTAGGGGAGGGACCCGCTAAGGGACCTTGTAGTAGGGCGGTAAGGGATTACCGGCACCGGTGCCCTTACCGGTGCCAGTAATCCCTTACCGCCTCCCGTGTAATGAGGCCCTGTAGATTTTAGAGAAGCCGTGAGTTCCAATAGGGATAAGTTATTTTTGATTGATACATGTTCCAAGCACGCATGCAAGCTTTGAAACTGTTACATCTGTGAAGGGAGTTATTGAACGATTGCAGGAAAATTGGCAATTCACGAAAGAAGGTGAATGTCGAGGTTGTGGAACTGGGTGCGGTAGCTACACATGTTCCAGCAATTTCTACCAGACTATGTACCGCACAAATGAGTATAGCTCTCTTGAATGGCTCTGTACTCGATTTGCAATGATTATACAACATGTGCAAATGATCACACTTTGCAATTCTATGAAGCAATTGGGACAGCGGCGTGTGTTTTTTTTATGGTTTGTGGGAGACATTTTTTTTTTCAGAGCTACCGATGCATGATCGTGTGCTGTGAGCCTCATATTTCGTATGGTGGTAGAGATAAAAACATGTGGCATTTCAGGTGCCTTCTATGTTTAAAATACTGCACATTTCTTTCAGATTCCATGTGATGTTTACTGCATGATGTGTACAAAGTGTACTGGATGGGTAAATAATCAATTTTCACATTATGCAGTACTTTCCATGTACCCCATGCTGCAAATATTCCATGCAACCACAACACAAAATTAATACCATTTTTTTAAAAACAAATTGCATTTAAAATACCACAGGCCTGATTTACAACGTGTTTTCTCATAGGATTGCACCATTTTAAAACTTTTGTAAATCACGCTCCACATGTTGTAGTGATTCTGCTAATCTCGTAAGGAGGCAATAGGGCTTTTTTTCTGACAACCAAGCTCCCGATTTTTGCACTTAGTACATTGTTTTACACAGGAGCCAGACAGATTCCCTGGACCAGACCCCACAAAGTGTATGTAGTTATGAACAGAGAACCGTTTGCAATGCGCACAATTTCTTGTATGCTATGTTTATCCAGGACAAATTGACTTTTATGTTTTCAAAAAAAAGTTTATAAAGAAAAGGTATTCCCCTATTTGAAAACGTGAAGCTCTTGTGTCGTATTGTGTTAATTGTATACGATTCGGGAACTGGATAATTCAGCATTGGAGAAGGGGATAGGATTGGAAAGGGCATGAACGCATTCAGGGAGTAGATCCTGAAAGTGGCCTTCACTCACGTTCATTGCTGGCATTCAGCATCCCAGTCTAGGATCCATTGAATTCTACGGTGACTGCCTAGACAGAAATGCGGATTGGGGATGTGCCATTCTCTAACTAACACTGTGTGAATTTGGGACATTTCGCTTCTGAAATTTTCGTACAAATGTGCATAACATTTTACACATTTCACATTTAAGAGAGTTACAGGGGGAAAGCTTCCAAAATAAGCTTTGTAGGTTTAAACATCTTCCGAATTACATTGAAGTGAAAGCTCTTAACTTGACTTTTCCATGTATGTTGTTGGTAAAAAATGAAGGCTGTACATATAGGCCCTGAGTGCACTTGAGGGGTTAAAACCTGGCCTTCTCCTCCTCGACAAAGTAGTTGATCTAAACATGTATGTCTGAATCACACTTCGTGTGCTTCTTCGGAACACTTACAAAGAAGTTGCACACTTGCCCTGTTTAGTTAAATAAATGGCACATGTTTACAATAAGAAACGTAGTTTCAAAACGGACTCACTGCGGGGTCAGTGGGGCTAAGCCTCATTATCTTGTATAGTGAGATTCTAGTGGCCAGGATCTTGGAGAAGAAGCACCCCTTCCCCCATGACAAGCACCCCTGCATTGGGTGGGTATCACTAATGCTTTGTCTGGACTATAGCAGCACACTGTTTATTAGGGTTCATGTAATGTAATGTGTCACTTGTATAGCACCTTTCACCATTGATATGGTCACAACTGAATGTAGGTTGACACCCTGAGAGGGACCGAAGTCCAGGTATGGGAAAATGTAAGGAGGTGCTAGTAAGTGTGTGCGCATTTGGCCAATACGAGCATAAGAAGGGGTGGTCAAGTCCCTGCTAGCCACCCATGTCTAGCTGGAATGTGGATGGGTGGTGAGAGGTAGTCCAGAAGCACGTGAGAGCGGGATAGTCATTAGGTGTGTAGCAACCTATCAAATTTTTATTGTGATGTGTAGCTGCATTCTTATAGCAGTAGGGTTGTGCAACGTGTCTTAGAGTATTGTATGATCACAGATGAGTGTGGGTTGGTGGCCGTTCCTGCTGCTAGAGTCCACCGACATGGTGTGTAATACATACCCTTGAGATTCAATACCATGACTACACCTAAAATTCATACAGATTCAAAGCATATATTACATCTGAAAATCATCCAGATTCAAATCAATTGCTACACCTAAAAATCTTCTAGGTTCAAAAACATTCACTACACCTAAACATCATCTAGATTCAAAACATGTACTACACCTAAAAATCATCAAGATGCAAAACAGTTACTACACCTAAAAATCGTCTAGATTCAAAAAATTCAGTACGCCTATAAAGCAACTGGATTGCAGCACATTGGCTGCCCTCATGAATTCATCTAAATTCAGCACATTGGCTAGCTATGGAGCACAGCAAGAAACAGAGGCTGCCCTCTAGGCATGCACCTAGCTTCAATAAAGTGGACATACTTAACACACACTGGACTTCAGCAAAGTAAATAACATTGCAATGATGAAACAAGTGTGGTAGGCTCTTACCTTAAGGTTGCTGGGGGCAGTTTTGGGGCTTGGCTTGGGCACCCAGAGTGAACAGGGCAAATAGGGGATGGGAGCTGCTTAAGGGGGCTACCCTTTGCCTCTGACCCTTAGCCGGCTGCCAGGGCAAGGTTGCCCTGGGTAAATTCTTAAAGTGGGGTGTTCGGGCCACATGGGTCTGTGCGGGCCTATCCGCACTGGTCAGCAAGTGTTTCCAGTAATCAATCACATACTCAATGTGCACACATTATTCAGGTACAGAATGTGGTTTAATTGTGTTTTTTTATGACATGTGAAGCTCAGATTTAATTTCAAGGTACTTTGGGAAATGTAGTGACTGGCAGCAGAGAACAGAGTGAACAATGAATGTATAACATTCAGCTTTACGATCCCACTTATTTTGGTGCCTTCTGCAACCCTAATGATGACAAGTTGGTTAACAGTTATTAGCACCTAACAATCCAGAGCCAGTCAATCTGGAGTACCCAAGTGCATCCTGTTCCCAGTGTACGCCCTTGTTCACTTCTGCTGCCTGGTTCCCTGATCCCTGGGATACCACATCTTGGCCTTACCCCTGAGTCACTCCCGCCTTTCCCATCTCCCTCCCAATGCCGACTCCACATTCACCCACTCCCAGCACACCTCTCACTTTATCTCCGCCCGCAAACTGTTCAGCGCAATGCCTCCTGAAATACTGTAATCCATGCCGGCAACGCATGGCCTTGGCCTATAAATGGAAGAGGATCTCCACACTAAGCACTGCCTTCATTTACATGGCGTCAGTGTCTTTGGCCAGTTTCTATCCACAGACCACTATTAACACCCAGGGGATGATGGTGTAATGTTAATAGAATTATTTACCGCACCAGTCAGTGTACATGGCTGATAATGGCCCCAAGTCCTCTAGGAGGCCCTTTTGTGCTTCATTCTGCCAGCTCAGTCTAGTGGGCCATTGTCAGACATGAAAGCCGACCCCACCAAGGTACTTAACACTACACTGTATAGCACCTACGAGGGCTGACAATGCTGAATGCAGTTAGACATTTGTAGAAATACTAGTTGTTGACAACTGGCTAAAAATTATTTGCAGTGGCAGCCACATGCTTCTTGAGCTACTGCTCCAGGCTTACATTGTACACTCTTAGTAGAGTGGAAAATGGGACTATGCATAGCAATGTGTTTATTCATAGCATTTCACATCTAGATGTAGTCAAGAAATGCACATTTTGTGGGCATCTGTGCCGATATCCATGAAGACCATACAACCATGGGCAAAAAAGGCATGCATATGTTAGGCTATCTTTCATCTTTCTTTCTTTCTATCTTTCTTTCTTTGTTTCTTTCTTTCTTTCTTTCTTTCTTTCCTTCTTTCCTGCTTTCTTTCTTTCTTTCTTTCTTTCTTTCTTTCTTTCTTTCTTTCTTTCTTTCCTTATTTATTGGACATTTTCATGGCATCTTTATACAAGTGTTTCCAGGTGCCACAAGACTAAAGAAAGAGGGGGGAATAGGGAAAAACAACAGTAACGGTCGTAGTAGGTCTTGTGACATTCTTACGGTGCAAGTGCAGAGACAAAAAGAGCAATGGACAGAGGAAGTAGGGGGCAGGGTTGGAGAGGTGACAGGGGTGTGGGGAGGGGGTGAAATGCAGGAGTGAGGGCCCAGGGTACTGGGCAAGTACTCAGGGGAGCCACAAAGAGCAAGTGCAGGGGGAAGTGGGAAAGGGAAAAGTGTGAAGGAGGGTCAGACCAGATTCAGGCTAGTCCGGGAAGGGTGCCCGAGGGCAAGTGCTGGTAGGCATGCTGGGGCGGAGGGCACTGGTCAAGGAGGGCCTGGCTCCTGTTAGACTCATAAAGGACCAGGCACCAGTCGCATTAGCACAGGATGGGGGAAGGAGGAGGAGAAAAGGAAAGTCTTGAGAAGTTTCCAGAACTAAAGGATATCCGGCTCAAGTCTGAATTTATATCTCAGGTTTATTTCTACTTCTGGCAAAATAACTTGATTTTTAAGTAGTGCAAAACAATGTACGCTGGAGCCTATGGCAGCATAATCTGTAGGACATAGCTACTAAGAAATGTCTATGGATTCAATACTATGTGTGGGGATGTCAGCTACAGTTGCAGGTTACACTCACTGCAGGGCCATCTTACAGTTTCTTTCTCTGGGGCCGATTCAAACTGTATGATTAAAAAGTGCCCTGATAAAAGGAATATAACACAGAACCCCCAACCCAATGTCCTTGTATATCACCAACACCCACACCCACACCCCTGGTTGATGATATCATTGGGCCCTGGCAGTAATAAGTGGGGGTGCTGCCTCCTCCCAGTTGAGTTTCCAGTGGAATTCACGTCTGATCCGATAATTGCGAATTGTACAGTTGATTGCTAATTCCACCATAGTCTTATATCTAGGTACTATTGACAATGGTAAAGACAAATGGCCGCTTGGAACCCAGGGGCAGGTTAGTTTATGGTATTCCCTATAGAAGTGATGATGAGGATTGTCAGTGCTACTCTTCAGGAAGTTGACTCAAGAGTTAAGCACTAGCACTTACATTCCTCATCGGGCCAGGCCAGCCTGCACTTTGCAAGTTTGATTCCCAGGTCTTCACCTTGCGATGTCAACAAGGAATAAACTGGGTAATACACTAACAGCAGCTATCAGTAGAGTGCTTAGAAACAGTAGGCAACCGGCATGAACCTCAAGGAAAGACCACATCTCTGAAGTGAGAAGGCAGGCTCACTAGCTCCCCGTCAAAGAGAGAATTGTCTTTAAAACCTTAGCCCTCGCGCATAAATGCCTCCATGATCTGGCACCACCCTATTTGGCCAAAGAATGGCCAAGCACACCTCTTCTAGGCCTATGAGAAATGTCTACACTAACATGATCACCACTCCCAAGACACAAAGAGTCCGTGCTGAGGGCACTAGCTTCCCCACTATGGCCACCTCACACTCGAATGCTCTTCCCACCCACCTTTGGATGATTGACTCTCACTCAGCCTTCCGCAAAGCTATCAAAACAAAGCTTTTTGTTTGACTGTGTACGCTGTACATCTCGCCGTATTGTGGCCGGATGCTAGCACCTTCTTAGATCGCTCTCACACATTTTTGTAATGTATGCTAACCATGAAACTCTTCTTTTCACTTCTGTTTATTACCAATGTATCTGCAATCAAGAGACCACCTGTGTCATATGTAACCTTTGAATCAAGCTTACATACAACTTCCTGTAGCAGCGCGGCTGCTAGTGCGCTATTCAAATACAAAAAAAAAGAAATGAAGCACTAACAAAAAATCTGATATTATTATTATTACTATTATTATTATTATTATCGTTGTTGTTATTAATACTTCCAGCGTGAGTTCCTGCAAATGTCACAGATCTCTGAGGTAAATATCAATGCCTTTAAAAAGTACAGGGTTTACTCCTGTTCCTCCTCCCATACTCCTCTAACCCCTCTAAAAAAAGTTAGAGCTTTCTCCCTCTCGTGAAAGAGATATTCTGATTGTAAATAAGTGGGCAGCATTTGATTTCAGTACTGTGAAAATAAGGCAGGCAGCATGCAATGTGCGCCAAACACATGCTTTAAATTGTATAATGTGTGTTTTTTACAAGGTGCTGTAGTTTGCAGATAGTTTCTCTCCTGTCCTGATCTGCAGCTGTGATCAAAATAAAGAGATGAGAGTAAATATTCCCCTGTCAACAAATGACTGTTCAGATGCCCAATAACCACCCCCTGGACCTCCCCTGCAGATGCTGGCTTGCTAGTAGTCCATCCCAACCTAAGGTATCTTCGCCCCTCTGGTTTATGCTAGGAAGACATCCCGTGCCAGCAAGGAGGCAACCTCCAGAGTGTGACATAAATGTGACCCACAAACGTATGAGCACCCCTTTCCTTTTAGGTTTTGTACTCGGCCCCCACAGTGTTCTGAAGCTGCAACACGGGGCTCTGTAGAAATAAATAAATACATGAATATTTAAATTAAATGATTCTGAAAAGGGAAATCCATTGTAATTGTTTAGAGGCAGTTGCAGACAGGTTCCTTTAACACTCATTGATTTATTTTATTTATTTGTTTGCATTTTTAAAGCGTTCACACAGTCCGGCGCGATCGAGGAGCTGTTACAGGAATATGTCTCTTAGTTGCGTATTTATAACACGCTTAATGCCTGGCGGTTTCTAAGCGCTGACCCACGGATTGACCCTGTGTTGCTTCATGTCGTCTTGTTTCCAAGGCGAGCACTTTGCCGCTGAGCTATCTGCCCGGGACAATTGATGACTCTGGCGAGTCGAGCTATCCTGTACGACCAAATTATAGTTATTGCAGTCCTCCAAGGTATTGTGATCACAGTAATACTGGTAAAACGACTACTATTTTGTCCTAGGTGCATGGGTATCTGTAAAGCCCTCTTTGAGGTCTAGTGGATCCAGACGATGTCCTTTGGCACTGTCCCATCTGCAAATTATACTGGATGTTGCAGCTGCGTAAACTTTAGATAAACATCTGCATCAGTCAGTACAAATAAGGTCAAACGAGGCTCCATGCAGAATGCACTTTGAGTAAATGCACTATTGCATTACTTTTGTGGTTGTATTATCTGGTATATCATTTTTTATACTCTGTATTTGTATTAGAAATATTGGTTGCATGCGTCATTCCCGAATACACTACTACTACTATTATTACCAAAATCACCACTACTACTGTCAGTACTGAGTGCAGCACTTATCTGTGTGCCACCTGCAGTCACAGGTACGAATCCCGACAGGGCTGACTCAGTCCTTCATGTATCTGAGGTTGATCAATTTATTATCATTTTATTATATAATAACAACAGTACAGCACCTAGAAGCACAAGAAATCAGCTTAAAAGCGCTGTATGAAATCCTGAAAATGTTGCTGATATTATAATAACTATCATAATTGAAACCATTACAACGGATCATATTATGTTGGCCTTAAATACAAGAGTGATATATAAACCTATATCTTTTGCTTGTACAGTCTATTACTGCATTGGTATGCCTGTAGTGCCTGGGGCTGCCACCTAACTCTATGTCAGGGAGGGCACCCTACTCCACTCCTGGACTTTGATTTGACTTGACTTGTATTTCAGTTCATTTTATTCAATTGGAGTGAGCCAACACAAAAACTTCCACCAGGCAAATTTCAAAGAAGTGAACATGAGCCTTCGTTATTAGTTTGGTGGTATCCCGCTGGTAATACTGGCGGGAAACCACCAAATGGAATTAACATTACCCCCGCCTGATATCCTGGTATCGCCATGAAAATAAAGGGGGCAGTAATGCTGGTAATTTCCCATTCCATGGAATCCCATAGGACACCGTGGGCGGAATTACCTGAATTATTGGCACTGATATTAACTTTTAGTTTCCCAGTTCTGGAAACTGTGCAGGTGGCAGTATTACAGCAACTTTTACCAGCATTTTTCCTGCATCGTGAAACGTATGACCCCCTTCCTGACATAGGGCATGGTGGCAACTCTAGTCATAATGAGCACGTTGCTATGCTGGACACTGCTGGATCTTCAGTTACCTTGGATGGTGAAGCGCGGGCAAGCAGCGCACCCAGGGAGGGGTCATTAGGCAATCAGGTGGATGGAACAGCAGCCAAGAATATTCATTATCCACCCATCTGTACAAGCCACCCGTGCGTGGCGCCATTTTGTTTGCTTATGTGGGGAGGCAGCATGGAGCCTCTCCCTGTTGCCTCCCCACTGCCCCACCACCCAAACCTCTTTCACACTCCCTCCCTCCCCATTTACCTGCAGGACCGGAGCATTATGCTCGGGTTCGGAGCACCTCCCGCTGTCATGGAAATGAAAAAGAGACCTAGGGCCTCATTACGAGTTGGGCACAGCGGTAAAAATGCAGCGTTAATGCTATTAATGCCACATTACCGATCCGACCAATCCTGAGTTTGGGGGAACCTCCGAGCATTCAGGTGTATGCGCTGACTCCCCCCCATTTTCGGCGCAATTACCGTACTGCTGCAGTAATTGCGCCAAAAATGCCCCATTCGGTCCAATGCACCCAGAAAAAATGGAGATTTACCGCACCACTGCAACTTGGGATCCTAATAGCGCCAGACTAAGTTGCTGTGATGCCAGTTGCGTTGGCCGGTATCCCGGTGGATTTACCGCCGGTATACCGCCCACTCATGATGAGGCTCTAAGTCCCCTTTCCCTATCGCGGTGGCCAGCATTGTTTCTTTTTTTTTCCTTCAGAGATTGACGTCACTAACGGCAGCCAATCTCCAGAGGAAAAAAAGAAAGCCATTTGCACCTCTGATGAACTCTGGGGTGCAAATGGCTTTGACGCCCCAGTGGGGGGCGGACCTGGCCAGTAACGGTCCACAGCCCTCGCTGACCATGGCTTGGGATGGCAGGCCGTTACTGGCCATGTCTACCACTGCCCAATTCCCCTGCAACCCTCCTGACCCCCTGCTGGGGCGTGAAAGGTCATATCATATCATCATATCATATCATATCATATCAAGTTGTCATTGTGTTTGGGGGACACCTTTATTGCATACTTAAAATGTCAAATGTGGCAGCTGCCGGGGTTTCACAACAGTCACAAAGCTAGCTCATTGTTGCTTGAATTTCTGCCCCACCATCCCAGGTCTTGATCAAGCACCCCTTTGGTTTGGACTGCTTCACTCTTTGCAGGAGGGCACGCACCAGGCGGCAAGACAGTGTGAATACATCATTGGCAGTATAAGCTCCATGTACATCGGGAATAAAAGGTGCGCTCATTTAAATCACATTGCGGTGATTGAAGGCTATGGGGGAACGCGTGGATAGAGGATGTCAGAAGTGAATTCATTTTATTGGGGATTCATATTATACTGGTTTTAAATTGTGTCTGACTTCCCAAAGGGCGGCGCGGGTGGGGTGAGAAATCCGAGACAAACTATGTAAACAGCGTTTTGCTTCTCGTCTTTTAAAACTAAACCAGCTGTTTTGTTGTAATAAAAAAAAAAACCTGTTCCAAGGAGACTTTTTTGCTGTCCCATTTTTTACTTCAAATATTGTGATTTTTGCCGTTATCACTATGCAAATGTCAAGGGTATTTTCGCACCAGTGTTGGTACGACTGTCGCAGTGTACAATAGATCGTTTTTCAAGGTCTTCAATATTGCATAATTGAATTAGTGTGTCGCTTTTTAGAATAATCGTATTATCGCAGATATAATAACGTGTTTTCTATATAGCGCTTGCGGTCACTGTCCTGCGGCTTTCTAACACTATAAACAATGTAAGCTTCACAAGGACCAAGTGTGGAATTAAACTCCCATTTCTTTACTGGACACACCATTTGGAAATGAATTGACATATCCATTAATAATTGTTTGTAACAAAATCTATTTTTTAATAGAAGAAATGGGGTTGTTTTTTTAAGGTGGTCACAGCTATCTATGTGCTGCAATTTGAAGATAATTGTGTCATTACTTACATTCAAGATAAAGTTAGCCTGTGATCGGTGGGTCTCATTTTAAGATGCGGTGTGTTTTCCATGTATGCTTTTTTTTCTTCACACTTCCAAATATGAATAGTCATTTTCAACAAACGTATGTTTTACATGTATGCATTTTGTTTTCCCATGTAATATACTTTTTTTCTTTTTTAACAAATGAAATGTTGAAGACCTCTCTGAAAACAGACCGTCGGCCTTTGCCTGGTCGTCGGCATTAATAGCTGCGCCATGCCAATGTTTCTTGTCTGAGCCCGCCATTTTGTGCTCGAAGCGCGCCCTTTCCTGGCCGTTTGACTTAAGCTGCTTCCCTTTACAGTACCAGGCTAAGGCCGGTAATCTGTTGTTGACGGTAAGTGGATCGTGTCCTGTGCGTGGTAAGCGGAGGGGAGACCGCTGGCTTTCCTCGCAGGTCCCACTTACTCGGCAACAGCTGCAGTCCAGCTGCTGGCAGCCCTGCTGAGGAGACCTCTCCAGGGTCAGTTCCTTGGTATGCGGGTTTCCATGACAACCAGACAAGGGCCACGGCTCGGAGCAATTCCTCGGCACAGCCCGGTCTGTGGATGGCTCTGCTCTGGGGTGCAGCGTGCAGCGCTCTGAGGCAGAGGTGCCCAGCGGGCAGCAGAGACTGGGGGATGGGCGTGGAGCTCAGCAAAGAGGTGTTCGATGCCTAGCTCCGATCAAACACTGAGCGCGAACGACTGAAAGCTGACATTTCTTTTTGTACATTGTGAAAGCCACTTAAGAAGAGTTTTTATTACTGGCAGAACCCAGTCTATCTTTCGTTATTTCTTTTGACCAGTTTCGTACCAGTATTTTCCCACAAGTCTATAGCACACGGAGGGCAATAACGCACGAGCCCTCTCGAGAAATCAGCGTGAACAACGAAAGGAACATGTTTGCTAGAGAAAAGTGAAGAGATAGGGAGCACGTGGAAATAAATGGTTGGTATGAGAGAGAGAGAACAGTAAAAGAACAGAGGTGTTCATGTAGGAAAGCATAGGCAACACGAAATAAAAACTCGAGAATTGTGAGAGAAAATACATGGATCGAAACACACAGGCAGCAAGTGCTTCAATTGTACAAAAATACGTTTAGTTCCAGGGCCCAGATATTTTCTAGCACTGCTGTGACACTGTGGGTGGGCAGTTCCCCACCACTGCTACAACCACTCACAGCTGCACCCCACAGTGTGACCTACTTGGGGTTACACTGCAGCTCCTCGCACCTACTCATTGTGGTTGATGGATGCACTGACTCTGAGCCTGGGACAATAAGTGCGGAGGTTCAAAAACAAGTGCCTGGGCTGAACCCTGGCCAACACCCCCACAAATAAAGCACTGCAGGCATCTGATATAGATGCAGTGGAAAAGACGTGTGTCCATACCTTCACACGGTTTTTATGGCTGAATCATATCCATTTAGTAGATACACTCCAAACCTATTTTCCTAAAATAATAATGTTCTGGGGAAGGTTCTCAGCAAAAGTCCCTGTGGAAGGAGAAAGATCAGTCTTCTGCCATTTGAATAACTTTCAGTAAAGCAGTGGACACTTCCTGTTAAGCTTAATCCTCCTTTGTTTTTCGTCCTGCTAAGTGTAGCACTGTTGCCATGCAATGCAGCTGTGCCAAGAAGCAATTCAGTTTGCATTGTGTGCAAATTAAAAATTCATAAATCAAATCAAATAATATCGATTATACAATAAACAATCAGAGTACTATACAATTGCAGATGAATAGGTATCAAGCAAGGACGTTTTCTGCTGAGTGGTCACGAATAACATCACAACCACAGTGCGCCTTGCTTGCTAGTATCTAATCTAATTATATGTGATTTTATGTTGTTTGTCCCTTTTCCAGCCCAATAAACAATACCTGTGCTCCTACCACCTCTTTCATGTGTATCCATCCTAGCCCACCAAACGACAAAACAATCCCCTGTGTTCCTGCCACCCCCCCTTCACCTCCCTTTTACCCAGTGTTGATTCCTGCTCAGAGCAGGCAATCCAGCTTTGTCATTGAGTCAGGCCTCAGATCCAGCTCTGTCAGAGAGCATTGCCAGTCAGCAGTAGCATGTCGGAGGCAGGCATATGGCGGACAGTGGCACAGCATCCTCTGTGTCAGTGAGCAGTCCCATGCTTGGCAGGAAGGTAGGTCATTGTGACAGGAGTGCTTCTCAGTGAGGCAGAACTTCTAGATGGGCCTGCCTAGGGAGCAGCTCCTCGCTCAGCCACAGAGCGGTCATATGGACAAGCCTTCCTCTCAGCCTAGCTTAGCTTCCGGATGGGCCTGCTGGGGAGCAGCTCCTCGCTCAGCCACAGAGTGGTCATATGGACAAGCCTTCCTCTTAGCCTAGCTTTGCTTCTGGATGGGCCTGCTGGGGAGCAGCTCCTCGCTCAGCCACAGAGTGCTCATATGAACAAGCCTTCCTCCTAGCCTAGCAGAGCATCTGGATGGGCCTGCTGCTGGGGAGAAGCTCCTTGCTCAGCCACATATCGGTCACATGAACACACCTTTCTCTTAGCCTAGCTTAGCTTATGGATGGGCCTGCTACTGGGGAGCAGTTCCTTGCTCAGCCACAGGTCTATCATATGAACAAGTCTTCCTCTTAGCCTAGCTTAGCTTCTGGATGGGCCTGATACTGCGGATCAGCTCCTTGCTCAGCCACAGATCTGTCATATGAACAAGCCTTTGTTTTAGCCTAGCTTAGCTTCTGGGTGGGACTGCTAGGGAGAAGTTCCTTGCTCAGCAGCAGGTATGTCATATGAACACGCCTTCCTCTTAGCCTAGTTTAGCTTCTGGTTGGGACTGCTAGGGAGCAGCTCCTTGGTCAGCCACAGATCTGTCACATGAACACACCTTCCTCTTAGCCTAGCTTAGCTTAAGGATGGGCCTGCAAATGGGGAGCAGTTCCTTGCTCAGCCACAGGTCTATCATATTAACAAGCCTTCCTCTTAGCCTAGCTTAGCTTCTGGATGGGCCTGCTACTGGGGAGCAGTTCCTTGCTCAGCCACAGGTCTGTCATATGAACACACCTTCCTCTTAGCCTAGCTTAGCTGCTGGTTGGGACTGCTAGGGAGCAGCTCCTTGCTCAGCCACAGATCTGTCATATGAACACACCTTCCTCTTAGCCTAGTTTAGCTTATGGATGGGCCTGCTACTGGGGAGCAGTTCCTTGCTCAGCCACAGGTCTATCATATGAACAAGCCTTCCTCTTAGCCTAGCTTAGCTTCTGGATGGGCCTGCTACTGGGGAGCAGTTCCTTGCTCAGCCACAGGTCTGTCATATGAACAAGCCTTCCTCTTAGCCTAGCTTACCTTCTGGATGGGCCTGCTGCTGGGCAGCAGCTCCTTGCTCAGCCACAGATCTGTCATATGAACAAGCCTTCGTTTTAGCCTAGCTTAGCCTCTGGGTGGGAGTGGTAGGGAGCAGCTCCTTGCTCAGCAGCAGGTATGGCATATGAACAAGCCTTCCTCTTAGCCTAGCTTAGCTTCTGGTTGGGACTGCTGAGAGCAGCTCCTTGCTCAGCAGCAGCTATGTCATATTAGTGGGATCTTCTTGCGCTGGGTGCCGGGTATGTGGGCCGGACAGCAGGGCAGAGCTGCAGCACCAGTTGAGCAACATCCTATCTCTTCAAGGAGCCCAATCCTCGCAAATTTGCACAACACCAAAGTGCATTATGGGATCATAAAAATATCATTTAACATTTGAAATGTGTCTGTGATAGTGATTACTATGAAGCTCTTCTGATCAAGTAATGCAAATTGGCTTCCAGGCTATTTTCATTTGTCCCAAAACTCATCATAACAGAAAAAGGTTTTAAAATTTAAATTTTAAGTCATATATACCCGTTTGTACAGCGTGTCAACGTGGTATGAAGCTAGGCTGTTTCTCCATGGAGCCATCAAGTTAAATAATTGAGCTTCGGTTGTCTTCTAAATCCTGCTTGTGTGTGAGAGCTGTGGACCTCCGGACTTTGGAGCAGCTATTGGGGAGTGCTGGGCTAGGTAGGGGTTTGGGCCTCCCGAAGGAGCTGATCTCTGACACACTTTTCTGGAGCACAGCTCCATCTTATTATGACCCATTTTATACCCTGTTAACAGGCCTATGCCTGACCACGGCATGGCGTCTGGTTGGACAGTGCTCCAAGTGGATGGGAGCGGTGCCCCTCTACTTGTTAGATTAAGTTTTACTGAGAAACCGTTCCGGAATGTTTTCATTTTAAAATTAAAGTGTAGGAAGAAGTTCAAACTTGCTCTTCAGTGCTCTGAACTGAACATAGGATACCTCGTGTATATAGTTTCCCCGTCCTGATGAAGGCTGACCAATCAACAGCTGCACCAGTCTAGCTTCGAGGCCGAAACACAGTTGTGTGGACTTTTGTCTCAGTACTTCACTGATGCACCGTCCAGTTCAGTGATTTCTACACCTTGTATTACAATTGCACATTTGTCTCTCATGTTATCCGCAGCAAAGGACCATAGAGAATGTATTTGTTGTTAAATATTGACCCAAAGAACCTATTTTGGATAAGCACTTGTGTACCATGTTATGTATGTTATTTGTAATTTGCCGAGTGTCCTAGGATTGCCGAATGTATTTACAACGCATGTGTTTTATGTATTAGATTTTGTAAAAAGTAGCAGTCATTGTCACCACTCGCTTGTTTGTTGACATTCAGGAGATAGTGAGTAGTTCTATAACCTTGCTCAATTGTGTTTTATAAATGTTTACCTACCTAGGTAGAGCAGGGCCTTAACCAGGTGCCCTCTCATTTCAAGAGAGCGGGGACAAGCCAGCTGGGAACATAGCTCCACTACCTCTTTTCATACTCTTCGGCCACTGGCTAGGAAGCAGCACCATACTCAGCATGAGACCTATGAGAGTGTTGGGCCTTCTGCCAAGAATGGCAGTGCCCCTTGCTCAGGTCTGGTGACCTGAATCCCAGCCTCCTCTGCATTCCTTGGTTGAAAGATGGATTATGATTTCTGCTTTACATGGGGTCATAACAGTGTATTAAGCATTACAATTTCTCTTTTATGTGTCTGGGCTTTCAATGAAAGGCATACTCAACACGTACATAAAGAACGTGAGTAGGAAATCCCTCTCAAGGAAGGTTGTAGTCAAAGTGAACAAAATACATTAAACAATGTATTAACAATACACCATGTTATCAGTTGTTCTCATTTTTTATTAGTTTGGATCTGTAAACTGATCTTGCCAACGTGCTGTACACTATAATTAAATACATGGTAGCACAATAATTTATAATACAAAATGGGACAGTCAACATTAAACTACACTTAGTGTGGGGGAGTAGATACAAGATGAGTTTTGAGAGTGAAGAGAAAAGAAGCAAGAGTGAGAGAAGAACCGAAGAGCAGAGGAAAGTTTAGTGGCAGGAAGAGAAATAAAAGCAAAATAAAAGCAGGACTGAGCGCAGTGAAGACGCAGAGCAGCCAGCAGAAAATGAGAGCAGGAGCAAAAGGTATGAGCAAGAGAAAACATAAAGATGAGAGAAGAGGAACGGAGCTCTGCAAGGCCATGTACACACTTTAAAGACAATAACCAAGAAAAAACTAAGGCAGGAAGAGAGAGACAGCCAAGGAAGAGCAGTAAGAAAGAGAGCGAGCAAGAGAAGCGAAAAAGGAGGAAGCAAGCAGAGAATATTAACTGCAGAGGTTAATATAGAAGGAAGAGTAGAGTGTGCACAAGCGGGAAGTCCCAAGGGAAGGGTGGGACAGTATTACATATGTGAGAACTGGGGGGAGGTCATATTTCAGTAATGCTATCAAACTGAAACCAAGAAGAACCCGCAAGAGAAGTGAGAACAGAAAAGGTAAGCGAGGGGCCACAGCTGACCCCTCTGATCCAGGCAGATATGATATGGCATTTATACCGCGCCTATACACAAGCGCTTCATGAAGATGACGAAAGGGAAAGAGAACCAGGAGCGTCAATACTGAAAGGAGCTGAGAATTGTCAGCATCGGAAGGACAGTGAAGGCCCAATGAGAGGATAACAGAGAACAAACATAACACTGAAGCATGTTTAGAGGTAATTATCTGCCAAGAGTCTTACCACACTAAGAGGCCATGAGGAGCGATGGGAGAGGGGGGAAGGAAAAAAAAGGCAAGGTCATGGAGGCAGGAATTGGGTCAATGCCGTGAATATCTTCTTCGAAGCTATCTCTGGAAAGTCCCTTGTTTGCAGAACTCGTCTCCAATCATGGATTTGTACATCACAGTGATCGACAGACATCAGATATGTACAGTGCAAACGTGCGTGTGTTGTAAAGCTACAGAGTTACAGGCAGCAGAGGATATGTCCTATAATGTAATACCTTTTAAACATTTTATACAATGCGAGACAGTTGCCATATTAACGTCACACAGTATTAAAATGTGTTTGTAATATACATCAACACAAAATGTAATTCATAATCTTCAACATCTAAGACATTGCCATGTCAATAACAACTACAAGATAAAAGCATGCACAAGTATTCTAAGTGCAGTCCAATATTTATCAGTCAATTAATGTCTTTCTTAATCGATGTTCAATGTTTAGCCACAGATTAATCAACGCTAAAGAGAGGCACCAACTGTTTTCCTGCTAAAGAGCACATCCAAAATTGACTTGTTTTCAGTGTTTCTCTGTTAGAAATAAAGTTACCCGAGTATTTTTTGTGTGTACTATTTCCAAGTGATTACAACCCGTAAGTACATGGGGAGCTATGTCTGTTACATAGACAGCGTGTTAAAGGCGACATATGATATCAGAGCTATGAATACCCGCTCTACGGCCAAGAATGGCCAAATGCGGCAAAAAGAGAATTCTTAGTAACCTGAGCATTCTTCTGTGTTTTACAGCTGGGAACAGCATAATGTGTGGTTGTTGTTGACAATCAATATGAGTAGATTTAGTGAAGTTGTAGGCTCAGTGTAGGCTTCTGGCTTTGGCTCTCTTCTCCCGTGCTGATTTGCTTTCTCTCTCAGCACCGTGCACTTGGCCACCCTCTGTCCTTCGGGCCCAGGTACCAGCTCACCCTGCCTCTCTCCCTCCGGGCCACCCTTCCACTGGGGCCTTTATCTGTACCCATACCATCCCCCTCCCACTCTTCTTCTGCACTTATCAGATACAACCTATCTGACTAACCTAGCACTTTGCCACTTGCCGGCTGCACTACCACTGTTTTATCGCCTTTATTTATTTATATATTTTACTTATTATTATTTATTCTGCTCTCTCCTCTGTTCCGCACTTTCCAATTCTCCCCCTTTCATGCACTTTCCCCATGCACTTCCATGTTCTCAATGTCACTGGGCCTAGTAAGATCGTTGTTTTTGTTCTCCCCTGTTCCCCTGTCTTTGCCTGGTCACGCTCTGAAACACTTGTGTGCAAGCGCGATATAAATAAAATATCATTTCATTTCAAGTTAGCAAGCAATTTCAATGTTGTCACATGTTAATGATTGCAAAGTCAACCGTCAAAAATGTGTTTTGCTCTCAAGCTTTTCCTTCAATATGAGATAGTCTAGATTCCATTTGATCTCCCAGCCAACAGATGTGAAGACATTTTCATTTTCTGTTTTAAACTTATTTAGTACTACCGAACTTAAGTGTGTTGCCCAACAAAGGCATCAATGGGCATTCCAGCGATGTACAAGCCTTCAGATATATCCTTATTGCTAAAGAGGTTTGGGAGCCCATCTATAGAGTACAAACACGGCCAGATAAACTGGTCAGTGAGTAGGTGACCACTCCAGAGGGTCTACAACCACTTTTTAGCTCACTCTACCTTTCAAAAGGAGAAATATCTATTTGCATATCAGTCTGGTCCCACCCACTATCCAGTACCAAAATGCTAGGCTCCTCTGAACAAGAGTATCAACAGCAACCACAGACAGATGTTTCAGCCTAGTCAGGCCTCATCAGTGAGTGAAGCTGTGCCCCTGTCAGCACAGTGAGCAAGGGGTCCACGTCTGGATTACTCTGGTTAATTTAGGGTGAAACCCTAAGTTCATAAACCTTCAAAAGAGTTCTGGGAGCCCCTTTACCGAGAACTAACATGGCATAATAACATGTTTTCTGGGAAGGTGGCCATTCGGGAAGGTTTACAACCACCTTTAACCACCTTTTAGCTCCTGTACCTTTCACGGAGGAGAAATATCCATTTGCATATCAGTCTGGTTCCACCCACTTGAGCAGTCCAGCACTGAAACACCTTCTCATCGCTAGACGAGCAGCTGAAAGTGGTAAGGCCCAATTACAAATGCATGGCCTGCATAGGAGTGGCCTAAGGGCAACATGGCACTAGTTTCCAGATTATCCCCTCCAGCCTGTTCAGACAGTCTTTAAATACTATTGAATGCTACCAAACACTTATGCTGTGCCAAATCACTACTCGTTGTCTCAGAATGTAGATGCTTGACTAGAAGTTGACGTATGGTTCCCCCACCCAGGGTATTTAAACCCTAGCTTGTAGAGGAAAAAGGAGAAGGAAGGAGGCTGAGGAAATACGGGTATAGGTGCCCCAGGCAGAGGGAAGGAAAGACATAGCAGGGGAACCTTGTTTGCTGGCATGTTGGGTTCATGAAGTTCCTTTTAAGGTAGACCACAGATCAAGGTTGAAAAAAAGGAGATACATTCTAACATGATTGTAATCCATTGAACTAACTAGGTGAAGCAGTTAAAAAAACAGTAATGAAAAACAAGTAGAGTAGGGTCTTGAGATACGCTCAATCAGAAATATGATTTCTTGCCCAGCTTTTTTGCCCAGAATTACCTTCAAAATGAATAATAGGAATAACTATTACCACAATTCTGTTACTACCACGCTTGGAGGCCAATGGTGGCCAAGTTAAGAATAGATTGTGTAAAGATGAATGTAGGTGAATAACAAGAGGGTAGGACAGGTTGGTACAGTCTGATTGGCAAATCTCAAAATTTTGACAAATTGCACCATTAATTGTGAGATGTTCTCGTGAGGGGATTGATTCAGAGTTCATGCCAACTGGAATTGTTCTAAGTGCGAAGTTCACAAATGAGGTCCCCAATCCAGATGGACCTGATGGATTGAACATTTCAACTAACAAAAGCAGAACATCATATGTTTTGCGAATATGCCCTCTACATGTAATGCTGTGCTCACGGTTGTCAAAGCGCCTAGAGGTGAAATGGAGGCCATAAGTTACCCATAGGTATCACATGAGCATGCAAGCTGGTGTGAAGCAAGTTGAGCTGCCAAACTGTTGCCTTCTTACCAATGACCAACAACATAGGATACCCTTCCCTTGCATCCCAAGAACCTCTATACAAGCAGCAAAGGAAGCACTCCTTGGTCAGAAGTTCAGGAACCCCAAGGTATATGGTGTGGTCGGGTAAGCAGGAGAGCGAGGGGTTTCTGACCTAACACAGTTCCCTACACCGGATACGAAGAGGGCGCTATTGCATTGGTATCATACAGACATTGCAACATTTCCCAGCCTGCACAAAAGTTTTCCCACATTAATTAGACCCATTTCATCTTCCATGCATAGTTTCTTAATTATCCTGGTAGACTGGTCGTGTACCAAGGAACAGAGAACCCACAGCTAATACCAAGAAACTGCAAGTCCCAATGTTTTAGCATCAAAGTCAGCCGTATTGATGGAGGATGTATATCAGCACACGTATGGCCGGAACGGAAGCCACAACTATCCAAGGAAGGGGAGAAGTCCAATACGAAACGCAAATGAAAGGAAGGGGAGAAGTCCAATAGGAACCGCAAATGAAATACTATTGATGTCCTACCCTACATTGAGGACACACTTTTGGATTTGTAGGTTTTTTGCATTGCTAACTCTGGGGTTTACCAGGTGTTGGCATGGGAGTGATCATCAAAAAATAGACTTGGACCAGAGGAAAGGTGTATAAGATGGGTACCGCAAGTACAGGCAGTGGGCAGTCATCAAAACCACACTTCCAGACTCTGTGAATGACAAAATGTAACTCAATGGGATGCATTATGGAGTCTTGTGAATTTCATGATGGCAGGGACAAAGACACACGGATAGACAGGAACTCCTTGTAGTCCTCAATCAAAGATATTGGGTCTCAGTACAAGTTCATCAGTGTGGGAAAAAAGTGGTGGTAATTCCTTTACAAGCTGGAGGTGAATCCACCACTTTACCTCTGACGGTAGATCCACTAAAAATACCTATGGAGTTCTAGGGACTGCGAAAATGGGGAATTATCACCACTTGTAATCCCGTGGTGGCACTAGTGTTTATCCTAACGAAAGCCTCCTATACTTATTAAAAGTACTTCATCGCTACCGCACTGCATCATCAACAACAGAAGAACGTTAAAGGATGTTCAAGTCTTCAAGTTTCTGCTATAGAAAGAAGCCTACAGTGACACTCATAAGTGAAGAAGTTGATTGTTTGACATACATAAAGATTCAATTTTTATCAGACATTATAGAAAAGACAAACTGTCATCAGTCCTTGGGGATATCTTTATTAAGTCATTGAAAGATGCTTTGTTTACTGTATTAGAAGAACTACTGTCAACTTTGTTTTAGCCGTTAAGAAAGCCGATTTATTTCTATGAACACGGGAAAGGCTTAAGCGGTTGTATACGAATTGTTTGAGTCACAATTGCTCGAATGACAATTGACCTTTCCACAATTGACCGAATTTTGAAGGTCAATTGTTATATATATGCGGGGGAAAACCCCTGCAACCTCCCACCCAACGCAAAACCCCCCACCCAAACCCTATATATATATAGGGTCAATTGTGTAAAGGTCAATTCGGACCCTTGTAATTCGGTCAATTGTGCATTCGAACAATTGTGTTCAAACAATTTAAGTAATACCGCTTAAACAGTTGCCCTGCTGCATCTTTACTCCTGAATGTCACAAGAAGTGCTGAACGAGGAAGTCCTTCTGTTGCTCCCGCCTCTCTTTCAGCCTCCAGACATGTCATTCAATCCTGTGCCCCAAAGTCACCGTGAGATTGAAGGAGGAAGAATACAACCATACAATTCATTTGCTTGAAACGCTGTTTAGGAAACATGACCAGAGCAACAGGTTGCAACAGACTCCTAAGGTGAAGCCCATTATTTGACAGGAACCCTGATACTGCTGCTAAGACTTCTCTGGTTCTCTACCTTCTCAAGAGGTTTTAAGTGTCCAAGACAGGAAACTTGTATGAATGCAGTTTGTGAAAAGGCTAGAGAGTAACACAAGTGGAATCAATAATGATTCTTTGAGTGGAAGTACCCCTAAATGTACCTGTGCAGATATATCTGACCCCCAATCTGCCATGTTCTGGAGAAGCCAGAAACATATACAATCTTTGTCGGACAAAAGTCAAATAGAAGCTGAGGAAAAAAGTAACTGCAGAGGTTGGGGTATAATGCCGTTGGGCTCCACCCATTCCCTTGATTTATCTACTCTGCAAGCAAACCATAATCATCTGGGAGCTAACCCCACATTAAGAGTGGCGGGCCACACTGCAGAGACGTACTCATGAACTTCCCATTAACCAGACAGAGGTTATATGCATCCACGTAGTTCCTGTAATGTGCCCCCCTGAACCTTTCAACTCACCATTGGTAAATGCTCCTCCTCTCCGCCCTACTGAGCCCTATTGGTGCTGAGGGAAGAATAGAGAGTAGACATTGGAAAACAAAAATCCCCACCCCACCTACCTTACATTAAGGAGGAGTCTCAAATAGCCTTACCTCTAGGAAATGAAATTGTCAGAAAATGTTGCATGCCAACAATATCAGTGCAACCTCAACCCTTTGTCCATTGTATGGATGCCGTAGATCCAGATGACATCATTATTTCCACTGGTGCACCAACTACAACAGAATACCAAGTAGAGGCCATAGCTACTGTCTCACCTTCTGGTTATAATCCCAAGACTGAATATCTTGCTGCCTTGAATATCAAGGGCTACTCTCTTACTCTCGATAATACATAAAGTCAATCAAATAAGACCCTAAGCCTCAAAGGGGAAATGCCCAAGTTAGTCGATGCCAAGCTGGCCAGTCATATCCAGAACAATAGTGACCTCATCATCACCAGCATTGCACAGCACTTTGGATGTGAGTCTTGGGAGGCTCTTCATAACACGATTCTTGCCTGGAGAGAGAAGTTGGTCTATGCTAAGCCGGGATTTGAAATTATTAAAAGAATTCCACATTCTCGAATGGGACCCAATCTTAGACTGTATTTTATTACACTGTTGTTAGTGTAATCTACCAGTTTCTCCAAAAACATACACTCACAGTAAGAACTTCCCCAAATGAAAGTCGTTTTAAATTATTTCTAATCATTTTCTCTCCACACTATAATCAGGTTAAATTAAACCTATTCTCTAGTCTGCTCCATTTATTCATCATGTTTTCAGACCCTAACAAAAAGCACTTCTGATGTTTTTTCTGATACTTTGAATTTGCTGATTAATGTGGTCTTCCAGCAATTTCGATATTTGAGACCTTAAGCCACTCTGGTGGCAGCTCTCCAATGTCACCATTGAATAAAGTAAATTTACAATCATGGCTTAATTATGATTTTGCATTTATACACATACTACTTTTTTACAACTTCTGAATCTGTCTTTATGAAACCATTAATCACTTAAATGTTGTGTGATACACTTTTGTTATCAAAGCCTTTGATGCAATATTTAAACTTGGCTGAGCAGCCAGTTCTTGTTGTATGGGATCAATAGCCCCTAGCTTTATAAAAGGAGACATAGCTAAACCTGGTAACTATTGACAAATCTCAATTTTGGACGATTTAACAAAAATGTGCCTTCATCTAATGTGCTTCTTCCAAAGTATCTAAAACTAGTATTCAGTGATAATATTACCATAACACACAATAGAACAAATTAATTGTAAATTTTGTCTATTTTAATAAACTAAATCCACTAATATTTGACATAAAGTACATTTGTCTATTGCTATACTTTGCCCAAAGAATAGGCAAACTATGGCAATTGACCAATGGGCAAAGTATAGCAACTGACAAATGTGCTCCATGTCAAAAGGCAAAGTATAGCAAATGACAAATTGGCAAACCATAGCAACTGACAAATGTACTTTACGTCAAATATTTGTGGATTTTGTTTATTAAAATAGACAAAATATACAATTAATTTTGTTCTATTGTGTGTTATGATAATATCACTGAATACTAGTTTTAGATACTTTGGAAGAAGCGCATTACATGAAGGCACATTTTGGTTAAATCTGTGCACTCCTTAGGCAGGGGGGTTAGCCTAATGGGTGCCGGAATCTGCAGCTCTTTACTTTATATATAGAATGTGAGCACTCTATAAACAACCTGAGTGCCACAACAACCTGGTTTAGCCCCCACTCTATTGTTAATTTCAATTTTGGATGATTCTGTTAAAACATTTGGAAAACCTCTTCTAAAGAGATTGGAGGAAGTGGTAGATGATAGAACCCTGTTATTCAATGTCCAAGCGGTCTTCAAAAGAGGACTGGGTACCATTGAGCAGAGTTTTAGGCTCTACTTATACAGAAGAATGTAAAAGCTAAGAAAGGTCCCCTTTACCTAGCTTTTGTAGATCGCAGGGCGGCTTTTGACCTAATCAACTGGGCAAAGCTATAGCAATTCCTATGGCAAAAGGGGGTTCTTGATGATATTAAAAGTGAAATTTAGATGGTAGCCGATACAGCCTCGGAAACATACAGTACCTGAGAGAATCTAAAGTGTTTTGGACTTTCATAAGAAGTGTTGTGATTTGTACCAAGTTCTGTTTGCTCTATTTATTGATGTGGTAGTAGAATGCTGAAAGTAGAAAGTAGATGTTTCCATGGTCTGCATACAGCCCTCAGCAATATAACCTATGCTTACGATGCCGATGGCAAAGATGGAAATATTTTCAAAGAAACGTGTTACATCTTTCGATTCTTTCTGTAGCACAAATGTTATGAAGGTAGGCAGGTGGAAGCCTCTAATTAATTTGTTCCAGCAGGTGGTGCAATACAGGAGGCTGTGAACAGTATCATTATCTGGCCCTTTGCTTTACCTCGAGGGATAGGTGAACAGTCCATGTTGAGTGAGTCACTTTGAGCATCTCCCAGTCAACTCAGGCTATGCTGAGATTCCATCATCAGATTCAGTTCGGAAAATGCATCTCTGTATGTTCCCATTCTCAGTATGTTCTCCTGGTGGTGAACTATGGGTTACGGTAATCTAACTGTAATATCAAAATCTGACAATATATTTCTTGGAGCTCTCTTAACAGCTACTGATACTACACCATTGGTCATATTACATTAACAGAATCCAAGGATGCGATGGGTTTTCAAGGAGAAGAGATGTAGAGTCTTAATAGGTGAGAGTCAAGGGCATTGCCTTGAACAACACATGCAATGGAGGTGTCAGTGTTCACAGAGATTGAGAAAGGGGAATCAGCCATGCTGGAGATGATCCAAGCTAAAGTAGTGCCCTAGAAGCCAAAATGGGACAGGATTCAAAGGAAAGAGTGATGGTCAACAGAGGCAAAGGCAGCAGAGAGATCTAGAAGAATACAAATGAATGAGACATGGCAGCAATGAGGTCTAGTGAAGAAGATGGAGACATTGGTGAGAGCCATTTTCGTGGCGTGTCTGCACTAGAAGTTAGATTAGAGGTAGGCACAAAGTTTGTTGGCCTCCAGGTAGGTGTAATGTATTGAATATCACACTTTCCAAAATGTGTGATAAGAAAAGGAGAAGGGGACAGGGCAATAGGATTGTTTGTGTCAGAAGATGTCTTATTAAGCATAGGTATGAGCGTGACCATATTGAAACACGCTAGCGATGTTCCAGTAGTGTGAGACAGATTAAAAAGAGATGGTAGATTGGAACAGATAAGGAATGCCAAATGATGGACACCCAGAAAGGGAAAGCGATTAAGGATGAATACTGGGAGGGAAAAGGACAAAGAAAAAGGAGGGAAAAGAGTAGTGATGGTGTCATGTAATTCATAGATGTTTGAAAAGTCGTACCAGAATTAAGCAGAGCCCAAACCAGAGTACCCGAAAGAGTAAGAACGGATACATTGTAAGAAGCAGGGAGGGATGGGGAGTGGGCTTTGCACCAGTGACATGGGTGGTGGTGCATGGTAGTCCTAGACTGTTGGATGGGTGGGGAGACCCTTGTTTGAGGGTGTGTTAGGAAGGGAGAGAAAGAGCAAGCAGTTAAATCAAGTTCAAAATTATTTTTGTAGCACCAAATTTAACTCAACGAAGGCCATTCCATTGTGGTCCTTTAGGGGAGACAGGGTTTGCAGGGGGGACCTGACTTGGTTAAGCAAAGGAATCATCCACTAACAAACAGTTTTAAACATTTTACCAGGAGATATAGTTAAATCTATTTTAACTATTGTGTCAAGAGATATCTTTATCACCTATTCTCTGCCCTTCAGCATACCATTGACTAACCCACATGCAGGAATCAGACACTGGCTTGTTTCATATGAATACATAGCAAAGCACAAATGCATATCCCATACACCCATCTGCATACAGGCAATCATAACACATGGCTAGATGATACAATAGCAGTCTGTGTGCCCTTCCCGCTGCTCTTATTAATCCATCCATAGCTGCACCAGTTGACCTACAGGACCCAAAGCAAAAGAGACCAAGCAAACTGCAAATGTTGCCTTTAGAAAAGACCTGGTGACTTAGCATAACATATTATGCACATCACTGGTAATATGTGTATTCATAGTTGCCAAACATATAATATAAACAGGATTCCTAGAATAATCCAGGGTGCTCTAACCACCTGCCCGGTTAATTCCAAAGTATCTCTGACTTTTGTTAGAATAAGCAGGTGTGCTATCAATAACCTATAGTGGTAATAATATTTTATATCACTACATGTGTTAAATTAACAGCAAAACTGCCTACATATATGTGTCTGGTCCTTTCGAATATGCCCATTAAATTATGTATAATGTGTATTTCTGTCAGTTTCCACAATGCCAGGCCAATTTCCAAATTATAGTGGCAGTTTCACATTGACCTCAGAAAAGTGCCATGGCACTTACCTTTTTCCCCAGGAAATCGTACCATGCCACTTTTACATTGCCTCTAAAACTACTGTGCCAGTTTCTACAGCGTAACCCATTTTACATTGACCTAGTGTGACAAATCAAATTCCGGGGAACCAATGGTCCAGGGGTGAATATCGGGTTCTAAATCATCAATCAACCCCATACCTCTAATACACAAGAATGGATCAGAACAGATTGGCATACTAATTGAATGTGGTGTCAGAAAATATTGGGATATGAATGTGCCCTCTGAAAAAAGTGGGGGGACTCATTAACATACCAATTGAATGTGGCATCACCAGCAATTAGCATATCAAGGTGCCTCTGAAAAAAGTTGGGGGACTCCTGAAAAAAGTGGAGGGTCTCCATCCAGCCACGTGTACACTCGTCTTGAGCCCTGGATAGTCCTTTGTTTAGGTAGTAATAAACATGAGGCCCGAGGCCAGGGTCTGGCGGTTAAGTGTTTTTCCAGGCCATCAGATGTTGTATGTGGCTGCATACATTAGAAGGTCTTGTAGAGGTGCCAGGAGTATATGGAATGAAGATCGAAATCTGTAGTTCAAAGAAAATCCTGTTTTTGCAGACCTTCCTCCATTTACTAAAATACTTCAGCAGGACCATGTGCAATCATATTTAAAGGTTAAGGTCTTAGGCCAGTTATTGCTAGCAATGAATGTAGTTTTCAATACCAATGTTTAACCATGTACTGACGTCAGGGCCTACCTCAACACATTCCAAGAAGAGGTGTGCTTTGAATATGATCTGAAGATAAACATAAAGATAAACCTGACCAATGAAAATGGAAAAATTGGGGAAAGATTAGATTTCTTTGAAGAGGTTTTGTCCAATCATATTTGGGAGGTGGATGGTAATAAAGTACCTGGGAGTGTTTTACAATTTTGCAAAAGGTATATAAGCTGCCAACCGATGTTGATTTGTTGAGATTGGGTTAGTTGGTCCTGCAACACCATCTAACTGCTCCCGAGAGCTTTTGTACAATAATCTTGCTTTGTGTACAACCGTGTACACGCTTCTTAAGTGGTGAGCCTGTTTTGGTTCAAGGTGATTCACGGTCCACCCCTACAATTTAGCTAGCCAGGTAGGAGGCCAGGACTTCTGAGACATTGGCGGTCTTCTGTCCACACCTCACAGCTATGGCACTACAATGGGGACCAGTATTCCATGCACGGTGCAAAAGATGTCTGTGGACGCTATATTGGTTAAAGGTCTATCTGCTCCCCAGAGATATGGTGCCACGGTTTAGCAGGTTTAGGTTGGTATCAGAGTTTTGTGAAAATATTTTTTGATAACCTGGAGTATGAAGACTCTGTTGAATCATTTGTGCCATGTATTGCATGGCTATAAGGTGAACATTTTAAAATATCACATGGAATGGTTGCGGGAGAGTAAGGGGGAAAATTATACATTCTTGGCCTATTGAGGTATTCTATGATACACAGATATTGGAGAACCTGCATACCTTTTTAACTACAAAGCACAAGGGCTCAAACCTAGAAAAGTGGTTAAACATCTTGGAATTATGGAGGATGTGAAAAAAGCAGGAAGGGCCATAATGTTGGAATTGTGGGGGGAGGGCCAAAAAAGAGGGTGCATGTATTTCTTCTGCACCACCCCCATATGGGTGCTATCTTTTATCGCCGTGCAAAGGATTACACAGACTCTGAGTCCACCATTTTCCCCAGCAGCTACTCCAGTCATTGCAAGACAGATACAGGTAACGCCTCCATTAGTTACGAATTCTAAGAACTTTGATTTTGAGGAAAAGTGAAAGGGTAACTCCTTCAATGGTTAGGGTTGCAGAGAGGTTGAAAACAGAGTGGGGAGGGGATAGCTCCCCCAACTGCTAGATTAGCAGATATATTAAGGGTGGAGGAGCAAGAAAGAGTAAGACCAATAGTTAGAAGAGCGGAGGAAGGATTGGAGAGAAAGAAGAGGTTAGGCTTCTTCCTGCGAGGATAGATTGCGAAAAGTGGTAGATGCACAAGAACGCCAAAAGATGAAGGAAGCACTACGGATAGCAAAGGAAGAGGTAATACTGTTACGGCGGCAGAGAGATGAAGAGCGGGAGGAAGTGAGAAAAGATGTAAGGGACATAAAAGGGGGAATGTGGAGACATGGGCAGGCTCTTGTTAGATTAAATAACTTGGTTATCAGAACGGTTGAGGTGCACATGGAGAACAGGGTTGCTCCCGTGGGTACAGAGGCTGAGCAGGGAGGATGGGAGATGGCACCTGTTGGAAGAGAGGTGAGCCATCCCGCCCCTCTCACTACTCCCGTATGCATGGATCTCACTTGTGTTGAGGGTGGGTGACATCCCCTCTTCCTCCAAACTGAAGTCTGTGCTAATCACCAATTAATTACTAACGAGGAAAGCATATAATTAGGCCTTACTAACGTGCACCAACCCTATTTTAGGCAACTCGCCTGAAGCCATCTTTTACCAGGCCTGAAAATGATCTCTAAAAGCCTGTCCCTTCCTGTGTCTTGCTCCTCGCACTGCACGCCCCAGCCCCCACCCCACTGCCTCCTGTCCACTTCGCACAAACCTGGTTCTCACGGAAGTTCAGCTATTCATTGTTGCAACCTACAGTACCATCCCAGAATAGATGAGCTCAGTGCACTGTGTGAGACCAGAGCAAGCCCCTGCCAGAGTGCCCATTCGTCTCCACTAACCTGCCAGTGTCCCTCTTTGACCCCTACCCTGCTAAGCTGTAAACTACCAGGCCCATGCCCCTCTGTTCTTTGATAAAGATACACATCTAGCCCTCTGTAGTCACCCAACGAAGACACTCTCGAGAGCCCCAACTCCAGACCCACATATATTTCTTTCTAATCATAACACTTGTCTATTCGTACCTTTAGCCATTAGGTAGATAGATCAAAACCTCCAAGGTGGGCACCTGGGACAGGGATTCTAGGTTTATGGGTACCGGCTGTGCAGAGAGTACAATGCCTGCCCATAACTTGTGTATGAACTCTGAAAGACACCCACATTCCTACCTGTCTTTACAAGTGTAATTTGTCTCATGTTCTCAGATGCTGTTTTTTCAGTTAGTCAGGGAAAGTGTAATTTTGCTGGTCTGACCTTCACCTCACAAAGATGAGCCCAGCTGACCCACGTGTTGCATGTGTGATGTCCAAGCATCCACCAATCCCAAGGGGTTCAACCCATATGGATCCATACTGCGTTCATGATTTGTCCCAATTGAGCCGTGGGATTGTATATTGTAATGTGATGTCATTTCTGATGCTGGATGCCTTCTTAATGTGCTGCCCGTGTATCTGTTGGTGGAGCACTCTCTGGCAGCAGAGTTCTCTGCGTGCACAGTTTTCTTTATATAAACTTTGTTCAACTTGCAATCTATCTCCTGGCCTCATTCCCTACTGGGGTGTGTCTGTTGTTCTGATTTTGGGATGTTGTGTCAGGGAGTGGGCACCTTCACACCTTATGATAGTGCTGATTATACATCTGTGCCTGTAGAAAGGGTAGGGGATGTAGCAGCCACAGTACATGATGAAGGATAGGAATTGGATGTTGAGCAAGGGGAGCAGGGTGTAGGCATCCTACCTGCCACTCCAGTAGCAGTGATAGAAAGCACACCATGGACCCAAAGGACATGCCAGGGTATTCACATTACTGTAGTGAGTGGAAGGGGAGAGATGGAGGAAGCCCCAGTAAAAATAGGCATAACTCTGTTTCCCTTGCTCCATAAGGGTCTGGGAAGGGCATATTATGTCCTGTGGTCATACATGGACCTGAATAATTTGATGAAGACACTTCCTTTGCTCACTGCAGGGGCGGGGAAGTGAATGTATGCATTGGAGAAGCATACTGCTGGTGTCATGTTGGCCATAGGGAACATGAAGTGCTTATTAATGGCCCTAATGGGTGAGTTGTCAGAGGAACTTTGGAAGAGATTGGGGTATCTGGGAGTTCAGTTGGATACAAATACCCATTATGGAGCAGCTTTAAATAATCTTAGGGCACAGGTATGTTGTCCTTGCGGATTATGCACCCTGATACGCCTGATATCAGGTGTACCTGTTCTCCCCTTTTCCTCTAAAACCATCAATGACCACATTGACACCCTGCCTCCTGCTTTGGCCAACTTCTACAACCACTTCTTCTCAACTGGAGTCTTCCCTTCCCCCTGAAGCTCTCCCTTGTGTACCCTCTTCTTAAGAAACCCTCAGCTGACCCCTCCTGCCCTGCTAACTACTGCCCAATCTCCATCACTCCTTTCCTAGGAAAACTCTTGGAAAAGCTGGCCATCTCCCAGCTTAATATTCACACTGAAGTGGTTGTTTGTCTCCATGACCATCAGTCTGGCTTCAGAGCTGCCAGAAGTACAGAAACTGCTCTTCTGAACATCCATGAAGACCTGCTCTCAAACCTGGACTCCAACACCCCCTGTGTCCTCATCTTACTTCATCTCTTCATCTCTTACTTCATCTCTCTTCTGCCATTGACATGGTCAGCTATGCCATCCTTCTCAACCGTCACTGTGATAACCTGGGTATCACCGATCAGGCCCTGGCTTGGCTGAACTCTTTCCTCTCCGATCACCCCTCTGATGTTCAACTTGGGTCCTTCCTCTCCTCTATCTCTACCTGTGGTGTTCCCCAGGGGTCTAACCTCTCTCCCTGGCTGTTCAACCAATACCTGGCACTTCTTGCCTTCCGCTTTCCCGTTCTCTGATCCAACTGTCAGTGCTATGCGGGTCCACTATCCAGGAGTGGTGTGCAGCCAATGATCTCTGCATTAATGCCAGTAAGACTGAGATTCTCCTCATCGGCACACCTGCTCCCTCCTTTCCCATTGCTCTATGGCCGGCCTCTCTTAGCCCTCCTCCTCCTCCCACTTGTGAGGCAAAAAAACTTGGGGTCATCTTCGACTCCACACTCTCCTTCTCTCCTCACATCTCTGACGTCTCTAAGAAGTCACACTACCAGCTGCACCTCCTCAGAGGTATTCTTCCTTTCCTCTCCTTCCCCCAGAAGCTCACTGTCTCCAGAGCTCTGGTTCTCTCTAGGCTGGACTACTGCAACAACCTCTTTCTAAATCTGCCTGCTTCTACTCTCCACCCTCTGCAACTCATCCAGAACAGGACTGCGAGACTTGTCCTTGGCCTCAAGCCTAGGGATCGTATCTCTCCAGGACTGAAATCTCTGCACTGGCTCCCAACGGCTGCAAGGATTAAGTTCATACCCCTCTGCATTGTCCACAAGGCCTTCTCGGGCCTGGGCCTTAATACCTTCAATGCTCTCTTCCTAAATACCTTCCTTCTCGAGCTATTCGCTCATACACATCCACCCCTCTCAGGGTCAGTCGCTTCTCCAAGCAACAAGTTGGTGGTAGATTTCTTTCTTTGGCTGGGGCAGCCCTCTTGAACAGCCTCCATGCCTCCCTGAAACTTGAGGAAAACCATCTCCGGTTCCGGAAGCACCGCAAGACTTTCTTCTTTGCTTCTGCTTTCTCTCCTCTTCTCCCATGCTGAACTCCCGGCTGAAACTGCACTGGTCACCTGTCTATCCTCTGATCTTGGGCCCAGTTATCCTCCCCATCCAGCTGCATACCTGCACTCACTCCCAGGCAACCCTACACTTGGGGGCTAATTCTCTATCCCTACAGTCCCCACCAGCTCTTGACACATGATGTCTGCACTTACCCCTGCACTTGCCACAAGTTGGCCGCACTTTACCAAGTGTTTTTATTTATTCTATTTATTTATTACTGTTGATCCTATGTACCACCTGCCCCCCCCTTCTGTTCCGCACTTTCCATTTCCCTTTCCCCCCTCCCAGGCACTTGCACAATCTCAATGTCACCTGGCCTAATAAGATTGCTGTCTCTGTCTTCCCTGTTCCCCCTTCGTTGCCTCATCGCGCCTTGAAACACTTGTGTATAGGTGAGTTATAAATGCCATATCATATCATGGCCCAGAGGAGAATGGTGTGCGTGACACTGGCCCAGTGTTTCTGAGGGGCTGCAGTGTGGCTAGGGAGCCGTGTCTCCAGAGAGCCAGAGTGAAGCACCCTGCAGGCTGCTATTGGCGGTCAGACCATTTCTTGTTACCTTAGGACCTGTGCTGGCCCCAAGGGTATCTGAGGCACAGGTGGTGAAACCTTGACTTCAGTCCTGCATAACCAGAAGGGACCACTCGTTACTGTGTTGCCGCCCGGGTGAGTCTTGTGAAAGTAAGAGAGAGAGACTCAGGAGCATGCGGCTGACTGAAATGGAGCGGGTGAAAGAAAATGCATAAACCAGCACAGAGCTGAAAAGAGGAAAGAAATGTAAAGAAACCAGAAAAGTTATATATACTGAAAGAGGAATGGGAAGATAAAACAAAAGTAAGAGAAAGCAAGAAAAGCAGAGCGCACAAGGGGCACAAAGTCAAAGAACTTTAAATAAAAAGGGCGCAAGTGACCCGAAGCTAGAGAAAGGAGCCAGTGGGCACGAAGAAGGTAAAGAGAGTGCAAGTGTGCACGGGAAAGCTGGAAAAAGTGCCAGTGGGCACGGAAAAGGTAGAGAGAGTGCAGGTGTGCACAGGAAAGCTGGAAAAGGTGCCAGTGGGCACAGAAAAGACAAAGGAGTTGTAAGTGTGCACTTGGAAGGTTAAAGAAGGTGCCAGTGGGCACAAGCAGGAGAGGGAGGTGCCGGTCGAATTCCTTTTGTGGCGATCACTTTGTTTCCGTTCACTGTATTTGCGGCACCACTGTAACTGTTGCTGGTGGCTCTGGGTCTGTGCTGCCGGAGTTCAGAGTCACCGGCACTGAGGATGACGGTGTTGGCATTTATTGGGGGTTTTAATGGTGTTTCTGGTATGCCGGTACCACCGTTTCCGGCATGCCAGAATGCGCGTGCACACCAACAAGTAATCATCTGGAGATTCCGGTATCACGGGTTGCTGGACACAGTGGCTCCGGCATACTTGTAATGAGGCCCAATATATTTCTGTTATTCGGCCAAATTCTCTCTCACCAAATAATTTCAGCCCATATTAAAGGAAATACCTGTCACCAGGTACCTGCTTATGGTTTCGAAAAAATGGGAAATTGTATTTCTGGGGAACAAACTCATTACATGTCAGCCAATGAAACGAGAATGTAAATGTATTTTTTGGTTTTGTTTTATTGATGTTAAATGTTCTACCACTGTGTTGTGCACGTTTATTCTTGCGTTTCACAGTGGGGGTGAGAGAGGCGCGCAATACGCTTTATTCGATTTGTTGCACGTGTGTTCTCATTACTGCATATCAATACGATGTCCTCTGCTGAATCTGTTGAGAAAGGCACTGATTGAAGAACTAAACGCAGGGATTGAACGAACATTATTATACAACTAATTTTACAAAAGTTTTAAAAGCAAGACTTGACCATGATGCTAAATCGCACGTTTCTTTTTAGGGTGTGCGGGGTTGGTTCTGAAAGTGCTTCAGTATTTTTACAAATACACTGTTTCATCTCTGACAAGCATATTCATTTAGTTACTGGAATGTCCCTCCCACTGTATCAATAATTACAATAATATCCTGGCCGAAAGACATATGGGAGGAATTTCAGACAATCCTCTCTAATGGCTTAAATAGTGATATGTAGTACTATGACTGAACCACATGGTTGATAATGCAATGATTGTACCTGTGAAGGATGCTATAATGGTGATTTTATTTTACTGTGCTTGCCAAACCTTACCAAAGTTTCAATTTTCTATTTGGAATAATGTCACATTTTTATATCAAGCATTCCATGATTGATTCCTCTACCATAGAGACAATGCAATGACTGATGTTCAATGTCAAAATGATGACGGCCTGAGTTGGCCAAGATGTGAGTCCAGGCTGTGTCCTTCATCCTGAACACAGATTTCTGAGTTGAGCGTTTAACTCACTGAGCTATACATACTTCCCCCAATGCTCTCCTTCCAAATTGGTTTAAGTTAATTTCCTTGATAGGCTGAGTTACAAAGACAGGAAAACTATCAGCAGAATTAACTAGTGCACAAGGAACAGAAGATAGGACATATTACTCCTGTACCCATGTCAATGGACCCCATGCACAGTAGCAATTAAGGGGGTTCTCTCTAATGACAAGCAGGACAAGTCGGTAAGCACGGTGTCACTGAGAAAGACCCACTGCCTTGCATTGGCAGGTCCAAGTCCACTTAAATTCCTTTAGATATTTCACCAATCTATGCTTCCTGAATACCTCATTGCAGCCCCGTTCTCGGGCACAGACAAGGCTGCAAATGGTGCCGGCAGTATCTCACCAGATATGCTTACTGCGCTTCATTAATGGCCCCATTGATCTGCCAACCTTCCATTTGCTTACATAAAGCCTAATTTATAATAATGCCAGACTGATGTGTTTGGTGTGGAGAAGATGAAGGACAAATTGATGCTCTCAGAAATATTGAACATTGAGGCACTGATGTGAAGCAGAAGGACACACATGGATTTTTCCATTGAAAAATGATTTGTAAATCAGTCCCACAAGGAGTAGGAACAGCAGTGCATGCGCCATATTATGAATGAAAGGAAAAAGTAGTGCTAAAGTGAACTTAAGTATTTACATGGATGACCGTGTAGACAGAGGTGTCAGACACTGAATGTCACAGACTGTACTCAATCAATCAATGCTTTATTCAGAATCAATTATTCCATCTAGCACACAACACGACAACATTCAAGCAATAAGTAGGACTACAAAGGTCCATCGTTACATCAGAATAAGGGCACCTTCATCATATTAATACAATTTCATATAAAGAAAAAGAGGGCTGAAAAAATGACTAATTTTCATCGAATACAGTGGTCTGCACAATACTTTTGGTATTACAACAGGAACATATTGGCTTTTAGCCCGTAAGCTGATTGCGCTTCTCAAAAGCTGTGCAAAAGACCAGGAGACTATCTGCCAAATGTGCCCATAGCAAACAAATGGAGGTAGGTCGTGTAAGGGTTTTTAAATTGATTGGGTGACCCGAAATCGTAACAGGTGTGGTGAAAATGCCCCCTCTCAGGGCAATATAGACAATATAAACACAACAGGCAATTTGTCATTCAGCAGTGCCAAACCATACAACAAAATTACAAAAAATAAATAGTATTCCAATATACAAAAATGTAAATCACATACAAATAATCACAATTGTATAAAACATAATGAAACATGTGTTTTAATATACGATTTAGAAGTGTCCAAACTTCTAGCCATTTTCATAAAAGGAGACCTTACAATCTAAAATAGGACTTTACACTAATTACCTACATCTCTGTCCAAAGGTCAGTATGAGAGATACACCTGATATTTAGATATCGATATTACCAACCATGATAATATTCACGCCTATACCTAACATGTTTCTGTCATATACACAATATGCTTGATATTCTTCAGGGGTGTTGAAACACAACTGTATCTCGTCAAAATCTTTTCACCCATACTCATCTGTGAGACAAGAGTTCTTCTACCGTGTTCTTTCACAGAGTGTCACAATCGGCACCACCCTATTAAATAGAAACCGCTACAAACCAAATCCAATACACACACAGTTACATTTCAGCACTACTCTGAACCACAAGGTTCAAATCTTTATCAGTCACAATAAATGTGTCAATCCTAACCACATCTATTGCCATCAACCATACCTGTAATCTCTTGAAATTCAGGATGGTAGCTACTTGATATTGATATTGTATTTGTATCACGCTCGTGCACAAGTGTTTCAGAGCGCAATGAGGCAAGGGAGGGGAACAAGGGAGAACAAAACAATGATCTTACTAGGCCCAGTAACATTGAGAACGCGCAAGTGCATGGGAGAGGGAAAGGGGAAAGTGCATGGGAGGGGGGAGAAGTGGAAAGTGCAGAGCAAAGGAATAGAATACATGAAATAATAAAAGCAATACACAGTGGTATTGCAGCCAGCAAGTGGTAGGTTTAAGGCAACAGAGAGGGTGTGTCTGAAAAGTGCAGAAAAAAAGGGGGGCTGTAGTGTTACAGCTACAGATCCCAGTGCAAGGGATTGCCAGGAGGCTGTGTGGGTGGGTGGCAGGGTGAGCAGGTACCTGATCCCGAAAGTAGGAGGGTGACAATGTGCATGATGCTGAGAAAGTACAGATCAGCAGGGGAGAGGAGGAGAGAAGGCAGAAGCAAAGAGGAAGGTATTGAGGTGCTTCCGTACCGGAGATGGTTCTCCTCAAGTTAATGTATACGCAGACACTCTGAATGTGTCTACTCCAAAGTCAAGGTCATCTAAGTTTTACATAGTCATCCATATCTCTGTAAATGAAGATGGGAAAACCTCATTATGGACTGTCCTCCACCATTCAATATCGTTTGCCCCCAAGCAAATGGTCCAACTATCAATATAAACTCCAGGAAGCACCATGTGGAGACAGTGCCCTTTAACTGTACCAACAGAATAATACCACATTCCTCATGTACCCATCACCAATATTCACCTAAAATCGTGGACAGTAATGCCACCACCAAACCATCACCAGACCCCATACAGGCAACAAGTGTGGTACCCCACAGTCTCAACAATACTCATCAACTCTGTGAGCCCCACAGCTCACCTCATAGGAAAAACTCGACTCACTAGCACAACACCAAAGGCTAGTAGAGAGATCAAATCAGCTCGTTCGGTGGATCAAAATTCCTCATAACATTGTTCATGTCGTCCAATGGTGAATCTACAATGGAATTAATATCAGTCACTAATAGGCTAAAACATAAATGCACCAATCCTTTTTGTTTCAAATTCCAAAACAACCACTGTTCGTATTAGTGTACACTACCTTATGGGAGCAGGGTATGTCGGGACATGTCGAATTATCACTGCTTACCTGTGCACACTAGTTACAGCACTCTCTCCAAGACCATAAAATACAATATGCAATATGTTGCGAAAAACGGGACATGGCAGTTGCCAGCTCTCCACTAAATGCAATGTTAAGTTTATGTCTCAGGCATGTAATCCGTAAGTGATGCGCGCAACACGCTATTCACGCTGAACACTAGACTCAGCACACCGCGCTACTGAGTATACAAATATAATGGCTCTCAATGTTCCTACAACATCAACAAAGGACTACCATCTCTCTTATGGGTACCATGACAACCAGGCTCAGGCCCGTAAACAAAAACACGTCAATACTGCCCCCATCTCATAACGTGGGTACAGCGCCACAATAAGATATCTCTTACCACAATAAGTATGCAGCACCTTATGGTTTTGCATGGACACACACAAATGCGGGAACAGAACACAAGTTATCCACTGTGCTCTACGTCCCTCAAGCCATCCAAACTCACACTGGCACATGCAGGCATTGTAAGTGGTAAAAATACGGTAAACCTTACAGCATAGCAAAATCCCCAATCAACTGGAATTTCACTGCTACAACTTGCAAGGGTCTTAATCATCAAGCCAACTGCAACCAAAATGTATGGCTGGACCATGATCCCACCACTAAATTAAATTACCACAACAAATCACTGCATATATTCATACTCCTTCCAATGCACCAAATGGTGCCCCTCAAGAAATCACAATACAGTAAAGATGTTTATGCATACTGCGAGTCACCATGCACAAGGGGTGTTTCTCATTAAGGCCTGTCAAATGGCTACCAGTCATATGGATACATTTCTATTCAGATGGCAACAATTTCATATTGGTCACCAACTGGCTAGGGCCTTTAATTTTCATCAACACCATACAATAGGGTTGTTTAAGCGTGCTGCCACTCAATATTCTCATTAAGGCCCGTCAAATACCAGTCATATAGATACGTTTCTATTCAGCTTACAACAATTTCTTTCTGATCACCAACTGGCTAGGGCCTTTTTATTTTTATCAACTCCATCCACCTAAAGTCTGTGAAAGCATGGTCTTTGTCCATACAATTGTTGACCAAAGGGGCCATGTCGATCTGATTCTTGAGACAACTCCTGTGTTCAATGATACGTATTTTGCATTTGTGATTGGTCTTACCTACATAAATCACATTGCATAGACATTTGGTCATATATAGAACTTTAGCAGTGTTACAATTTGTGAATACCTTTATTGTCCACATCTTAGGTAGGCCAAAATCTACAGATAGCGTAGTCATGGTTAAGTCACACACTGAGAATCCTCCACAACAATGTTGCCCAACAATAGGTTTCAACCCCCACACCTCAGTGACAGTACATGGTTTATTCAACCAAAATTAAATTATTATGGATCACTATGTCGGGGTGATTTCCCGGGGGTCGGCAGGGCCGTCTGCTGACCTCCGGGGTTGGGGATGCCCCAACTACTCCTGCGTCCCAAAGAAGTATGAGGCACACACAAGAGCAAAGAGTTACTGCTGTTAATTGCACAAACAGACAGGGACAGGTTCTCGGAGCGTAGGTATCCAAGGAACATCTCAGCGGTGATGGACTTGCAGGCCTTTTTTCTAACCGGATGACGGTACTATGTGCGTCACCTGGGAAAACTTGCCCCTAAACCAAACGCTACCCTGGGTTGGCTCCCCGAGTGGTAGAGTCAGTATGAATCAGTATAGGAGGGAATGTTCGTGGTGGAGAAGAGGTCAGGTGGTACACTTGGGCCGTCCCTAAAAATGGTTACATAGAAAGTGTTACATGAAGAAAGTTAGTGGTTGGTTGAATTATGGTGTCATCAGTGATTAGCCCCTCGTATTCTGATTGGTTCATCTGTGAGCCCCCAAGCCTGGGACCATTGTCATTCCCAGCTCGCGATGTACCTGGTGTTGGCAACAATGTATGACTCTGTGTCAGTGGCGGACAATGGACAGGTCTTACTACTGGCTGTTGGGTGCTCCTTTCCCATCGCCACTGGTGTCCAATTTGTAACTTCGTTGTTGCAGTCCGGGTCCCAGACGTGAGACCCTAGAGCTTCTCTAGTCCTTGGAGCTTGGCATCGTATAAGGTCAGCCTGGTCATGTGTTGAGAGACCGTGGCTGAGGCAGAATTACGGGGATTTGATTTGTAGATCTGCTCCGAGGATTGTTTAGCAGTGGCAGGTGTAACCTTGGCGCTGAGAGCGCAGCGTGTAGATCGCAACTTTGCGGCCTTGGCTGTTGGGCTCCCGTCAGGGTTTGTTCTGCATGATCAGCACCTTGCAGCTCCGTCTGAACTGCTACGGGCCTGGGGACTCTGGTTTGTGGCCTACCTTGGCCTAGTCTATGGGTGGCGATATACAGTCCATAATGCGAGGGTCACGAGGTGCGACTTGGGTCCTTATACATTAGTCCATCTACAGGGTGACATCTTAAGGGTTTTAGTAGCAAAAGCGCCTGCAAGCATATACACGAGCTCTTCTGGCATCTTGCATTTCTGCGGTGCGGTAGTTGACCTATGTAAAAAATAACAACGATGCATGTCTGTGAGTGTGTGCGGTCCTATACGTCATAGCACTGAGTATGTTTTTCGTGTGGGTTGGTGTGTGTCTGATCCAGGTGCTTGGCAGCACGTGTGTTCTTGTCTGTTGTGGCTATGTCGTCATGTCATCTCTAACGATGGCGATATTGGTTGTTGACATCTAGTCGAGTTGGTCCATAGAGTTGGTCTCAGCTCCACCTGAGGTCCCACCACGTGCATTGGATGGTGCGCAGCTGGCCTGTGGGTGTGGGACGTGGCCACGGTGGATCTTGATGTCCGGGGCAGCAGTCAGAGGGCTGAACTCATCCCGCGGTGGGTGCTTAGGTTGTGACATCATAGGCCATGGTTTGGACGGAAATTTGGGAAAGGATCGTCCCATTTTCCCTCTTCAACTACATTTCTGATAGTAGTACTCTTCTTATAGGCAGCCAAAGGTTTAAGTAAGGTGTTGCCCAAAAATGTCCTCCTATTTCTGTTTACACAAGATTTGATTTTGTATGACATATTAGTATATGTGTTAACAAAAACTAGATTCTTGGAGGTACACCTATCTTTAGGACCCTCATCGAGTAGTGGCTCATGGTTGTGCTTCATAGATTGTTTCACCAATTTGTTAGGGTAGCCTCTTTTTCTCAACCTGTTGCTCAAATGTGTGGCCTCACTTTTGAAATGTTGTCTGCTGCTACTAGTACGTATAAGACGAAAAAAATTGCCCAAAAGGCAAATTGTTCTTGACATGATTCGCATGCTGGCACTGATACTGAAGGAAGACATTCTTATCAGTCAGCTTGTGGTAAGGGCACACCAATAGACACCCATTAGAACTGTATACAGTATTGTCCAAAAAATTCACCTCAAATGTGTTAATTGAATGAGTACATTTCAAATATCTGTTCTGTTGATTCAGCCACTCAATAAATTCCAAAGACAACTCATTTAAACCAGACCAAATAATCAAAATATCATCAATATAACATAATCAATTCCCTATATTGTTCTTCTAAGGGTTGGTATTGCTATATATAGTCAGTTGTTCCAATTTATTAATGTATGGATTAGCCTGGTTAGGCGCCATGGCTACGCCTTCTATCTGTTGGAAAAACTGGTCTTGGAATTTGAAGAAATTCTAAGTTAGCGCTGTTTCCACACACCACATAATAAAACCATGCATAACCGGGTGGTCATCCAGCCTTGCAGATAGGACCAATGTGGCCTGTTGGGGTATCTGACCGTACAATGATTCAATGTCTAAACCAATCATGATCTGACTGGTTCGATCAAAGGGGAAAGCATCAATTTTGTTAATGTCGCTTCTGGTGTACTGTACAAACAAATCCATATTGGATATAAAATGTCTTAAATATACGTCCGCACATTTAGGGAGCAGTTCTAACAGAGAAGAAACACTTGGAACGGTTGGTCGACCAGGTGGACCTAAAAGATTTTTATGACTCTTTTTGTAGGATGTAGGACTGTGCCCCTTTTCTAACCAAAAACTCAGCTTCTTTCTTAGTTATCCATTCATTCCCTACTGCCCTCTGAAGCTTGGACTCGATCAGGGTAAACAATTCTGCAGAGGGGTCACTCGGGAGTCTACTATAACTTATGGTGTCCGCAAGTAGGCGTTCACATTCCTCAATGTATGGCACTACTGAATGACACATTTCCTTTTGTGTTTATAAGGTTGTTTAAGGGTGCAGCTGTAGACACAGGACACAAAGGTTGAAATGCACCGCTATTTAACATAAATTATGTTTAAAACAACTCCGTCTGTCCCCATAACTACGAGGGGTTTCCCTGCATCAAACAGAACTAAGGATGGTGTCAGAATGTCTGTCAAAAGAAAAATAGTCCAGTGTCCTATGCCCCAAACCTATTATCAGCCCTTACACTCTAAAAAGAAAACTATATAACTAGTTCCACCCTGACTCCGGAAAGGTGGCTCCCTCCTTCAGGATGATTTTATACAGATTGTGACTTGGGGAAATGTCCCTTTTCCACTGGCCATCAGCAGGCCTTTGCATGTGGTTAGGCAGTTTGTGACTGTTGGAGGAATATGCCTTTTCCCCTGGCCGTCACAAGGCCTTTAAATGTGGTTCCACACAGATGAAGGGGGAGGTTTCCCTTCCCCAAGCCTTTCTTAGGCTCTCTTTCAATAATCCCAATGATGTCTGTGGTTTTGCCAGAGGATATATCTTTCCTCCTCAGGTCTTCTCATGTCTTTTACCAAGAGATATTTCTGTCTTCCCCTGGTCTTCTCTTGACTCTTGCCAAAGGATATCTCTCTCTTCTCCTGGTTTTCTCTTGGCTTTTCCCAAAGTATATTCCTCTCTTCCCTTGGTCTTTCTTTCCAGGTCTATGGGTCCTAGACCCCATTCTTAGGGTTATAATGTGTCTCACTCAGGCCCAGTTCACTATCCTACCAGGCATTGTTTGGCACATGAAGTCCTTTGGGATTATTCTAAGCAGTGGTACCTGAAAATGACGATTCTTGCAATCTGAGTGGTTTTTCCCCTACAACTAGATTTACCCTAGGGATTTCCATTTTGCCCCGACTTGGTTCAGCTCCACCCCTCAGGGCCTCAACAGGGTCTTTGCTCTTCCCCCTGCTTTGTAGAGCAATTCCCAATTCATAAACACAGTCCCCTTTATGGATTTTCTCAACCCCGGGGGCTTGATGCATACCCCTGCTCTGTGGGTTGCTCCTCTCTCCGTCTCCCAGCTTCTCCGGGCTTCTCTTGCCCCTGGTAGTCCTGTGGCGGTTCCACAGCCCTGTGACCCTCACAGGTACAGTGGTTTTGCCTTCTGCTCTCCAGCTCCTGGATACCGGTTTCTCCCTCTGTGCTCCTCGTGTCTCAGTGGCGTGCTCCACTGGGACACGTCTGCTGTCTGGCCAGTGGCCCAGTCACCTTTGGTCTTTGTTCTCCATGCAGCAGCTCCCTCCAGCTCGCAGTAACTCCAGGAAGGATCAGATAAAAAGATAAGTAATTCCTCTTTTTTTATCTTTGGCCGGCTTGTGTGTGGTTGAGAACTAGTATGTTCACTTTGGTTCCGCAACGTGCTCTTCAATCCTGTTTTCTTCTTCTTTATACCAGTATCTAAAGAGACATAGCTTTCCATGTTTCCCGTACTCTTCCTTGTCACAGTATGTTTTTTCTCATAGACAGGTCTACTCTGTATAAAGCAACTATAAGTAGCAAGAGGAGGTAAAGAGGATGGGTGTGTTGTGGCCCTAACAGTGTGGGGGGATGTGTTAGGGTTGGAGTGGTAGTTGTTATGCAATGTTCTCCCTCAATAGCCTTCTCTTCCTCCACAGAGGGGGTCCTCTTCCATGGCATCCTCCAGCTGAGTACCACCCGCAGGGGGACTTTCGGGTAGCGGCCTCACCTCCCTGGTCTCATGGGAAGGGTACCCTTCCTCCCCCAGGGTTAATTGAATGATTACATTTCAAATATCTCTTCTGTTGATTCAGCCTCTCAATAAATTCCAAAGACAACTCATATGAACCAGACCAAATAATCAAAATATCATCAATATAACATAATCAATTCCCTATATTGTTCTTCTAAGGGTTGGTATTGCTATATATAGTCACGACATCAAATGATTTGTCACAGTTGATGGTATCCCAGGTTTCTTAGTTTATTAAAACTGGAAGAAGACTTTTTCTCCTCAGTGAAACATATGTTTTTTTTTAACAAAAGAATAGCACATGAAATGCTCTTTATTTGGGCAAATAGCACACTATGTGACTCCATCATTTATGGTTGGTTTAAACCAGCTGGGCTTCTAGGTGCTAATATTTAAACAATTAAATCAAGGTCTTGTGATCAGGCACATGTCCTTTAAGTATGAGCTTCTGCCACGATATCTGGAGTTAAACTTAATTTGAAATATACAAAATTGCCTGATTGAGGGGTTTGCTTAAATCCATGTCTTCTCTTGTAATTTGATATCTGCTGAGTGTCTCTTAACTCCCTGAATGGCATTACTTGTGTCTCTTGGTGATGAAGCTAGAATGCACATAGCATACTGGGTCTGTACAGTCATCAGATTCATTCGCAGTGCATTAGTCAATGTGGACTTGCTGTGTGTAATAGCTCTTAGTCAAAGCGTTACATGAGCTTGCTTTATTGTATCGTCCAAGTAGGATACGTCTATTTCGGGGTGTATTGCCAGGGCTGGGGCCTAATTCATGAGCCCTAGAACCATCCTGCAAAATATATTTTGAATTTTCTGCAATTTATTGGTTTGTTGAATGCCCCCAAATTCCTATTTCGTACTTAGCCACAGCGTTGACCACCTTCTTACTTAATGTCCTGCCCATGTACATAAAAACACTGTTATGTTTCACACGTCCTTGCTAAATATCAGAAGTGCTTACTTTTTAACATTTAGACTTAAACCAATGTTACGATGCATTTTGAATAAGCGTCTGCTCGTATTTGAAGAGAAGTTGGTGTTCTGGCTACCGTCGACATATGCCAAGATTGGGATCTTAAAGCCCGTTATACGAGGAACATCAGCCCTGGTTTTATACAAAAACTCTCTGTGAGAGTTTGTAAAAAATGTAAACAAGAAAGGGGCTTAAATACGTCCTTGTCTGACCCCCTTCTTTACAGTTATGCATGCAGGTACCAAATGTTCTTTACCATAGCGCCCACAACACCATTGCTTTCAGGTATTGAAATAATACCTCGTACCAAAGCCTTTTGGAATTCCAATATTGGATAAGATGTACCAAAGATCTTGGTGGTCGACAGAATCCAAAGCTGCTGCTAAATCCATAAATGTTGCTTATAGATTCTCCACTTTGCATATAGATTCTGCTCTTTGCATATAGATTCTCCTCTTCGCATATAGATTCTCCTCCTTTACAAAAACTGAGCTCGCAGCAAGCAAATGCAAGCTCTCAGTGTTTGATATTCAGTGCCAAAATGTGCTCTAAGACCCAGCCCTCTAGGGGAAAGGATATTATTGTCACCCCCCTAAGTTTGCATTCTCTCCTGAACCACACTCCCAACGAGGTGAAATGAGTTGCCAAGCAGTGAGATGCACCAGTTGCTGCTCAAGCTGAGTGTGTCTCAATTCTTATGAATAGGACAGCCAGTCACCTGCTTCCAGCTACCGGAAAATATGCTATGGGCAATTATCTCGGTAAATGCCTTGCTGAGTAGTGCAGCCCATATTATGTATTAAAGAAATCAAGCGACAAAAAGGCAGGACTCGGGCTCTTGCTCAGATTTCAAACAAAAATGGCTGCCAATATTTCTCTAACGGTAATCATGTCTGAGAAATTGTCAGCAAAGTCTTCTGCCACCTTGTTTGAGGCGTGTTTGAAGTTAGAAAATGTGATGAATTGTTTGTATTGAATTGTTCGGGAATTTTGCACATTATTTCGAAATAAATAGATGGGTTGGGTAAGGGAATTAAAATAGGGTGGAGGGATGTGGGGGGTGCAACAGGAGGTCTCACCCTGCATTAAAAAAAGGCAACACATTGAACAAAAAGAGCTAAAAAACGAAATGTTCGAAATTATTTGTTTTGGGCCTCGTTTTTCCCCATTATTTTAACATAGATCTCCTGATGTGAATAAACCAGGCCAAACCACCCCCATATGACTGTCTAAACCAGGGTTGTCCAACTCCAGGCCTCAATGGCTGGAATCCTGCAGGGTTTTCAGGATACCCTTCATTAATATTCATGAGAAAAAATGTGCATACATTTAGAATCATGGTATGCAAATTTATCTCATGAATATTAATGAAGGATATACGGAAAATCCATCATGCTTCCAGGCCTCGAGTCCTGCAGTTGCACAGCCCTGGTTTAAACTAGCCCTCACTGTTTCCAGCCAGGTCAATGTCGTCAAGATTTAGATCATGCTAAAATACCTTTATGTCTTGCCCTACCCATTAATCTTAGAACGTTTTGTGGATTCTAACGAGCTCTGATCAAAGTGACAATACATGTCCACTTATTTTTACGTGAGCCAAAATCGTGCAACTTGGTCACTCAAGTCAGACAACTAAAAAACGTTTGATTACATTAACAATTTACACCTCTGCATCTTTCAATGCTTAGGTATCTCATAACAACTGAGGTGACTTTAAATGTTGTGCCTCTGATTAGGCTCCAAAATGTAAGATTAAAAGGCATCAAGATACATGCTGTCAATTGTACAGCGATTGCTACATTCCATTAATAGTAGAGAATACGCACTCTTTTCTGAATCTAGTGTTAGTGTTTGTTCTGCCTCATTCCACAAAACGTCAGCAGCAGCGGGCATATTTTTATCCTAGGAAATGTTACTTTTCTACTTCGTTAAGAGCATTTACCAATTAAAAACACAGTGCCATATCATGCCGTGATAAAGATCTTTAATTCATCAATGGGTATAGTCTGTTCTCCAGACCTCTACTTCTTTGAAACCCTTTTGGCCGATTCACGAGGAAGTTACCAGGACTAACTCTAATTTTTATCTATAAGGAGACTATTCGATTAAAAAAGAAGTGATTGATAATAACTCGCACTTGTTCTTCTCTTTGTAAGAGGTAGGAGTAAAGCAGAGATGCTGAATGAATGGAGAATGATTTTTGGAGGAACACATTTTGAAAGCAGAAACATTAAGGTTTATTTTTCTAGATACTTAGTTTAGCAAGCAGATCAGACTCAAAACATTGTTTTATCACACATATATTTTGTGAAAATGACAAAGATGATTATTGCATTATGTATCCTCTCTTTTTAATGTGTTTTCTAAGTCACACACCTATGTAGTGCAATAGATTAATTATTGTTTGTGATCATTTATAACACTTATATAGGAGGGAGGGCTGGTGATTGTGAGATAATGAAAGGCCCCTTAGGTATTATCCAAGGTATAGCCAAGGGCTGTGGGTAAGGGAAGGTTACTATCCCAAGTGATCATGATCTCTCCCAAGATCAGTAAAGCTATTCACACAAAGGAGTTATGCAACTAAAAAGGAAAGTGAATGTTTTTAAGCTGCTCGTCAAGTTTGAATGTTTGGAATGAGGTCTATACCAGAGATTGTAGACTCCATTCCAATCATTCTGATTGAATGAAAGGAGGGGTATACTTGAGACCCTAGTGCTAATTAGGCAATACTGTCTCATTTCAAGGGGTTTACCTGGTATTAACAGCCCTCTTCCCAAGATAAAGGCCGATGTGAAGCAAGGGCATTTAATGAGGGCAAAGCGATGTAACAACCTGGTAACGGCCTGAGGAGGGGGGCATTATAGATATAAGAACATTGCTCCCTGTGCAAGTAGAAGCTACTGTTTAAAACTAGAATGGACAAATGAGATACATTGAATGTTGGGACAACGGACTTATATCAGCCATTACTGCCCATAGCCAATGCATTGTCTACAGCCAACATTCCAATGTTCTAATATATTCCAGCCAGGTAAATCCTAAACCCCCAGCAATGAATTGTTCTCATACCACAGGCAAACATCTGGGGTTTCATAGCTGTTTTTAAAAAAAAGAGAATCTGGCTTCACACATGCTGCATGGGCCAAGTTGCATTATAAAAATTACAAACCAAGGTGGCTGCTGGAAATAGTAATGAAAGCATGTCCCTTTACTATTTCGGTGGCCACGATGAGGTAGGCAAGATGAGGAGCAGGATACCTGAGCAGAGGAGACAAATAAGTGGTGTAGGTTGTAGTGTGATCAGGACAGAGGATGTGAGACTCCTTGTAACAGGAGCATTCAGGCAACAGAAAAAGATGGCAACTCACAAGAGGGATGCCGGGATGGAACACAGGTTCTCACTGTTGTATTCAGCCATAGTCCTGGCAACATGATTTGCTGGCCCCTTTCCCATAGTTGCTTATTCATTTTAAAGACCCAGCTTGAATATTTTAAAAAACATTATATATTTACAATTTGACGTGACTGTCATGCTCATTCACAAACACTCTACCAGCAGTATCTCAAACTCACTCCTGGAGAGAGGGCACTTGATTCAAAAAGAAGTTAACAAAAATACTCTAACTTACTCCTGATATTGTCCTGGAAAGAGAAGTGTAAATTAGGAGAACGGCAGTGTTGGTACTGATACCGTGTTTGTGACTGAAATAATCTCTCCTCACTAGTTACTTAGGAGTTACTGCTGGTAATACCTTTGTGAATTTGGTCTTCTGTTGTTAATTTTTGCAACCAAAGAGCCCTAAATTAAGTCACTTCTAGAATATGTTGCCAAGCTTTAAATTAATATTCCTGTATTCAGGGCTTAAATATCTACTAGCCCACTCGCTTTGGTGAGGCGATTTTATGTAGGGTGAGTACCATTAGCATGGTAACCGATGTTGCTGGAGTATGTGGATGTCTTACATTTTTATTTGACAGTTACTGCAAACAACGTTGGTTTGCAGTAAATGGTAAATAAAAGTTTCACTGTGCATGGCTTGGATGGCTGCATTGCACCAAATATGAAGTGCGCTGATAGCGAAATGCCCAATTTTACTTAAAGCACTGGTAAATATGTTGTCTCTAGGCACCATGGGCCAAGTGCATTTCTCTTAGATCTACTATGTAAAATAAGGAACTCGCCATGCAAGTCCAGTGAGATTTTTAAGAATTTGCAAGGCCTGATATTTGTAATTGTATTTTTACCCTTATGAATGCAAGTTGATATTAGCAAATGGTTGCAAAAATCCTAAAGATAGGGCTACATTTTGGATAATACACAAGAAATGACTAACAGTTCACCAGATGGATATGGCAACCAGAAGATCAGGAATAGGGTCACTCGGAACAGGCCTAATGTTTTAGTTTGTGGTTTTCTTATGAAACAAATATGTTGTCATTTCTGTTTTGTGTTATATGTTATTCTTAAGGTACTTAGCCCACAGACATGAAAGATCTCTTATGTTCGATTTTTTTCTTACAGAGCCACATCGCCAATGTCCTTGCTTCTTCCCGAGGACATCAGATACCTTTTCTGGGGTTTGTGTCGCTTCACCTTCAGGTAAAGATCTCTGACAGCATTTGAAACAGGCTATGGGTATTGTTTTAAGTTAGTAATAAAAAAAAAAATCTTAGCTACGTTCCATAATGCAAAAGCTAATTGTTTTGTTCTCTTTGAAGGCTTTTCTACAATGAGGTAATGCCCTTGCCCTGTACCATGTAAAATATTAAAAATGTGATATTTGGAAGAATAAAGTTCAGCTTATATTGGATTGAGAGATAACAACTTGAAATGCAGTGCATCCAAATAATGTATGGTTAACCAACTGTTAGGTTATGAATACAATGCTGTGTACATTTCTACTTCCGTTTGGTCCACAACACAAAGGCCCTCATTACAAGGGGGCTGCAAAGGGATACCGGGCACCGGCAATGACACCGGTGCCGGTAATCCCTTTGCTCCCCATTCCGAGGTCCCTTTGCAGGTCCTTCCCTTAACGCCTGGTTTTGGCAGGCGTTAAGGACGGGACCCGCAAAGGGATACCGGGGTCAATACCGGTACCGCAATTTGCGGTACCGTTATTGCCGCCTGCCCCCTTCCCATTGAGCCCTTTGGGGGCTCAAATGAGAATGGGGAATGGCTCTGGTGAATGGGGAATCATCGGTCTCGCCGACCTCGGACTGGACCGGTAATTACTCCCTTCACCAGACCGGAGTCGGACCGATTTTGGAGGAAGCCATGGGTAATAGCGCCATGGCTACCTCCAAACTCGGAATGAGCGCCATAGTTGTTAGGAGTAAGTAGGAAAGGGTGCAGTTCATTTTAAATAAAGAACAAGGTTAATAGAGGAAATGCTTGTTGAAGTAGCTAAGAAATGCGAAGTTAAGTAGATCTCCCTCATTCGCTCTACACTCCAGGCAATGTGATCTCTGCCATGTACTGCATTGCATGACGGCATCAATGACCACATAACAAATTGCCCTGAGTAGTTAGAGGACCAGACGTTTCTGTTTTTCACCTCTAAATGCAGTTATTGGGCTGACAGTTTCAATACCATCAGAGAGCAGAACATATATGTGTTAATGAAAAAAAAGAATAGATCTATAATTGTCTTATACTGATATGCAGTCATGTAAGGAATTGTGCACAGAGTGAGTTGGCTGTCATGTATGTGCTTCTTTTTATCGATTTTTATTGCATACTTTACTGCTTTACATTTTTAAAGATGTAATATTGTGATTGACCTGCTAAATACGTGGGGCCACATTACAAGTTTGGTGGTGCAGGAAAAAAGTGGTGGCAATTGCGTTAACGCCACTTTTCCCTCACAGACATATTACACATTTTGGTGGATTTACCACCAGCAGAATTACTGTGTGAAAAATCTGCCGATTTTGTGGAGGAAAAGTGGTGCATTCACCTCCAGCTTATTGCTGAAGGTAAATCCTCCTATTCACCTCCAAAAATGTACCACCGGAATACCACCAAACTCATAATGAGGCCCATGATGTTTTGAGAAAAGTATATTAATTAAGCATTGACCGACGTAAGTATAGGCTATGGTATATATATAGCTCATACAGATGGCTTCCAGATGCCCAAGGCTATGGAAAGTAGAATGCAATTCGGCCAGAGTGGTCTTTCTCAAGTGACAATATGGAGTGCACAAATCATCAAAGTGAAACCTATGAAGGCACCACCCCACAGTCACTCATTGATTGAATAGTTTTTGTGTCAGTCTTTCTTCACTATCTAAAGTATGGCAGACTAGTGCTCCAAAATTTCTTTTTCATGAAACAGCAGTGCCGCCATCTTGGAATAGCTCAGGGGAAAAAATCAGACACCTTGCTATATTTTGGTGCATCGTTTAACCATTTCTGATAGAATACATACATGTGTGTTGTTAAAAGGTCATTATTTTAAAATCTGAAGCCCCTTTTGACCGATGTCTCTGACTGCTGTCTTTATGTAGAGTGTGGCTTTTGTTACCTTTTTGGATTTCATCTTGTACATTTCACAGTGTCGGGAGCAAGACTTTCGAGCCTGAGACTGTTCAACTGGTTATAACCACGCCCATGTTGCGGGCAACCCAGCCTGGATGTCTTCACCATTGTTTTGAAGGCATTTCTTGGTTGCATTACCAGATATTCAGCAGTTATGGTTCCCAAAGCCGTCGTAACCTAGCCACTACTGCCATGCACTGCTCATATTGCCACACTTTGTGCTTACTGCAATGAAAAAAAGCCACTTGAAAAGAATCTTTGCAGTTTGTTTAGGATTTGTTATGTGAAGGCCTCAATTCAAAACAAAAACTAAATGTAAACAGTTTGGTTTACTACTGGTTTACTTGGCGATGTTTGATCCTTGCGGAATGTAGGAACTGCAAGTGCTTTTCACGTGTGTTGTGCCATGACCAATGTGTGGCAGTGGCTGAGGTATAGTTGCGTTAGAACATTAACTGGCACATTTCTGTGTTTCAACTGAAGCTTCTAAGATCATATTACAGAACATTAACCATAACTGTACGATTGATTTGTCTCCATTTTGTCTCCTTTTTTCATTGATTTTTTCCACCTACTCCTGGGACTGTTTAATGCCCTAAACACATTCCTCTGAGTGGCTCCCTTGCAACTTGTTTTTAAACCCAGTTTTTGTGTTGTGCTTTTTTGTCCCGACTCTGTCTCCGTTATTTTGGCTGTATTTCTCCTTTTCTTCCCTGAACATGTGACTGCTTCCTCCCTTTTTATGTGGCTCCTTTCCCTCAATGCTTTTATGGCCCTCATTACGAGTTTGGATATAGCCATGGTGCTATTAGCACCATGGCTGCCTCCAAACCGGGCTACATTACTGGGTTCCTGCAATGAGGAATAACCGGGTCATTCTGACATAGGAGGACCCGGTAATTCCTCCTTGCAGGAACCATTCCCATTTGAGCCCCCATAGGGCTAAATGGGGATGAGGATGGAGGTAACAACGGGCACATTACAAGTGTCCCATTGTTACCTCCCTCTTCCCCTCGCGGGACCCGGAAAAGACTTTTGGTTTTACCAGACGTCTGATCCGAGTCCCGCAAAGGGAAATTCGTAATCGGCCCTGACGGAATGAAGGGTGCCGGTCTCGTACCGGCCCCCTTCATTCCGTCAGTGCCAGGGTCGTAATGAGGCCCAATGTGTTTTGTGTTGTGGTCGTTTGTCTCCTGTTTGCCTGTTTTTTTCTGTTGTTTTCCTTTTTTTGCCCTGCTGCTGTGACTGCTTCCTGCCTCTCTTGCCTCCCTGTGTGGCTTCAGAAGCATAGGGAGGATTGTCTAACAAGTGGGGCCTAAAGCTAATGTAGTTGGTCCCATTCCAGTGACATTAACATCTGTAAATGCCCACACATTGCTGCCGAGTGGGCATTTGCAAATTTAAGGGGAATCATGCCCACTCTGACCTTACCCTTTCTATGCCTCCAAATATTCGCCTTTCTGCCTGTAAAACTCCATGCTCTTGTTGTGCTCGTTTGTCACTATTTTGTCTCCATTTTTGAAGCTTTGTTCCTCCCCCCTGCCCTTCTCCTGTGAGTGTTTCCTGACTCCCCTGCCTCCTGTGTGGCCCCTCCCCCTCCCTACCTTTAAAAGCCTCCACAATAGGGTGTACCTTGCTCAGACATCCTGAGCAAAGGGCTGACAGCGACACGGCCTCCAACCAGTACACCTGTTTGGTCCTGTTAGGGCCTGGAAAGGGCCATAGGCCAGACACCCTGTGCCACAAATGTAGAGATTCTCATCATGCCACTCCCCACCCTAAATCACACCCACACACACACACACACTCTGCACGCACCAAGCACCATTGCAACTCTAACCCATACAACCTCAACATCTCACTAACAACCACGCTACATATTCCACGCAAACAGAACACATACGCAGCAGACATTGTTGATAACTTCACCATGCACAACCTTGACACACCCCTCATAACAGAAACATGGCTTATCTACACCTTCCCCCACATTGTAGATGTCCTTGTCCTGCCCACTACAGTATCCAGCATGCCAACCGTACAGAGGTGTCTGATGGAGGCCTCACAGTCATCCACAAGACTTTATAGACATGCACGATCCAGGATCCCACACCCATTAAATCCATGGAGCTCCTGATATGTCACGTTCTGCTCCTCTACACTGCAACTGCTACTTTCCACCTGATCTACCACCCACTGCAGCGTAATAAATCCTTCCTGAATGAAAACACTGACCTCATCACTGGATCAACTGTCAACCATTCTATCAACATCTTCCTAAAAACCTCAATCTGCCGGGAATGCAAGAAACCAAGAGCAGCAAAAAAGCTCTCCTTGATCTCTTCGACACCCTCCAAATCACACAATTCCTCACTGATCCCAACCACATCAAAGGCAGAACTCGCAATCTGGTATTCACCTATTCATCAGACATCAAGTGCATCCCACCTATACCACTCGACTGGACTGACAAGGCAGCCATACCTATAGAGCTCCAAGACTCAAAGCCCTCTGATTGAGCGTAACTGAAACCAACAAAGACAACTCACCTGTCATTCAAAACCTTCCCCTTGAACACCTTAGAAAGAAACCTCACTAACCTGGGTTCCACACTTTCTCGTTCATCGGACGGCAACATCCTTCTCAACCAGCTCAACTGTACTGTGACTTTGCTGACCATGAAACATTGAATGAATGAACCAACAAAAACATGCCATCTGCAACCTGTAACGCACAAGTACTCACTGACAGTGAATGTTCCATTCACAAACAAGAAAACATCTGGAGAAGAAACAACTAAGAAATTATCTCACCACGTTGAAAAGCCTCTGCTAAGCCTGCAGGTGACTTATCACCTCAGTCCAAGAATGTTACTACACAGCATCCATAGCAGAAGCCTCCAACAAGAGCAGAACACTCTTCATGGCCATGAAAGCTGCAACAACCCCATACCAGCCCCCGCTGTACCTAATTCAGAGAGAGATGGAGTGCAATCAACAGGATCTTCACAGACAAAATCAACAAGATCATTGCAACATTGAGGACATCCTACCCACTAGAGATACCACTGATATACCACAACACCATATAACAAGTCGGTCCGAATTCAAGGCCCTAACACTGGAAAAACTAGCAAACATTCTTGCATCAGTCAAGGCCACCTGCTAAAGGACAATGTCATCCCAGGCTCCATCCTGAAGAATGCCACAGGAAAGGCTCTCACTACTTTCCTGCACATCTATCAATGCCTCACTCATGTAAAGCATTTTCATAGACACATTGAAAAATGGCCAGCTCCTTCCCCTTGTAAAGAAACCCACACTCAGCTTGGATGACATTGAAGAGGAGTAGATCCTCCCTCTCTTTGGTGATAGACAGGTGGGAATGTCATTAAGGGCATGCACCCTGCCTGACTGTATAATTTTATAAAAGTCAGAAGCATTGTTCATTGAGGCTGCTACGCTGCCCTTATTATATGCAGGTATATTAGAGAATAGGTAACAAGGCACACATTTATTTAGGACAACAAATAAAACATAAAGGAATGCTTACATTGAGCACAATATAATTAACACATAATATACATTTCTGATATAGAATATAGGTCAGCAAAAGGCAGCCATTTGTCTCAAAATAAATGTCACATAATGCATTACAGTAGGCTATAGGCCTTAACTCTCATGGAAAATCAAAAGTGCTGGAAGCACACAAATATAGTGCCATGTGCAACTCAGAAAGGGAGCATTTGGGCAGAACCCAATATGCAGTGATTCAGTAGTTTAAATGGTACAAATATACCATTTTTAACTGTGGTGTTCAAAGGTATTTTATACATAAAATGTGGCAGTTGGCTGAAGCAGATAAGCTAGGCAAGGTAACAAATAGAAAATCAGTCAGCTAATCTATGACCTTGATAGAGTGTGCTAGAAGTCATGAACAAATGTGTCACACTCAGAACATCTATATTCCAGCTTTGAAGTTGTGAAAACATGTTTTGTGATTTAGAAAATGTGGAAATGCTAATTAGCATAATATGAGGTCATTGAATTATTGTGCATTGCTTTATTTTCTATAAAAGTGTGTTCAAACTGGACAAGCTCTGAGTACTTGCTGTGCTAACTGACATATGTGGCATGGGTAACAGTTCCCAGTCGGCTGAAGAAAAATACAACTTTTTGCTGACTGCACAATTCTGTCTCTGAAAGGGTTTTCATTGAGTTATTTTGAGAATACACATCCTCAACAATCTAGCAAATTGTTGTGACATAACCCATCCATCCTTCAGTGGCAAGATCAAGAAGACCATCAAACTCCAACTACAAAAAAATATCATCCAACACAACCTACTTCAAGAATTACAGTCCGCTTCTGTCCAAGATGCACCATGGAGACCACCATCATCCAGATCATTGATTAAGCACTCCTCATCATGGAAACAGGTGGCCCATGCCTCCTGGTTTCTTCCATATTTGACACTGTCAACCACAAAGTGCTACTCAACATTCCGCCCACCTGCATGGGATTTGATGCCATAGCCCATGAATGGTGTGACATTTACCTCACCAACAAACACAAGCTTGGGCAGATATGCACCTGCAGTTCCCAACAATGCCCAAAAGGCTCCATCTTCTCCCATATCATGTTCAACCTCTACATGGAGCCATTGGGTCCATCTTGTCGAAATTGAACATCCACGTCCACCAGTATGCTGATGACACACAGCTATACCTGAAGGCCAAATGCCTCCACAGCATTCACCAAATGAAACACTGCCTCTCCACCATTCAAACCTGGATTTTAAGTGCCTACTTGTTACTCATCCTACTAAAACAAGCTTCATCATCCTCAGGGCACCACCTGACACAGATGGATCTCAATGGTTTCTCACACCAACGTGCCCCTAGTGAAAGGTCTGTCAGTTTCACAATTGATGATGGCCTCTTGTTCAAAGTCCACATTGCCAAGAAGTCAGAAACAGCACGGTAATAGTGTTCACTCCTGCACCAAATCAAACACTTCATCCCCCACCTCAGACTTCAGATCTGTTGTCCAGGACTTGGTGCTCTCCCACCTGGATGGTGACAACATTTTGCCCCTCTGGAAGCTGTCCAGCGCTCAACAGCATACTTCATCACACGACTGAAGACATTTGACATTTCCTCCTCTCAAGACACTACTGTGGTTACTCCTCCAAGCTTGGATCACCTCCAAGACAGCCTTTATCAACTACAAAGCTCTAATGTCCAATACATTGTGATACTTAGCTGAAAAAAACACCATCTCAGGGGGTCAACACAACACCAGGAGCCAAAATATTGCTAGAATATAATCCAAGAAGTATACGAAGTTGAAGAGCAGAAATGGGCAAGATTTGTTGCCCAGGGAACTCTGTGTCTTGGACATGGACTACTGCAATGCCACCGCTTCTCCAAAAGCCCAATGTGCCAATGGGGCATGACTAGGTCAACTTATTCTTCCAACAGACCAAGTGAAGACTGCGAGAAGGGCCAGGCACCAGTATCTTGTGCCAGTTTGGTGCACATTTCTTTACGTTCTTTTTTAGTTGTAGGTCAGAGCACAACATTCATATGAGAGCTTTCATGGGGAATGCAATCCATGGTACCCCCTATAACCTTGTACTCACTCGACTTGCACAAAACATTTCAAAGTGATTTAGGGCGGGTGATATTTTATTTTAAACGTTTCATGCAGTTTTTGTAAAAGTTCTAAAAATCTCCCTGCCTATGGAGAGTCCAACTGAGCCATAACTACAGAGTCACTCTTTCCGACACTCTAACATGCATGTATAAGAAGAATTGTCTCCCTTTTTTGGCCATCCTTTTAACCAGTTAGTTTCATGTGTACTCTGTCAAAAAGTTATAAAATGATTAACCTACTGAAGAAGTTAAAACACACTTTAAACAACTCAGACACACCAATTTGGAAAATATTTTAGTAAAATAACACTCCTCAAACCGGATACCATTATGGCTGTCATGTTCGGAGGAAAAATACCATGCAGTAAAAGTTATTTAGTTTTGAATGTGCTCAACTAGAATATACATCTATACAAATTCATGGGTGCTGAAAACTTTATGTATACATGACAGCTTTTCTGGATAGCTCTCTGTCTAGCCACCTTCTGCAAGACTGAAGAACCTTCATTTCTTCAAAGTAGTTGATGGGTACTAGCACATGTCCTCTGTGTTTTGGATCATTGTTGATTTGTGTAAAGTATCTTTGATTATCCATTTGCACTGATGTTGACGTCACACTACCCTCATTGTCGCTTGCGTAATGTAGCACTTGCATGCTGTGTGAGCATGTGTTGAGGGGAGACAATCACAAGTGAAACTTAATTGGTTAATTAAAAATTGTGGGCCTCATTATGAGTTTGGTGGTAATGGGGGGGGGGTAAATCTGTTGAATTACTGCCTAACTCGATTACTAATACCATCCCTTGGTTCTGTGGGTTTACCACTGGATTACAAGTGGTGGCTATACCCCAATTCTGGAGTCCACAGGAATCCATGGAGATTTTTCACAGATTTACCCCTGGAGGAATTACTGCATGGTAAATCTGACGAATTGTGGATGTTAAGTAGCAGATTTACCCCCAGCTTGGGGTAGCAATTGCAGGGGATGGTGCTGTGTTATATGTTCAGCAATGGAGTATGCATGTGTGAAAGAAACGTTCTTTACAGGCTAATATTTCAGTAAAAGGGGTTAGTTATGAAAGGATATGTAGAAGATAGAGGACACCAAAATGGCTGTAACCATGCTTTAGCACATTCCATATTGCAGCGTGGGGCCTTCATAAAAAAGAAAATCATAATAATTCACCCATTTGTAACTACTAACCTTCAGTCTTGTAAACTGGATTAGAAGTCAGTTTCCCTGACGAAGTGTTAGTAGTGTGAAACACATGTCAACTCCTGGCCTCAGGCATATAATGATATGACTTTTGGAATGAGGTCAAATTGAGCACTGGGCATTCACTGTGGATGAAACAATAAACCATTTAACGCCTAAAGTACATTCTGATTTAATCCTACTTAATTCACCACACAATTTAATTAATCTCCGGGAACGTGCCGGACATCTATATACCATATTTGTGTACAATGTGCTGTGCATTGTTCGAATTCTGGGCACAGCACTTAGAATTGTTTAATTTTCATTAGGCATTATTTATTCTCCATTAGTCATCAAGCAAATGCATCATTTTGCTAGGAAGGAGCGGTGCTTCAGTCGTACTTACCCTGAAAGCCCAATCACGGCACCATTGAAAACCATTCATTATGTTCTCTTGCAACACCCTGAGCTTATTGTAAGCAGAATGATTGCAGTAAATCACCACTCACCAGGGTCCTCGCTACAGAAATCTGAAATGACACTTGAACAATTCAACGTGTGCAGCCGAGGTGGTGGGTCCTGAATATAAATGCAATTATAAAAAAAATCAAAAACTCTTTTCATACCAACAATGACATTCAGAGATGGACAATTTGTGTTGTACTAAACAATAAGGCGGCAAATCGTATGTAGACCCACGCAGCATGTGCATTGCTTGTCCTGCACGGGACTATCACCGAACCTAAGCTTGAGGTCAATTGCCATATTTGACACTTTAAATCATATCGATCTTTTCTTCCCCGAATATGATAAAATACGCTTAGAAATGGTATCTCACAGTGAGAAAAAAGAAAATGTTATGGGGGGTGGGGGGGTATTTGTTAGAGCACAGAATATCCCTAGCTCCAAACACAGGGCACATTGCACAGACCAGTATAGGCTGCTACCCTGGGGGCTCTCAAAGGGGCAGGGGCGAGTTGGGTTGTTAGAGAGAAAGGGAAACTGCAAGGTAGCTTTGCCACTGTGTTGACACGTGCAGTTCGGTAGTACCCGGGCACTGTGTGTGGGTCTGTTTCTAGGTGCCTGTGTTAAGAGCATAGAGCAGTGGTGGGCAAGCTGTGGCCCCCCCAGATGCTCCAACCTACATATCCCACAATCCCCCACCATTGAAAATAATGTCTCAGACTGATGGGGGCTGCAGGCCAAAAACATCCAGAGGACTGCATGTGCCCCATCACGGGCATAAAGGCATGTGTGTCTAGATGGGCGTCTCATGCGCCGATGATGACGGAGTGCAGTAACCGGGGTACTGGTATGTAAGTTGCTTGTCGAGGTGTTGAGTCCTGATGCATAATGTCCGTAGGGTAGGATTATACATTTCTGTGTCTGATTGGCATAGTTGGTCTGTGTATGCTTTGTATGGGTGTGACAGAGAGTGTTATTGTTGAGGCAAGCAATGCATGCAATGGGCAAACAATTCATGATGGATGTTAGAGAGGAAATACAGTGGGGCAATGATTAATCCAGGTGTATCAACAAGGATTGGTTGGTGGGGTTAAGGAACCAATAATTATATTATTACTGTTGGTGCAGCACCACATGCCATTGCCACACAGAGCTGTGACATTGTTGGGACAGTAGTAGATAGGTCACCACTCAGGAGGCTTTAACAAATGTATCTTCCACATTTGCGACTTCGATTAAGTCCCTGCACTGGGTTTGCATTTAGCTCCCTGATTTTGAAGACCTCTGATCCCCAAATAAGCATAAAGCTGTGTTTGGGCCACTCTACTGATGAATTGGAATTTCAATGAATAGGAAATGTGGGGCCGATGCACAGGTCGATCTTCGGTAGAACATATACCTGTCATAGTAAAAGTGTGTAGGGGCCTAAAAACCAGCAGGGGACAGGGCTACATGAAAGATACAGGACTGCCATATTTTCATGGCTACCTGCCCTGGGGAAAGCCATGAACATGTTGTTTATAGATCATAGATACGGTGCTGATGGTGCAAGTACTGGGGTAAGATTCACATATTGCATACACTCTGGTGGTGCTGTGCCATGTGTACCTTAGCTCCAATGGCTTATTGTACTTTCACATTTCAGGTGGAAGGGTTTTTTCTCTAGCCTTTGTAAACCCACAATAACTTTGCTGACATTTGCTATACATGCCCCAATTTTCCATCCACAAGACACTAAAGATCTGTAGAAGTGTGAAACTGATACGCAGTTGTCTGATGCCTTCAGAGCTGTCTTGAGTTAAAGTAGCCCTGTGTAAAATAGCACTGACCTGTAATACAAAGACAATTTTCTGGAGCTAAAGGCTTTTATTTGAGCTAATTCGCACACCCACAGTACTTCGCTGGTGTGGCTTTAAACAGGGGGTGAATTATCAATGATGAAAACTGGATGGGGCTGTGGCATGTATGACCTAGCTCCAATGGCTATTGTACTTTCAAATTTCAGCTGGATGGTTATTCCAAGCATTTTCCAACCCACCATAGTTTTGTTGGTGTTTACTAGGCATGCCCGAATGCTCCACCCATGAGTCTTTCAGATTAAACTGCACTGGTGATCCCTAATAATGGTGAGCCTGAGATACAGTTGCCTGAAGCATTGATATCTCTCTGTCTTGGGTTCAAGAAAGTATGTAGAAAGAAAACACTGCACTGTGAGACAAAGGTCATTTTCTGACACTGAAGGCTTCATTCGGGTTAGTTTACATACCCACAATGTTTTGCACATGTGCCTTTGAACAGGCGGTGAACTTGCTGCCGAGTGGCACTCTGACCTTTGTGACTTTGTTCCATTTGCTTATGTTACTTTTACATTTTAGGTGGAATGCTTTTTTAATCATTTTTAAAACCACCATTAATGTGCTGGTGTTTGCTACACATGCCCCAATGACCCAACCACAAGACTGTGAAACTAAACTGCACCAATGATCCCTAATCAGGGTGAAGCCGGCATGCAGCTGTGTAACCCCTTGGGAAGTGCCTTGTGCTGAGGAAGGCATGGATACAATGGCACTGCCTTATAAGACAAAGAGACTTTTCTGGCGTTAAAGGCTTGCATATGGGCTGATTTGAATGCGCACAATTATTTACTCGTGTGGCTCTAAACCTGGGGTGAACCTCCAGTGATGGATACTGTGTGGGACTCTGACATGTGACTTAGCTCCGATGGTTTATTGCACTTTCGCATTTTAGCTGGAAGGGTTTTCAAGCCTTTTTAATCCCACCACAACTTTGCTGCTGCTTGCGACACACGCCCCTATGATCCCTTCACAAGACTGTCAGACCACACTGCATTGATGATCCTAAAAAGGGTGAAACTGATACATAGGGCCTCATTACACGGATGGTGGTAAGGGTTTACTGGTACCGGTATTTTACCAGTACCGGTAAATCCTTACCGCCTTACCACGAGGTCCCCTTGCGGGTTAGGGAATTTAACGCCTGCTTTTTGCAGGCGTTAAAAAACCAACCCGCAAAGCGACCAGGGAGCTAATTACGGTACCGCAATTTGCGGTACCGTAATTAGTGCCTTCCCCATTCCCATAGAGCCCTATGGGGCAAAAATGGGAATGGGGAAGGGCAATGGTGGAAGGGGGAATTATCGCCCCGCCAACCTTGGAATAGGGCGGTAATTCCCCTTTCCACCAAGGCGGTGCCGGTATTTTACCGGCATGAACCATGGCGCTAATAGCGCCATGGTTCACTGCCATCCGTGTAATGAGGCCCATAGTCATCTGCAGCCTTGAGAACTGTGTGTCTTGGGTTGAGGAAGCTGTGCGTGAGAACTGTCTGTCTTTGGTTCAGGAAGCTGTGCGTTAAATAGTCCTAATCATCTGCAGCCTTGAGAACTGTCTGTCTTGGGTTGAGGAAGCTGTACTTGAGAACTGTCTGTCTTGGCTTGAGGAAGCTGTGAGTTAAATAGTCCTAGTCATCTGCAGCCTTGAGAACTGTGTGTCTTGCGTTGAGGAAGCTGTACGTGATAACTGTCTGTCTTTGGTTCAGGAAGCTGTGAGTTAAATAGTCCTAGTCATCTGCAGCCTTGAGAACTGTGTGTCTTGGGTTGAGGAAGCTGTACATGAGAACTGTCTGTCTTTGGTTCAGGAAGCTGTGCGTTAAATAGTCCTAATCATCTGCAGCCTTGAGAACTGTCTGTCTTGGGTTGAGGAAGCTGTACGTGAGAACTGTCTGTCTTTGGTTCAGGAAGCTGTGTGTTAAATAGTCCTAATCATCTGGAGCCTTGAGAACTGTCTGTCTTGGCTTGAGGAAGCTGTGCGTTAAATAGTCCTAGTCATCTGCAGCCTTGAGAACTGTGTGTCTTGGGTTGAGGAAGCTGTGCGTGAGAACTGTCTGTCTTTGGTTCAGGAAGCTGTGTGTTAAATAGTCCTAATCATCTGGAGCCTTGAGAACTGTCTTTCTTGGGTTGAGGAAGCTGTACTTGAGAACTGTCTGTCTTGGCTTGAGGAAGCTATGCGTTAAATAGCCCTAGCCATCTGCAGCCTTGAGAACTGTCTGTCTTGGGTTGAGGAAGCTGTACGTGAGAACTGTCTGTATTGGGTTGAGGAAGCTGTGCGTTAAACAGTCCTAGTCATCTTCAGCCTTGAGAACTGTCTGTCTTGGGTTGAGGAAGCTGTACGTGAGAACTGTCTGTCTCTGGTTCAGGAAGCTGTGTGTTAAATAGTCCTAATCATCTGCAGCCTTGAGAACTGTCTGTCTTGGGTTGAGGAAGCTGTACTTGAGAACTGTCTGTATTGGGTTGAGGAAGCTGTGCGTTAAATAGTCCTAGTCATCTTCAGCCTTGAGAACTGTCTGTCTTGGGTTGAGGAAGCTGTGCATCTTGGGTTGAGGAAGCTGTGCGTTAAATAGTACTGCCTGTAAAAAAATAAAAGAATTCTGGAGCCAGAGGTTTGCATTTGAGCTAGTTTGCATGACTGCAATGCTTTGTACATGTGGTTCTGAACTGGGGATGCCCCTACACTGTTAGTTACTGGGTGTCACTGTGGCATGCGTGCATTGTCTCCAATGGCTTATTCTACTTATACATGAAGTATTTGGTACACATTTGGGGCCTCTGAAAAGGGTTACATTTTACACACATATAACATATGTGTTTGTTTTGCATACATAAGTACATACAATACATATTTTCAATGGGAAATAGAAGCACATGTCAGGGGTTATGAAATAACTATTGAAATGATGGCTTAAACAGGCATGGGCAGGCACAGCAGACTGCGATTCCTGGCAGGCGCACCGCACCACCCTGTCTCCCGGAATTAAAATATAATGCAGCGAGAGATACCTAGTGTGAGAGCAGCATCGTTGGAAACATTGGCTGCGGTCGCGCAGCATGATAGCTACATCATTATTAGGACCTTGGCAAGGGTGGCAACTAGACCACATCTCCACCAGAGTGTAAACTATGGGAAAGGTATGTGGACGTTTCCCAAGTGATGCGAGTGCTGTGACCCACAGATGACATGGGATAGCCACCGATCAGATGTATCAGTGATGTACATCTCACCTGAAAGGGAATGCTGTGATGTTCTCCATTCTTAGCTATCCCAACTGTAGTGCAGGATCTCTGGTGGCATCACCAACGTGCCTGGGCATGGGCAAGGCTGGGGGCCCACTGGGGCTTCCTTCGAGCTCTCATTGTTGAGGTCTGCAGTGATATTGCAATGTTGGCACCGTTTCTTGAAGATCGGTCCACCACGGCACCATTGACATGATTCTATTAAAGATCGGTGGACAGACGTGCTAGAGAAAAGTAATTTTTTTTTATATTTCAGTTGAGGTCTTTTTTCGGGTTTCTGGTGTTAAAGCTCTAAGTCCTAATGGTGTGTGTATGTTCGCCCTAATTTCCCATAAGAACCCATTGAGGTGCCACCCGCTTCCACAGTTAAGTTAAAGGTGCAAAAGTAAAAAAAAAAAGAAAAAAGATTACATTTGAAGGGAAAGAAAATGTTAGAAAACACATTTTAAAAACAAAGTGAGTTAAAATATTAAAACAAAGCAACCGCTAAACGTAATCTGTAATACGATGGTTGCCCGGGCATAACACGATGAGTCTGTTACATTAAAATAAATGAATACAGGGGCAAAGGGGCACGTAGCTTGAGGGAGAACACCAGCCAGGGGCAGAAGTGTTAAAGGAGGACAACCAGGTCTTGCCTTCCTATTCTGTTGTTAGCAAAAAATGTGTGGCCAGAGAAACATGACCAGGAGAGTGTGATGCACTCAGGAATGACAAAATGGCCGCAGAACGATACGTACTTGAAATGATAAATGTAACAAATGAAATGCAACTTGAAAAAGTCTAAACTTAAACCTTCAAACCTAAAGGCATTGCAATGGAAACTCTACAACAAGGTGTATTTTTGATAGTCACTGGTCTGTCACGCTTTACCTTTTCAAACAAAGACCTATAATGCGTTTTGACAGTATGGCTGGCACCTAACGTGACACTGGTGCATCCCACCCAGTGCCACAGGCCACTTCATGCATGTTAATGTTCCACCCTGTGTGCGCCATGCGTTCCTGTTGGACTCAAGTCCATGTCTGTCGTTCTATGAAAGATCTGCCCGCATGTATGTTGTGACTGGGTTATTCTGCTATTGTTGATACTTAGGAATGACGGCAAACATTGTACTGATGAGAATGTAAGTCAAATGTCAAATGTTACCAATTTTAATAGGACTCAAGCATAGCAAGGCCAAGAATAAACCGAAATGTTCATCAGAAACAGAACCGGTCCAAGACATTCCAAGAACAAGTGCATTCCCATCACTTGTAAAATTACCTTAAAGGAGGACATTTTTAAGAATGATTCTTTGTGCCATATGGAAGGTATGCAACGTTTGTGTCAAACAATGCACTTTCCCTCCTGAAGCGAGACATAACAGGGATAATCTCCAATTAAATTAAAAGAGGCACGCCGGATGAAATAATTAAGAAATTAGCTCATTTTGGATAGATTATATTAATGCTGCTTTGAACCCCAAATGTGCCCTACAGGAAACAGGACCCTGTCAACCATCTAACTAAACTGCCAACATTTCTCAGGAGGCGGTCACTTGCCTGCAGGAAGCAGTCATTAGTCTGCAGTAAGCTGTCACTACATGGCTTGAAGCCGTCACAAGTCTGTGGGAATCAGTCATTGATCTGTAGGAAGCAGTCACTAGACTGCTGGTTGTTTACAGTAGTTTATGGGATAACATTCCAAGTCCAGTCTGCAAAAAGTGTACACTAAGTTTATAGATCAGACTCATATTTTTGCAAAGCAATCATTAGTCTGTCAGCAGTGGACACCAGACTGCATGTAATGTGATGTAACATAGTTGAAGCATACGTGCCTGAGTTGTTAATAAGATTCAGTAGCAGTGTTATGTATAAGGTGAGGAGAACAGGTGAGAGGCTCGATTACTAGGATACACGGCCTGTCAGAGCGCGAGGATGCGCGTCCTAAAAGGCACCACGAGGGTTGTCTCTGTATTCTCCATCAGGCAGGAGGCAAACCAGCATAGGGTGATTCCATTTTTCCAATGTCCTCCAGTCATTTTATTACGGTCTCATGACTGATGGTGTAGCAGGCTGCGAGATGCTCAGTATTGTGAGTGTTCTGGGTGAATTATTGTCTATGTTGCTCTTTAGGATGTCACTTTTCAAGCCTAGTGCAGATTGTGATTTTCCTTTTGCCCTGCATCCATGTTGTGACTCAAGTGAGGAGGACTCGATGAAGCTTTTTAATGGCGCTTTCATGTTGACTTGAAACGTGGAGAGTGCATAATCTTATCTTGTAGTGCAGTGCATAATGTCCACCATGCACACTGAATACAACCTCAACTCCTCTCTCTAAATAAAGAAAGCAGTCACGTGCAATGGTATGTTTATGTTTAGTAGTAGTTTAACCTTCATTAAATGTCACATACCTCTGCATGTCAAAAATATAATTTCATGTAGATAGTTCCAGTCATTATTTCACACTATGTAGTGGAGAGGCAATGTGTGGCATGCAGAGGCATGGGACATTTACTGAAGGTTACATCTAAACCATAGCATGTTCTATTAAGTGTACGTTCCTTCATTCACATGCAATATATCAATACCAATATCCTGTGGGGATTATTAAGAAGTTTAGTTTTTGTTGTACTGATTATACAATGGGAGGGAAAGGTAACTTGCGGAAATGGTCATGTTATCGGGAAAATATTATGGCCTCATACCGAGATTGGTGGAAGTCATGGCGCTATTTGCGCCATGACTGCCTCCAATAATGGGTCCGGCACCAGTCTTGTTCAATGGGGACTTAACGGTGCAGTCCAACCCTGGCAGGACCGGTAAATCCCCACCGAATAAACCATTCCCCATTCTCATTTGAGCCCCCATAGTTCTCAATGGGAATGGGGAGGGCGCTAATAACGGGCCCACGACTAGCAAGCCCGTTATTAGCACCCTGATCCCTTAGCGGGACCCGTAAGGGATGTGTAGTCTGACCACACGTTCCTTACGGTTCCCTCCAAGGGACCTCGGAATCGGGCAGGAATGGATTACCGGCACCGGGCTCCTTACCGGTGCCCGGTATCCCTTACCGTCCGACTCATAATGACCCCTTGTGTCACCAAGTTCCATTGCATTGCAAATGGAGTTGTAATTTTAATTCATAGTGCACTTTGCAGCGACCTCGCTAAGTCAACAAACCGATACTACAAGGGTTTGTGGATATTCTGAAGTATATCAGCTTCAAAACAGCACTCTAAAAATGTAGCAAAAATATACAGATTTTGAGTTGGATTGTTCCTGAATTAGGTCAGAATCAGATTTGGGATTCAAGTTCTCACAATGAAACTGGAGTCTGGAGACGAGTGCTATTTCAAATATTTTAGCATAGAAAGGTTAGAGAATTGTGGTCCTCTGCCTCTTTCTTTTTAAAGCTGGAGAATGCACTTGTGAGGACAGAACAAGGAGCGGAAGAGCTGAGTTGTGCTGCCCGTACCTTTGGTATGGCGTTAAGACCTGATCCAGCGGGCCAAATCGGGCCTTATCAGCCTGGGGACCAAGTTCAAGGCCTGAGTGAAAACCCGATCAGGCTTCCCAGAGAGGGTCTTAAGGCTATTAGAACCCTGGGTTACCCATCCGGTAACCCGGGATGCTAAAACAAGTCTTTTCTTTCATTGAACGGGACTCTGTGCGCATCCTGTTTAATGAATGAAAATACTGTCTAAAGATGGCCGCCATGGAAATGGAAGGCGTGGCTCCATACAGAGCCCCTCTTCCATGTTCGCGGCGGCCACAGAGTAACAGCAGAAGTGCGGTGGTAGGTCGGGGGGTGGAGGGATACATTAAAAATAAAGAGGGTGGGGATAACATGGTGCTGCAGGCCGGGGAAGCAGCCAGTTGGTTGCTCGGAACACAGGCTGAGATTAGCGGTTTCAGTCTGCGCTTTGAGCAGCCTGATTGGTTGGCTCCCCCGCCCCAGGTGCTAATTCACATTAACACATTTCCTATGAAAGCTTCTGCTCTGCCAGCTTGCCAGTGAGGCGTCTGCATACAAGAGGCGTAGACAGTGTAGGGCCTGAGTGGGCAAGGCCCACCCAAAATCTGTAAATGCCCACTCAGCAGCACTAGGTGGACATTTACACATGTTAATGTCACGGCTGTGGGCTCAACTACATTAGATTCAGCCTCTGCTTCACACGACTGCCAGAGTCAAACAAGGAGTTCAAGTCCCTGCTGTAAGGTCACCTTGCACTCCCTTAACTCTCTTGTTTACTTGAAGGGATCTTTTTTTTTATGGGTCGGACAATTTTTTATCACAGATTGATTAGTAGACATCTGCAGTGCAAATTGTTGGCAAGTTCCTTTGTACATCCAGTTAAAATGCTCAGCCGACATGTGTTTCCTGCGCTAGGTGCTTTTTTAAGAATTAACATAGAAAAAAAACAAAGTGATAGTGCCCTGATAAGGAAACAAGTGTAAAGTCACTATCACATGTGGGTTCAAAGGAAATCATTATACATTACATAAGAATGGCAACTGGAATTGCATTTTCTGTATCGATGATGGTCTGAACTTGTCTGCATCTGAGTTCCAAGCGCTTTATACTGTGCAGGCCAACTGCATATGTATTTGGTTGATTTGGATGTGTAAGGTGCTTTCCTCAAAACGTTGCACATGATTCAAATAAACAGTCCTAAAGATAAAGTAATATACCTGATCGACAACATATCATTAAAATTCCAAAGCAAAAATGGAAATTTGCCAAAAAGAGAGCCAGTCACGTGGAGTAAGGTCGGCAGAGTTATGGGACTGTGATGGAAATAAGGAAGCAGGCAAACAGCAGAATTAAGAACAGACTGTCATGAAGTGAAAGCATAGTCAGGGAGACCAACAAGAAAGAAAGAGTACTGGTCGGGACTGATGTAAGAAATAGGGTTTTACCTGCAGAGAAAGAAAGGAAAGGAAAGGAAAGGGTGACTCTTACAAATATTGTAAAGCTGATGGTGACAGCAATAAGCTAGGAAAGACATTTGATGAGAAAAAGACAGTCACTGATAAAACAAACACACCAAACTTATACGAAGACACTGAAAGAGAAAGACAATTAGGGGAAAAGAACTAGAAGAAGGAAGGGGACAATCATGAGGAAAGGGGACAGGAAAAGATATAATGTCAGTTTCAGCGGGGTTGAGGAAAAGAGAAGGAGAGCACCTAGCGCTTAACCACTAACAGACAGTCAGAAAGAGAAATTGAGTCAATCAAAGAAACATGAGAAAGAGAAAACGGCCAGAGATCCAGAACCTTTAAAATGACAATGACAATCAAAAGATTGGACAATAAAAGAAAGCATACAATGAAAAGTAGGGTGCCCAGGGCCGAGCCCCAAAGTTTAAAGCCAGGGAGCAAGACTATTTCCCATCGCATGAAACAGAATATGTGCGATCAGAAAGATAAGAAGAGAACCATGAAAGAACCATGAAAGAGCAACATCAGACATCACAAGAACAGAGAGATAGAGGCTCAATGAATAGAATGATGCTCTGTGTCCAATGCAGTAAACAAATCATGAAAAATAACATGCTTACTTTTTTGTTTGAGTCTTAATTCGTTTAAAACACCAAGAACCGATTCTCCTTGGTCCTAAAGACATTTGAGAGGGTGCGGATAAAGAACCCTGGAAATAAGGATTGCCTATATTGGGCCGTGAAAGGCTAAGGACGTCTGGTTAAGTGTAAGGAATGTTCTATTTTAGGGACATCTGCAAAGCTAAACAGGAAATACTTGTGAAAGAGACCGCAGGCTGATGGAATCTGATGAATTTATGGCAATTAAGGGCTTGGGCCGTCCCTTCTTCGATAGCTGCGTTTCTTGGATGTTCATGTTTTCATGACATTTGTTCCCGTAACCCTAGTTATGGAGCAAGACCCATTATCAGATTTCCCAGCAATCACATATAATTATTCAGGCAACCATTAATAACCTCATTGATTGGTATACCGTTGTTTCATCGACAGGCATTTTTACGACTGCCTTTTTTACGAGTACATAATTAAGAAAAAGTAATCGAAATTTCTTTTGGGGGGAAGGGCAGATAACTGGTTGAGGGGATCGGGAATAGTAAAAAATAGGTTGTCCCCCCCCCCCCAACACAAAAAAACATGTCAATGACTTTTTTTGTAATAGTGTCCACGTAAAAAAAGGCAGTCGTAAAAATGCCTGTCGGCGAAATGACATGGAACCCATTCATTATATCATCATCCGTATTGATCTTTGTAAATTTATTCTGTATAAGTGGCTGTGATAATCTGTTTCTCCGGTGCGTCTTAAAACATGTCCTACCCACCCCTCCTTTCCCAGATAGTAGGCGCACCTTTCCCTCAAAAACAGTTAAATGCTGCAATAGGTTGTAGCTAATTTGTAAAGTATTATTGGAAATACTGCCTCACTCGTTTTCAAATTCTTTAATAAAAATGTGTTTTCCGATGAACAAAATATACAGTTATGAACTTTGGCACAATACCAGACTACTTTATCATTTGCCAAATGGATCAAAAGGAACTGTATTTACTGAATACCTTTACCAGCAGCACAGTTCCTTTAAGAATAACATATGGAGTTTAAAATCAGTTTCTGGATTTAACTGCTCTGGTGTAAGGAGGATATGATAAGATATGATAAGGCATTTGTAACGCGCCTATACACAAGTGTTTCAAGGCGCGAAAGAATAGTAGGAGAAGAATGGGTGTAAAAACAAAGGAGCAAGATCTGATGAGAAGGAAGGCATGACTGAAGGAGTCAAGAGGTTGGAGGAAGGACTTCGAACTGGAGAGGTGGAGGTGGAGACAGAAGCTTAAGAGTTGGAGGAGGGAATAACATTTGAGGAGAAGGAGCATCGAGAAGGAGACACAAACCTCAGGTCTACCAGGTGTATAAGAAAGGAGGCAAGAGACTTGCGAATGTGTTGGAGCATCAAGGTTGTATAGAAGGAACTTGTAAGCAGACAAAGTAATAGTGCAAAATTCCAAGTAGGCCGCTAAGGAATAAACTTAAGCTAATTTGACAGGGAAGTGGGTGAGCGCTATTGGGCGGACTATCGAGCCAGGACAGTCGGACAAAGACATGGCTAAGAGTTCAATGACTGGACTAACAACTCCCGAGCCTACGTCAGCTCTGGGTTAAGGTGTCATCTATTTGTACCAGCTGGCCGGTCCTGAATCAGGAGCAGAACCAATCTGAATGCCAGTCAGTGAACACCACATGGGAGTTTGACTCACAAGGAGGAGAATGAGGAAACAGGACCAGGGACTGTGATGCTGGGGAAAGACCTGGAGTGGCCTTTTCATTTGGACACATTTTTGTAGGGATTTGGAGACAGTACACTTGAACTCAAGAATTGCCATTCTGACACATATGAATATAACCCGGCCCAATTTTGTTAATTCCCTAATAACTTGAAAATGTGTCCCGAGTTTCGTTTTTTTCAATTGTGATTACTTCCAGCATTTTTACACGTGTTCAGTCACCAGTTTGAATAATCCATTTCAACCCCCCCATTGAGTAACAACATGTTGGGGAAGGGAATATATGTGTAGGTCAGAAAAGGCATAACAAGTTAAAAGGGGGTTGTCTAAAAGATGGAGGGGGTGTGGAAGGGGTACGGATGGTGCTTCGGAATGGGAGCTCTATTTTTTACTAAAGGGCCAAAATATTAATTCTCCCAAAAAAAACAGAAACCCGAGCTAAAAGGCCAATATAGTTCATTATCAGTAAAGTGGAATTCCAGTTTTTGACCCACAATCATCTACCATAAGTCACCATGTTGGCCAATGGTTGCTTCCCTTTCCTTCTTTCCGCGATCTTTCAACATTACAATTGTGCACAGGACACTTGAGACAGTATCTGTACCCTTTCTTGATCATGCATTCTCCGGAAATGCATGTTTGGTGCAAGTATTGCAGATTAATCACAGCCCTATTGGGAAATTATATCCTATGAATTGTTAGGTTCCAAATCTGCTATGTCGATTGCTCAGTTGGCTTAAAGTCTAGTAGAGCTCAACCATTTTTGCAGGGATTGTAGCAGTTGTAATGAGCATATTACTAACTTGCTCTGCCAAAATGACTATATCAGTCACTGAAAGTGTGCCTCAAAGAATGTATCAAAAAGAAGATACATCAACAACATTGGTACACACTATGTACTTTAAGTTTACTAAAGTGTACATTGTGGATAAAATGGGTGGCGGAACTATTCTGAACAAATCATATTGCTTATAAAAAAATAAATATTGAACTCAATGTTATGGCAATCTAGGCAGGCTATACATGTATGGCATCACATTAATTCAGTCATTTCATTTGATATTTCTAAACTCCTTAAAGACTGATTGGTCCTCTGACTATAGAAGTACCCTTTTTATGAATGTTCTTTTTCTGCATATTAATCAGTGGTGGTTTCAAACCCATTCTTGCTTGCTACGATTTGAAACTGAACCAGAGATTTCACTTAGAATAGGCGCGTGAGCACCAGATGACTGACTAGGCACAACGACATCAGCCAATTACATCAGACCTTGTTTATTTTAGTTTTGACACAGAGATGGCAATAATTGCTTCCATAGCAAGTGAATGTGTGGCAGGCAAGTTTGGGGGATTTGCAGAGGAATACATATGCATCAGAACCCTGACCAGTTAGTTGCACATTCTCTGTGGTATCTAAATTCTTATGACATTAAGGTGATATAAAGTAGTCACTTCTCCCTGCACGAACAGTTGACCGAAAAGTAGTGGATTAATTGCCGCAGTGCAGTTTATCTTGCATTTTGTCACAGATAGTTGATTTTAAAAAAAAGCCATTTCTGCCTGAAAGGTAATGGGCTGATTGCAGCTATCAAGCAGTGTATGCTGTAATACACTTTCTTAACCAATACAACGTGTCAGCAAAGAGTTCTGAATTAAAGTACTCAGTTTGTCTCATTTCTCTTTTTTGAATAGAAAATAGTAGCATATTATTTGTTTGTGTTGTAAAGAAAAGGTAAAGGCCAATTGTAAAATAGTATTATTTTTTAATGTGATCGTTGAAAATTGTAAATTTATTTATTTATACGATTGTACATTTCAGTATTCCAAGTAACTCACTAACCAGATTATCTTCCTGTCGAAACACCCACAATTGTGTTTGCGAATACCCGTTTAATTAAGAAATAACGATTTTGTTATCCAGTCGTGTGGAAGAGCTTTCCACCACACAGAGCTATAAAACAAGAGGCCGGGAATGCAACAGCTCTTGCAACAGCTCCTACTGTGTTATTTCCATTGTACACCCATAGCAGAGCTGATTCTTCTGGGTCTGTGTCATTCATGCATCGGTAAGAATGACGCCCGCCCTGAAGTTACTCGGCCTCGGGAGACAGTGTGAATTTAATGGGATTAAAGCACCACAGCATCCAAGCGATCAATGCCCCGATTGCAGGAACAGCGTGGAGCCATTTCACTTTCGGGACTGTAACTGGAGACAGACATAACAGTTTGTTAAAATGTTTACTGCTCTCCAGGATCAACATATAACATAACAGCAGGGGACACACCTTGCTTGTTAAAGCTGTCGTTTAGTGCAGTGTGAAGGTGAGGGAAGGGTGTTATTTTTAAATTATTGCAATGTTTTATTCATTTTAATTTGTAACGGGCCTTGTTAGCAGACTGCCGCCATATTAGCCCCATGTTTTCATGTGACTTTATCTGTGGTGCACGTATAGCTTCACCTAAATGCACACCCCAGATGCCGTCCACAGCAGCCCGGAAATGGAAGGGTGAAGTCAGTGAGTCAGCCCGGCAGAAAATGAAGGTTTGCAGTTCTCTCGGCTGATACCACGTGGCAATGTATAGCACAAAGCCGCATAGGTCACTTTTGGGCACAGCAGGGCACTGATCCAGGTATGATGGCGAGAGTGTGTGTGTGAGGGTGGGGGTTGGGCCGAGCCTTAAAGGAAGAGGTACGAGAGGAAGGATCACATTGGCGAGTCAGTGAGCAAAATCACTGCTAGCCCCAGGAATCTAGGGTGCCTCTTAGCCTGAAATACCGAAAGAATCCAGGCTTGCTTCTGTCTATAAAAAAGGAATATGAGGGTGCCCTTTAGGCAGAAATAATCCAGGCTTGCTCCTGTCTATAAAAAAAAAAGGAATTTAGGGTGCCTTTCAGCCTAAAGTAATCTGGGGTTGCTTCTGTCTATAAAAAAGGAATTTAGGGTGCCCTTTAGCCAGAAATAATCCAGGCTTGCTCCTGTCTATAAAAAAAAGGAATTTAGGGTGCCTTTCAGCCTAAAGTAATCTGGTGTTGCTTCTGTCTATAAAAAAGGAATTTAGGGTGCCTTTTAGCCTGAAATATTTTAGGGTTGCTTCTGTCTACATGAAAGGAATTTATGGTGCCTTTTAGCCTGAAATAATCCAGACTTGCTTCTGTCTATAAAAAAGGAATTTAGGGTGCCGTTTAGCCTGAAATAATTTAGGGTTGCTTCTGTCTACATGAAAGGAATTTAGGGTGCCCTTTAGCCAGAAATAATCCAGGCTTGCTCCTGTCTATAAAAAAAAAAGGAATTTAGGGTGCCTTTCAGCCTGAAGTAATCTGGGGTTGCTTCTGTCTATAAAAAAAAGGAATTTAGGGTGCCTTTCAGCCTGAAGTAATCTGGGGTTGCTTCTGTCTATAAAAAAAAGGAATTTAGGGTGCCTTTCAGCCTGAAGTAATCTGGGGTTGCTTCTGTCTATAAAAAAAAGGAATTTAGGGTGCCTTTCAGCCTGAAGTAATCTGGGGTTGCTTCTGTCTATAAAAAAGGAATTTAGGGTGCCTTTTAGCCTGAAATACTGAAATAATCCAGGTTTGCTTCAGTCTATATGAAAGGAATTTATGGTGCCTTTTAGCCTGAAATAATCCAGGCTTGCTTCTGTCTATAAAAAAAAGGATTTTAGGGTGCCTTTTAGCCTGAAATATTCTAGGGTTGATTCTGTCTACATGAAAGGAATTTAGGGTGCCTCTTTGCCTGCAATACTGAAATAATCCGGAGTTGCTTCTTCCTGTCTATTCTAGTGGAAGGTCTATTGGGAAGTTAAGGACAGCAAGCACGCTGAGACCCTCTGCTTGCTTCTTGCTTTGCACTGCACAGGTGCTAATGAATGATAATGGGATAGACAGTGTTTGCCCAGGTGAGCATCCCGTTTGTCTGCCACACCTTCACTGCATACCATCTCTGCAACAAACAGCGGTCCTTCCCCATGTTTGTGCCTGCATGTTGCATACCTGTGAATGCTGCACAGCCTGGAAACCTCTGGTTGTGCAGCCTACCTTCAGCCTCGTTCTCACCAGACTGGCAGAAACTCATTAGAGTTAAATATCCACAAAGTCTGAACAATACATTGAGTTTGATGGTTGCAGCTGGAATCCAAGTGAACTGTGGTTTTACATTACATCAACATTGCACGCTGGCCCATTTCAGCACAATTGGCCCTTTGTTCTGAATGCAGGGCTGGGAGCCCTGGTGCCCGAAGACTTGCTGGGATGCAGCCGACGTCCACATGGAGGAGGTCCTGTGTCAAATCCTCATTGATATCATTTGCTTTTAACTTTAATCACCGGCCCTGCCTCTAGGGATTTTGTGGCCTGTATTTTGCATGCATGAAACACAGGTTACAGTTATGGTTTCCTGTGCAAGTTTATCAGAAGTAACCTAACAAGCTGCTGGGTAGTGTTCAGCGATGATTTGGGATTTTCTTTGACATATAACGCAGTACAACTCTCAATAAGTGGATGTATACTGATTGACCTTTTCACAATTCACCTCGGGAGAATTGACCTAATTTAAAAGGTCAATTAGGACATATATGCAGGGGGAAGCCCCCCCGCAGCCCCACCCAATCCAAAAACCCCTGCAACCCCCCACCCAATCCCCTTATATTATTTATAATCCAAAACCAACCCAATACATATATAACATAACTAAAATAATATAAAGGTCAATTGTGCAGAAGGTCAATTAGGACCACTATAATTAGGTCAATTAGGACAAAAGGTCAATTGTTAAAAGTCAATTTGGGTAATACCCAATAAAGTGATACTCATAAAGCGATTAACATGTGTTTTTCAAATCAACATTATTATTGAGTTTTGGGGAAATTTGGCATCCAGTTTGTGAGTTCATTCAGTAGCTCACTAGATCACCCCACCTCCCCCAAACCTCAAACTACCCCCATGCAGCACCTGGTACTCAAGACTGTTTGGAAAGATGTACTGAGACACATTTCGCCAAGCAAACTTCAGAACACGCAGCAGGCAATGTATTCACGGAAGTTAATGTCATTACTTATCACCGCAAGACTCACGCCCATCTACAGGCTATATGCAAAGGAATTCCAGACGCATCCTATTTACATCCTGTAAGGAACGGTACGCTGCCCAAACTCACCAAGCTCCATATCCCGCGTGACACCACCTCTTTACAGGCCACACCACACCTCTTTTCAGCACTTGCACATGTTCCCCACTTCCTGTCAATGTTAACTGTCCCCTGCTGCCCTAAATGCTATGCCAGAAATGCTATGCTGCAAGGAGTGTTCCCCTCAGTAACAATCCCCTGCATGTGGTTACACGCTAGAGAAGTACAGCGCCCCATTGCTTACAGCAGCTACGTTACCGCTCAATAAACATCCAAATACAATTAAATAATTTATATCATAAGTTAGGCAACTGTAATGTTGGCTGTTGTCATATTGTAGGCAACAGTGTGGGAATGGAGTCATTTGCAGCAAGAATAAATCAGGAATTCGGAAGATTGAACTTTTCATTATGTAAAGTGCAAGTCACACATTACACAAATGTAAGGCCTCATTTTCAGGTGTATGTTTGGTTTCTTTGTGATTATAGATATTAAAGTTAGAACATGTGCAGGTAACACATATAGAAAAAGAGGACATTTGCGGTGGCGCTGATCAGCAGTGAGCTATTTCATTCATGCCTGTACACTTTCCACATATAAAATTCATAAAACTATCCACTCGTAAGAAAATGCTTTTAGACAAACTGATTTTATATATATCTTTATATATATATCTATAAACAGTACAGGACGGAAGGGGCACACTCTGTTTCCCTGCACAATTCACCTAATGAAGCCACTGGTGTTCTCCTTCTACCGGTTTCAGTGCTCATCACATCATCCAGGAGGCAGTCTTTACTTGCAGCTCACAGCCAGTGCAGATGTTGTCAATCAGTGTCGATTCTGCTGCAAGGACCTCTGGTAGCTGTAGTTATCAAGTTTGAAGGGAACCCGCTCACACCCAGACCCACAAATATATATATATTCAAAGAAAAAACATTAGTTGCAGGGATGTTAAGGTGAGAACTTAACGCAACCAAACTCCTGCAATTCAGCTAAAGCAACCTTAACTTCGTGCCCCTTGTTGCGCAGCCTAGGACCACAATGATGACATCGCAGATGACATCACTGATGAAATCACTAATTACATTGTATATAACAGATTACATCAATAATGGTATTAGACATAACATCATTTAAAAGTTCTCATAAACATTTTGATTATCTTAATAACAATTTAGGCCATAGACTTCGCTATCACGAAGACTGTGGTCACTGGCCATTACCAAACACCATATCTAGTGGTTGGTTAGTGTTGTAAAATAAATAGTGGTCATGGAAGAAAGCCATACCTAGTGTTCTATTACTGTTTTACAATATACAGTGGGCATAGCAAAAGGATGTAGCCATGGCTAGTGGCCCTTTTAAATGTTAGAATATACAGTGAGCAGGTCCAAAGGCCATGGCCACTGGCCAGTATTGTGCTGAAGGCTATGGCTAGTGACTGGTTAGTGTATATAATATACAGTGCACACGGCTGAAAGTTATAGCCACTGGTGAAAGCCAAAGGCTATGGTTGGTGGCCTATTAGTGTTTTGAAATATACAGTGGGCATGGCTGGAGGCCATAGCCAGTGTCCATGGCTGAATGCCACTACTAGTGGCCCATTAATGTGTTAAAATATATTTGACCTTGCACACTGACCATGGTTGAAGGCCATGCTTATTGCCACCTACTGTTGTAATGTAGTCAGTGATGAATAAAATGATACTTTTATTTCCACTTGCCATAACTGTGTTGTTGGTTTGTACACTTGATTTGATGGATGTCAGTGGGGTGGCATCATGGTTTTCGTGTTATGGGGCACAAGCAGTTTGCCTCTCACAGACGCACATTCTCAGGGTGTTGTTATGGGCAAGCAAGAATGGCCCGATTGCATCATTGAAGGGCATCAGGCATGTGGCTTCACTGTGTAGGCTCCAGAGGGGTTGCAGTTCAGGTGAAGTATGTTTGTACAACCTGATTGTGTGTGCCCTGTCCTTGTGCCCTTCGGCCTACTAAGGAAATGGGTGATGCTTGTGGATGACAGCAGTGGCACTCCTGCAGCTCTACTGCTATGCCATAATGTGTGGCAATATTGTGCAGGGCACAACATGCCACAATGATCTTGCCATACTACAGGGGTGCACATAGCAATACGCCACCTAAGTGGTCAAGGGAGCGAAAGCATGACTTGAACACTCAAAATGTGTGCCCTACTATGCCCCAAGTGGCTAAGTATGCTGTGTTGCAGCTTGCCTCTCCTGGGGTGGCTGGATTCCTGATTGGTGTCAACATGAATGAAGATAGCGGGTATGCACTGTCCACCGCAAAGTGGGAAATAGTTCTGTTTTGCATTTATTGGCATTTCAAGTGTTCCAAATAGTGAACACTAGGGCTCCTGGCTAAGCCCTGATCTACCCAGGCGGGTAAATAATTAAAAAGAGAGAACGATCATGGTGACCGAACGTAGTGTAAACACTTCAGACAATTTTCACTCATAAGACAATTGACATTGTTTTAGATTGGAAGAAATAGATGTTCATTTTCACCAAATGCTTTAATGCATAAATGAATATCGAAATGAAAATGATTTTTAAAAAAAGTATTATAACAGGACACATGTTAATGAGAATACAGTATCCGTAAGTGATACATTGGTGTGTTTCCAAGCAGTTTGGCCTGGACCTGAATATAAAATGACATGTACAATCCCTTGCAACATTCTGGGATCATAGTGAACAAATGACATATAGACAATGTACATCAGATTACAACATTTGCAGTGTTGACATTTAACACTGGGGGGGGGAGTCGACACAATAGTGTTTTCGCCTATCATTAGCTGATCTGTGTTGCTGAGGAGTAGATGGCCTTCACCAGGACGGGGAGAAAAAGTGGTGTGGTGGGGTCCTGTTTCTCTCGTGTTTTGGTGCTTCCACAGTGTATTTCTAAATGCAACTGCTTCTGATTGGGTCTAGAGGATGGCTAGAATTGTTGATTTTTCCAAGGTTCCCTGTGTGTTTATCACAGTGGGATAATGGAATAATACCCCCTCAACGTATGCTATGTTAAGCTACTTGAGGAAGGCAAGGGAACTGCCCCGTTTGCACGTTTTCTGCCGTACCTACTTTCCTTTTACTACTCCTGGTTTGCATTTGTTTTAAGTACCTTCTTGCTCCTTGTCTAATGCTTTTGCCGGGTGCTCTCAAAGGACTTTTGTAATTATGGCTTGACCTCCATAATGGCAGTATTCCTATAATTGCATGGTAGGATTATCTGTTCCCCAGTAGGGGATGGGAGAATCTAAGGGGAAACGTAAGATCCTTCTCAGTTAGGCACTCTGTTCACAGCATCACTCCCCTGAAAACAGTCTGCTCTCTTACACTACCCCACAGTTATCCCCCACAGACAGTTCCTGCTGTCCTGCCCTGACACAAGCCCTCACAGCCATTGGTCCAGTCCACTGTCAGCCATGCAGTCCTTATGATGCAGTTACTCCCTTCCATCTTCCCTGGAGATTCCATGCTGCCACCTACTGTCCAACCTTTGCGACTGAAGCGTGAAGCGTGGAGACTCGTACTCAATGATTAATCAGCATGATGTGACACCAGCAACTGCTAATCTGAAATTTTACCCCCTTAGGTTTCAGGGGAATTTTATTAAAATGTTGCACAAATAATGGCGACATTACTTTTACTGCTGCTTTGCGCAATGTAAAATTCCTGACTCCTATTACATCAACTAAGGGAAGTGGGCGGTTGCAGTGGTGTCCCCTGCTCTCCCTGTTCAGTATAACGAGAGTCGGGTTTTCAGGGCTGTCCTCCGCTTTCATTAGATAGATGGCGGGGGACAAGAACGTGTTTTTTTTAAACAGTCCCTGCAGCGCCAGCTCTGACCCGTGGGTGGGAACTGATGTCATAGGGATGGAGGGGGGTCGGCTTAATACACATAAGTGTGCTGCCGGAAAGGTATGTAGATTGGGGGGGAAGCGGGTTGGAGGATGCAGGGAAGAAGTGATTCACGTGATTTCTGCACCTCGCCGTAATGGAAGCCAGCATTTTCAAAGTCAACCTTTTCGGCGGGGCAGTGATCACATAGATCCGGTCTCGGGTTGTCCCTTCTCCACTTACTGGCCAGTAAAGAGTAAAAATTGAATTCTGAGGCCACACAATGACATCGAAGCTACACTTTAATGGGAGGGCACTGGTGTGTATCCTACACCCCACCCCCCCCCATTGCCTCCCAGTTCTCACATCTTAAAACCTATGCTACACTACACTCACCCTTCTTCTTGTTCTATTTATTTGTGGGATATTCATTTTCCATCAGGAATTACATTTCCGGGATCAGGGAGATTTTGCTCTGTTTCTTTGCTATTTTTTTGTGAAAAGCACATAAACCCTGTTGGCATTACATAGATCCCATGTATTTATACCAGTTACCAGTTATTTGCAAATAAGTTAAATGCTGATTTGGTACATGCACACACCATGCAATTTAAATTGGTATATTGTGTGTTTGCTTGTGTAGTATATTATAAATGATATCTTTGTCTGGATTTTCACAACAGTGCAACATTAAAGATGTATTTTGAATGCAGAAGAGAGTATATGGGCGGTGGGGGGGAAGAGCCATGCTGTGGCATTAATATTGATGTGGAGTGATGTTATTAGTAGCGGCACTTCTGAAAATGCCGGCAGCTTATACATATCATTACTGTGTAATCAGTGTATTGCAAGCTGAGTTTTAATGTCTCCATACTTTCACGACTATCTGATTTTATGTTCATGTCAATCACTGTGTGTCAAAAGGCTCTTATTCTCGGTAGCGCGCAATCAAGTTAGTCCGATTTGAGGAATCAATATGTGACCGCACATGCTTGATATGGCCTGCACAAAGATCCGGGCCTTGCCATATCTCCCCTTAGCCATGGTCCAGGTTTCATGTTTTTAGCAGTCAAAGTGGCACCAGGTTGTGCTTCCCAGTCTGGTGGTACCCTAGGCAGCTGCCTAGAGTTGCCTTATTGTAGAACTGGCCTGGGTTCATAAATGAGCAAGGGTCCCTTGTACGAAGTTGGGTGATTAGGCCATAGACTCTTTGACCTTCATTGGGTTGCATCCATTGCAACTCTGTCACCAAGCAGCCGGTGTCCATGATTGTTGGCCTACGGCGAACCACAAGGTACTTCAGGGGCCACAACTCAACACAAACAGCGTAGATAGTGCAGTCATGGTCTTTGGTACACCAAGGCGGTAGGTTTCCAGTCTTGGGACACCACAATTACGGAAGATGTGCTTTTTTAGTTTATACAGAAAACTGCACAATTCATATAAACGTGGGTTGTGGGCACTACATGCTGGTCATCAGTTTTGGAAGATCTTGAACAAAAGGACTGAGCCTTGGCATTATCATAGTCTACAACTTCAGTGTTACCTTTCAATAAAACATAAGGCGAAAACCACTGAAATATGCATACAACAGAAAGGATTAGTAATTTATTTATTTGTTTATTTATTTATTTTGGCATTTGTAGAGCGCACTGAACCGGGGGCATTTGGGCGCTGGTTTGCATAAGGGTGTTGGTTCCACTTGGTTACAGCAAGGTTACAGGCATAGGTAATGTAATGCATTAGTTACAGATACAGGTTGCAATGGGTAGAAGCATGAGCTGATACGTAGAGGTTTGTTTAGGGCTTAGTTTCAAAGCAGGGTGGGGGTAACATTGGGCGTGTTGAGAGAAGAGCCAGGTTTTGAGCAGAAGGACTCCTCAGACCTTAAGGCTGGAGGGAGGGCATTCCAGAGTTTGGCCACAATCACCGGGAAGCTGCTTCCCCCTGCTTTCTGGTGCCTGTATCTAGGAATGTCAAGTAGATGCGAGTAAGCAGTTTGGGTAGATCTGGTGAATTTGGCCTTGGAGTATTTTCTGGACAGGTAGATGGGGGCAGTGTTGGAGATGCATTTGTGGGTCAGAGGTAGCATTTTGAACATGATGCGCTTTTGGACTGGGAGGCAGTGGATGTTTCTTCTGGCTGTGGAGATGTGGTCTTTTTAGGGATGTTTAGGGCTGCTCTTCCAGCGTTGTTCTGAATGTCCTGCCGCTTTTTTTTATATTGCGGGCATTGGTGCCTGCAAAGAGGGACTTGCATTAGTCAATCATAGACATAACTGGTTTTTTGCACATCAAGCTCTGAAGAGTCTTGAACTTGTGTAAAAACAAAGGTCTCTTTTTAGGTTATTTGTTTTCAAAACATACAGTGAACGCAATACATGTTTAGAAAAGAAACAAGTAGATTCAGGTTTAAAAAGGTCAGATGTGATTTTTAAAGTATGATTCAGTAGGTGAGCGTAACTTTGAGAATTGGGCCTCACGTTGTTTAGCATCCGCCACAGTGTGGTGACGTGTGTCAGGTAGAGGACAAACTCTGACTGGCATAAAGGGAAAAAGGCAATGCCTGAAGCACTGTTCAACAGGTCAATGTGGGCTTGCACTTTGATACTTCCCAAAATGGTTTTCCAAGTACTATGCAGATTGTCACTAAATAACAGGAACTGCAACTCTTGAATAAGGGACACATTTATTTGGGTATCAAGTGATAATGTCCCCATACATAATGTCCCCATACATAATGTCCCCATACATAATGTCACCGGGAAAAGCCATTGGCAACGTTATATATGGTGACATTATGTATGGGGGCGGGTTGCGGGGATGCCCCCTGCTCCCATTTACAAATAAAATAAAAACAGGGGTTGCGAGGGTGTCCCCCGCATGCTGAATGTAATAATGGTTCCGCAGAAAACTGCAACTTTTTTGTCAGGTGACATTATTACATAGAACCCTTATTTGATGACCGGAAACATCTTGGAATCCTGCCGGATGCTGGTTAGTGGTGGTCAAATTAAGAAGCCATTAGACACACTGTTGATGCATGGAGGTTTAGGATATTATTTATTTTATTTATTTGCATTTGTAAAGCGTCTAAACCCAGGGTCATCAAGGCGCTGTTACGAACCAGTTATTCGGTACATATACCTGAAGAAGTGAGCAATTAACAGTCAGGTAAATGTGGCGCGGACAAGTAGTAGGCCTTGTCACTTCCAATGGTCTGTTTGGGCAAAGTGTAGGCAAAGGGCCAAGTTTTAGAGATTTCCTGAATGCACAGTGAGAATGCGAGGGAGGAAGGGCGTTCCAATGAGATGCCTCTATTGAAGGGAAGCTAGCCCCTGCTCCTCTGGCCCATTTGAATTTCGCTGTTGCAATTCGGTGGCCGTGGGATGCTCTGACCAGTCTTGTGGAGTTAGCTTTAACAATATTTTGGGATAAGTACTCAGATGCTGTGTTTAAAAGGCATTTGTGGGTGGTGGTGAGGATTTTGAAGTTAATCCTTTCCTGGATAGGCAGCCAATGCGAGATATGGTCTGTTTTGGAGATGTTGAGTGTGGAGCATAGCGCATTGTTTTGGATTATCTGCATTTAGCAGATGTTCTTCTTGGATGTGCCTGCAAAAAAGGCATTGGAATAGTCAAGTCTTGCTCCTTATCGATCTTGCAATGGTCAAACAGCTAGTCGGTGTGAGGAATAGCCTAGCTGAATTGAGGAGTTTGGCTGTGTAAACTGCTGATGAGGCAATTGCATTGACTTGTTTTGAAAGTGAGAGGGTGGCATATAGATGCACTCCTAACGTTTTCACGGATGCTGAAACCAGGATTTGAATGCCATTGATCAGGAACAATGAGTAAGGGGGGGTTCTTCAGCATTGCAGTTGACCCCACTACCAGGATTTCCGTCTTATCGTTTAGGCAGTTGTTCATGGCCATCCAAGTCTGCATGGTGTGGTAGATTTTGCTGATCATCATGGTGTCTTCTTCGTGTGACTCACACAGGGGGAGGAGAATTTGTGTATAATCGGTTTAGTTGGTGTAGACTATGCCAAGCTTGTCCATGTGGTCAAAGAGGGGGTTGGTGAATATGATGTAAAGGGTCTTTTAGTAGAGGGTAGGGGAAACATAGGAACCTTGCAAAACGCCACAAGTGATGGGTTCAGGGGGCGAGGGGGGTTAGCCAAATCCGAGAAACTCTCATGGATCTTCTAGGAACAATGCCATTCAAATCATGGCTTCTTGGGAGAAGTTGGCCACTATTGTGAGGTGGTTTTGTGGTCTACCAGGTCAAAGGCAGACAATAGGTCAAGGAGAAGGAGCAGGGCGGTCTTTCCTTCATCTCTGAAATTATCCAGTTGATTTTTCAAGTCTAATAGTGCTGATTCTGTTCCATGTCCTGGTCGGAATTCAGATTGGCACTTTCCTAGGATGTGGTTGGATTCCAGGAAGGGTTGAATTTGGTTGTGGGCTGTCCTGTCCAAGATCTTTAGCAGGCATGGCACTGTAGTGATCAGACAGTAGTTATTCAGGGCAAAGGGTTCTAATTTGGGCTTTTTGAGTAGTGGGAGTACCCAGGATTCTTTCAAGCTTGTAGGCACATGGTTAGCTGTAAAGGAGGAATTGATGAACCTGGTAATGAAAGGGGCTGGGGTGTCCGAGCAGTCTTTGATAATAGCTGCTGGGCAGATATCGCCTTTGCATCTCAAAGGTGTCAGCTTTCGAACGATGTTTACAGTCTCTTCTACAGAGATCTATCTGAAATGAAAGGTGGGAGTAGTCTGGATAGGGGAGTGTGGGTACAAGTAGTAGGTGCCTTGGATTTGATGAGATTTTGTTTCAACTACATTTTCTGCTGTAGTAAATGTAATTTGCCTTTCATAGCCATTTGGATGCGGGAGCACCACAACTCATCTTTCTTGATAGTGGATGGAGCGGCAGCTGGGGTTTCTAGTTCTCTAAGAATGCGGAAGATTTCCTGGGAGTTAGAGCTGGCATTTGTGATTCTAGTATCATAGGCAGATGATTTAGCTGCTAGGATGGCTAGTTGGTATTCTCTAGCGATCTTGTTAAATGCAGATCTGGTGGTCTTAGATGAAGCTTTTTTGCAGGCAGCTTCTACTTGTTGTTTATTAGTATGTAGGGCCTGGGGTCTGGGGTGAACCAGGCCTTAATGTAAGCGATGGGCTTGGCTTCCCGCAGTGTCAGTGGGTCAACAGCATTCATTGCTTTAGTCAAAGTGTCAGAATAGAGGTCTGCTAGTGTGTTAGGGTCTGAGGAGACAATATATTCCTGGCAGAGGGGTGTGAGGTAGGGCAAGATGGTTTCTTTGGATATATTTCCCGGGCACTGTGTGTCCACATTCTAATTAACTAAGGAGTCCTGTAGGGAAGGATTTGTGTAGCGAAACACATGTTCACTCTTTTTTCAACTTTTATATTAATTGACTCTTGAATGTTACCAAATGAAAGCATCAGGTACAACAATTAAAAAAAGAAACAACATCATGGTTGTAAGGGTGTCTTATTCAAAGATTCTGTCTCTGAGTGACCAGAACACTCTAACTCATGAAAATATTCCTAGAAACATTGATGATCCAGGTAAGTGGATGAAACAAAATGATAAGGTGGGCCATGGGGCAGGTTGAAGCTGTCGGAATGAATATATGGAGTCGCTCATAATAAGAGTTTAATTGTCGAGATCTTGTGAATTATTTTGCAGTGAGATTAGTTTCCGGGGAGGAGGGGGAGAGAGTATATATGGGGTAAACAGGGAGTTCACGTAGATTGCTATTTTGGCTGTCATGATCTTCAAACACTGGTTGGCTTCAAGAACACGCAATAAGCCTCAGCAGCCAAGATTATTTTTTTAAACCGTAAACGGCACATGACTTTATCGTGACGCATGACTATTGCTTAATTCCCTTTAAAAGACGATGATAAAACACAATGGGGCCAAATTCTCGAAGCTTTTTTGGGTGAAAAAGAGGAGCTACGTGCAGATCAGAAGTACCCTGAGCTCTGCACGCAGGACAGTGGCCAGATGTTCTGTTTAGAGAGCATAGAGGGATTTGTGTCTATTGGGGAGCCTCGAGTGTCTGTGGTGCTAGGATGCATTGGCCAGGGGAGTGTTATGCAAGCTGGTTGTAGAGGTGTACTTCCTTGATCTCTCTCTCACCCCATCCACCTGTCCGTCAAAGTATAGAACATCGTTTGTCAGGTGAGTGTGGAAGGGGCCAGAATCTCTGGTTATTTCTCTCAGATGTCTATCCCAATGTCTCTTACAAGCCTCAAACTCCTCTCACATCCTGCACACAGCCACAGGCCAACATTATGTCTTAGCCCCGAGCCCCTCGCATGGTGTTGTGCCATTCTATGACTTCAAGTTCAGAGTGATGCTGGAGCGCTGCAGTGGAATTCCACACTGTGATATGAGGAGCAGGAAAGGTAAATTATGAAGTCTGAATTCCTCAAAGTGCTCTACAAAGCTTGGTGCAACATACCTTAGCCTAAAGAGGGTGAAAGAGCCCGACTTGGAAAAATCCTAGTAACTTCTTTTGTGAATCGCCAGCCGTTGCTTTCAAGTCATACTTATATAAATCCTGTACTATCCAGCTTCTTTTTAAAATGGCCTCCTTGTATGCAAAATAAATGATTGCACAGCCATACTTTCAATATTTTACCAACTTTGCTCTTTGCAATAGCCTCTCTGCCTCACTCAGACTTGAGCAGGACCACCAAAGGTTCCGGAAGCACCTCAAGACCTTCTTTTTCGCTTCCTCTTTCTCTCAGGTCACCTCTGACCCTTAATGGGCATCAGGTTCCTACACAACCAGTAGCCCCTTGCACTGCCTCTGGGCTACCAAGCACTTAGGGACTGCATCTGCAACCATACAGTCCCCTGCCTCCTACCACTCAGTCAGAGCCGGCCACCCCGGAAGCACTTAACTGAGCTTTGCCTATTGCACTCTCCCTCCACGCTCGCCCCTGGCACTTCTCCTCTCCCTTGCACTTGCACGATCTGAATGACACAAGGCCTAGTAAGATCGTTTGTTCTGTCCTCCCTTTGTCTCCCCTTGCTTGTCTTGTCGCAGCTAGAAATACTTGTGTACAGGCGCCTTATAAAGGACATATCATATCAATATGATGCCTCAATAGACTAATTGTATATCTGTGTGTGCTTCTGGGTTGTTTTCTGAGAAATACTACTATACAGTCTGTGCACATACTGTACATAATCACATGGCTCTGTGTTTGCCTCAGGGTGGCTTGCGACTGTGCAAAACACCAAAAACAAATAAAGTATACAAATAAATATCCCATCCACCTTTGGTAGCTAAACTCTGCCGGTCAAATGTGTGTATTTTATTTGTGTAGTAAAAATCCCAAAGTTAAGCAACAGACTGCGTGGCAAACAACACACTTGAATACTTGAATTGCGCATTTTTAATGTCTTATGTGGGCACTATTTTGTTTTACATGCTAAATATAACGTCCGAAGACGCACTTCGAGACATAGTTAATTTTGTTGTACACGGAGAAGGGCGTTAAACCTGTTCCTTGTTTTACTGCTAGCAGAACTGGACAAAATCAATTTGCTCCAATTTTGTGAAGTGCGTTTAGACAGTAACAATGATTTGCCTCTGGGTTGTCCAACTCCAGGCCTTGAGAGATGGATCCAGGTCAGATATTCAGGATACCCCTCATTAATATTCATGAGCTAAATTTGCATACAATGATTCTAAATGTATACAAATATTTTCGCAAGAATATTAATGGGGGATATACTGAAATCTGTCAGCTTTCTGGCCTGGAGTTGGACAACCCTGCATGACATGTGATGTTATGACATGTAACACGGGTGTAATTGAAAAAGGGTTCCCAGGGGCATCTCCATTGCAACGTCTCATTTACATGGCAGCCCGGTTGCTGTGCAAATGGGATTTTGGATGCTTAGGTGGATTTAATAACTTGGCGCTAGACAAAGTGCCAGCACAGAAAGACACTAAAATGCCAACCACTGATAGTCATTCGCCAGTAGGAACGATTGTACACCTAGGATTCCCTGCTGTCTCGTGTCCATATTGGACAAAAAGGGCATATATGTGAATTATGACACATAAGAAAAGAAAAAAAAAAGCTTCTCTGTTGTTCCCAGGAATGTGTTTCTCGTTATACTTGGATATGATTTCCAAAGCACATTTGTGGTAATGTAGCCCGTAAAAGCAGAGGGAGGGGTCATTATTGCAATATAATGGCCCGTCAGCATGTTATGACCGGAGGCGAAACCAAGGGCCATAAATTGGGAAAGCAACATTATTCCAGGCGATAATGACCCCTCCAGAGGATTATAAAGCTATTACCACACAGAGTTTGGGAGGTGAACAAAAAAAATATTAATTTAATAGTGGGTAAAGTAAATATGCAAACTGAGTTACTAAATTAAATGTGGTTTATATTGTAGATATTAAATAACAAAGTTGTCTTCATAAGTTAAGCATTTTAATTGCAAACTTAGTTCAACTGGAGCGGGTTTAACATGAGAATGCACTAGGTGTCACATAAAACAAATTGGTTCCTCTATAAGAAAGTGAAAATATTTTCTTATGTTTTAGCTTTCTCTTCGGAAAGATAAATTGGATGTTGCAGAAAAAAAAGGTCCTCCCAGAGAGGAAGTGTTGTGATGAAAGAAATGTTGAAGGCAAATTGCATTGTTGTATCCCTGGCTGCTTTTGCAGTTAGAATGTTCAAAAGGCAGTCAATACCATTAGGTATTGACTGCACTCTGAACATTGGCTGAAAGGGGGTCACTATTGATCTGTGTGTGCTAATATCTAGTAATATCTGAGTATGCTTTAGTATAATTAATTATACATTTTAGGGGCATGGATCAGTTGATGATTACACACTGCGGACTAGCGGCATCGGTTTTTGAGGAAAAGCAGCACAAAGAGTTAATTGTGACTGGGGTACTTTTTGAAATCAGAATGTTTTGTCTGTGAAGAACATTGCATGATTTGGGATGTGCTAAAGGCATAACTCTGAGGGATAATGTTAGGGCTGCTACTGCCAAAAAGGACAAGTTTAAGGAGAAAATAGTTCCAATGTAAGGCTTTTACAAAGCAATGTGCAGTGTACAGCAGTGAGGTACATAAGAAGGGCATTGTGCATACACTTGGGAGCAGGTCAGTGGGTGACTGAGTCAGTCAGTTGGTCCATTTGTCAATCAGTCATTAAGCCAATGAGTCTCTTGGTGCTGCATTGCCTATTGTTTGATGGCAGGAGCTTTCTCAGGACCAGTTTATCCAATTGGAGTCCTTGGCATGTGACTTTTTACATATTTGCAGCATCAGTGCTCTCTTGAAGCTGTACAAGCTCTTATTTAAATGAGAACCAATACCATTGATCCCTAAAGTGTCTACACTCTGCCCCCTTTGGGTAAATAGGTCGGCCCACCCCCCCCAAATGCCAGAACTTTTTATATTTTAGTTTCAAACCAGTCACTGAACGCCCTTTTGCAGGAGGTTTGCGCAATCTGCTTGCTCCCCCAGACTTCTTTTGGGGCCCCCTGGAGGGCTGAGGGGGGTTGGCTCCACAATTCGAAGACCAGTGGCCTCGGCAGACTGTATTGGTGGTGCTGCTGGGAAGCAGTGGCAAATGCTTACCATCATTCCAGAGGGAGGTGTGCGATGCCAGCAGCCAAGATGCTCTGAAGAAATCAGAAGGAATTATTGTTATTACTGTTTGGCGATTTACTGAGAGCGGACCAAGCTTTCGGGGAGCAACGGACCGCTCTACAAGTCATAGGGGGGAGCAGACAAGCGACCGGGGCGCCAACATGTGGCAAGGGGTGGGCGGGCCATTTACTTTGACTTAATACACAACAGATCTACTTGCTGAATGTATGTGAAATTAAAAACAACACATGTCAAATAATGCGACCAAAATCCTCGTTTACATTAAAATAAAGTATACTATGTTTTCCAATCTTTTACACCACAGGAAAGTGGCCACCAAAGACTTGGGGCCCAATGCATGGAATATTTGCATGGTTCAAAGTGAACTTGCACTGCTGAAAAGGGAATTTGCACTGCCGACACAAACCCTAATTCATGGAACCGTGCAAAGTGTATTTTTGCAGTGCAAAGTCATTTTGTACTGCAAAAATGACTGTGCGCTGACTTTGCCCGGACTTTGCACTGCAAAAATACACTTTGCACGGTTCCATGAATCCGAGTTTTTGTCAGCAGTGCAAATTCACTTTGAACCGGGCAAATATTCCATGAATCGTGCCCTTGGTGCTTTATTCATTTGTAACGCGCCAATGGCCCGTAAGCATTTAGGTAGGCATCTATCACTGAGCCTTTTAACCCTCTGATTGCCTGCTTTACAAAGCACTTTTGAATGGGATTGCGCCGTTGTGATAGACCTTTGAAAATCAGTCCCAAAAACCTTACTTTGAGCAAGTTTTCTGGAGATGTACATTTCACACACAAGCATTGCACTTTCTTTGCACGTGCTGTCTATTTACCTATGGTGTTGCGTGTTATGTCCTGTCTCCGTGCCTCGGCACGCGGGGAGACAGAACGTGCAGGGCCTTGTCAGTAGGCCGCAGTGGCGCAGCTCCAGCGGGAGCGAAATGAGACACGCCACACTCTGTTTGTTACTGTGCCCGGAACTGCCCCCGTCCGCGGGGGCGGGTCTTTTATTGAGAAGCCCTGCGTCACCGCGTTGCGGGACTCCGGGCGGATATAACATTCCTCCTTTATTTTAACTTAACTTAACATTCAAACAAAACATATCAAATACCATTATGCAGACCCCTAAACTACCAAACCCCCGGGTGCCTCCCTTCTTACAGTTCTAATGGGGCAGACTACCACACATAGTCTTTGAGCCGAGCAGGTGGCTTGATGGCAGTTCTTAAGCCATACCGCCCCCTTCTGGGGTTATCATGGTCCCTTGTTTCTCACTGACAGTCCATGGGAACAAATCGTAGCGGGAGTCCAGTTTGGACCTTGTCGGATTTCGCAGCATGACCACCTGGTCACCCACCTGGTGGTCGGATGGCTTCGACCTCCTCTTGGCACTCATGTGTGCATTGGCCCCCGTTCTCCTCCTTTCGGTACGCTCCTTGTCGAAACGGTCCGGGCTCCTGCTGGGGTGATGTGGAATGGAGGACTTTATGACGGTGCCAAACATGAGGTTGGCTGGCGGGACACCCGTCGTGCTGTGAGGGTTGACCCGGTAGATTTGCAGTAAACTGTAGTGGTCGACCTTCCACGGGCTGGCGTTTGCTCTTGATAGCCTCAGCACTTTGTTGAGTGTCCTCATGATCCGTTCTACATCCCCATTCGCCTGGGGCCACCTTGGCATGATGTGATGGTACCTTATGTTTAGTTCCTGCAGGTATTGTTTGAACTCCTCCCCTTGGAATTGTGCGCCGTTATCACTCTTGATTCGTGTCGGTAGTCAATGGTTTGCAAACATCTTCTCCATGGCGGGAATTACCACTTCCGCTGCCGTGGATTCAACTACCTCGACTTCCGGATATCGGGAGTGATCGTCAATGGCCACCAGGAGGTAGAGGCCTTCTTGTAGTGTGCAAAAATCGATGCTGATCGCATCCCATCTGCCAGGGACAAGTTCCGCTGACTGGATCGGTTCTGGATCCGGTGGAGCTCCGGTTATCTGGCAGGGTAGACATGTGTTTATTAGCCTTTCGACCTTCTCGTCTATCTGTGGAAACCACACTCGGTGCCAGATTCGAGCCTTCGTCTGAGGCATCCCTTGGTGCCCTTCATGGGCTAATGCCACAATTCTGTCCTGGAGGCTCGACGGGACGACAATGCGATTTCCCCTGACTAGCAGTCCTTGCTATGTGATCGAGAGATCCTGTCGTATGGTGAACATCCCTGTGAGGAAGGGCTTTGCTTCCGCTGTCCTGTTGTGGGTGTTTTTCATGAAGGACTTCCAATCGCCTGAGATGATGGCATCCTTCACCAGGTAGCAGCACGGGTCCTTGTGTGTTTCCAATTCAATGTCCTCTATGCTGACAGCCTTTGGCCTCATGGCCCGCACAACCTGGCAGATATGTTCCTCGATCTCTTCGGCTACTTGGACTTCTTGTGGAGTCGCTGCTCGAGGGTGTCTTGAGAGGAAGTCCGCCGGGTTTCCACTTCCCGGCTGATAGGCCAATTCAAAATTGTACTGCTGGAGGTGTAGCAGCCATTTGGCTATTCTGGCCGGCGGGTGAGAGGATGTGCCCATGAAGATAGGCAACAGGGGTTTGTGACCTGTAACTGCCGTGAATCTCTGCCATAGAGATAGAGGTGGAAATGATGACACCCCCACAGTACGGCAATTGCCTCCTTCTCAATGTGCGAGTATCGCTGCTCTGTCATTGTGAGGGCTCTTGACGCATATGCAATGGGTCTCTTCTCCCCTTCTTTGGTGACCTGCATGAGGATGGCCTCTAGGCCGACAGGGCTCGCATCCACAAATAGTTCAGTTGGGTGTTCGGTGTCGTAGTAGGCCATCTTGTGTCGATGGACAGCAACTCTTTGATGTTTTCAAAAGCCTCCTGACACGCCTGCCCCCATTCCCACTTTGTGTTAAGCTTGGTGAGTTCTCACGGGGGTTCAGAGAGGGTGGCCAAGTTACGGATGAACCTCCCACAGTACGTGGCCATCCCCAGGAAGCTGCGCACTTCAGTAGGTGTCATCGGCGGACTCGCAGCCTGTATGTCGGCAACCTTCTGGGGGTCCGGGGAGATGCCAGTGCTGCTGAACTTGTAGCCAAAGAAAGATATTTCCGTTTTGAAGAATTCACATTTTTCTTTGTGAACAGTTAACCGAGCGTCATCTAGTCTGCCCAGGAGCATCTGCAGTCTCCTCAAGTGTTCTTCTCTGTCCTGAGCATGGATCAGGATATCGTCACTCACATTGAGGACACCTGGTATGTCCCGGATGACCTCCTGAATAGTCTGTTGAAAGGCTTTCGCAGCCGACAAGATCCCAAAACGTAGGCGTTTATATCTCCGTAATCCCAGGTGTGTCGAGAAAGTGGTTATGTATCGAGAGTCTTTATGCAGCTTGAGTGGTGGTATCCAGCTTTCAGATCAACTTTGGAGAAGACTCGTGACCCGGTGAGATCAGCCATGATTTCTTCAAGCGTAGGTGTGATATGGCGCTCCCGCGTGATTGCAGTGTTCGGTAGACGCATGTCTATGCAAATCTGGACTTTTCCCGGCTGTTTGGGTTTTTTTGTGACCACCATCGGGGAAACCCATGGCATCGGCCCAGTTACCTCTTCTATTATGCCTGCTTCTTCCAATGCTTTAAGTTCTTTCTCCACTTGTTCACATATGTGGAACGGGGTTCTTCTGTGTTTTACGGCCTTTGGCTGGACCGACTCGTCTATGTGGAGCTTGATTGTCCTTCCTTTCAAACACCCTATCCCGTTTTGTAGGTTGGGATACTGTGCCAGGATCTTCTCGACCTCTTGTGCTTCCTTCACGTGACAGACGAACTTGACTAGCCCTAGGTCTTCAGCCGCATCCCCACTCAGAAGGCATTGGATCCCCGCGTTTACGACGTACATTTTTGATGGTAGCCTTCTTTCGCCATGGCTGAGGGTGATGCGGAATCTGCCGACCACTGGTAGGGGTTTCCTACAGCCATACGCAAACAATAAAGTGTCTGTGTTCTTCAGATCTGGTTGTGGTTGCAGTGTTTGGAATGTGCTTGTGGGCATAACATTTACGGACGCTCCCATGTCAATGGTCATCCATACCTGCTGGTTTTGAAGAGTCACCTGGCATTTGCGCCTCCGGAGCCTTTTTCTTTGCGTCGCATGTCCCTGATCCAGGGGTGACACCAGGTAGACTTTTCTCCCTTTTTTCCACTGTTCCCTGCCGGATTCATGTTGAGTCCCTGTGACGTCATCCCCTTCTTCCTCAGTCGAAGAGTTTGTCGTTTCGACTTGCCTTGCATTGGCTTGCTTCTTTTTCTTGGTCCCTCTCTTCTCTTGGGGAGTATTCAGGGGCGGTAGTGGGGCGCCCGATGACCGGCACACCTTAGCATAGTGGTCCTTTCTGCCACATGCCCCACATGTTGTTCCTTTCGCAGGGCAGTTTCGCCGTCCATGTCGCGGTCCACCACACCATCCACATTCCGTGGGTCCCGGGATACGTGGCTGCCACCTAGCTTGTGCGTAGTTGCCGCCAGCCTCATCCATTGCGGGCTGTCTGTTGGTGACATGGGCCACCATTGCTTTCGTGAGGGCAGGCTGTAGTTTTTGAAGAGTCACCCCCATGTTGGCGGCCCTGGTATGTGCCAGTTCTCTTTGACGACCCAATTCCAGAATGCATGTTAGGGAGATGCCCTTCTCACTCAGTACCATCCTTCTCAGTTTCTCCAAATGGATGCCGTTGATGAGCTGTCTCCGGATTTCTTTCTCGACATTCGTGAACTCACACGATATTGCCAGCTTCCTCAGTCGGGTATGGTAGACATCCAAGGTCTCCTCTTTTTCCTGAATAGTGGTGCAGAATATAAAGGTTTCATAATCAGGGTTGAGCTGTGGGAGAAAATGAGCCGTCAGGGCATCCTTCGCTTGCTGGTAGATGTCCTGGCCATCATCAATGGTTAACGAGTTAAAGATACGTAGTAGCTCGTCTCCCACGTTTAGCAACAGGTGCGATCTCATCTTCCTGTCAGCGGTTATGTCCTTGCATTCCATCGCCATTTCGAATTTTTGGATCCATAGTTGCCACTGGGGGCCAACTGATGATGGGTCCGTAAATGGATCAAACGGCAGAATCATTGTCGAGGAGTTCCCATGTGGGCGAGGTTGTGGTGATGACACTGACAGATTGGCCGCAATTCTAGAAGGCGTGCCGGGCCTGGGGGTGGACGTGCCAGTCGCCATGGCAGGGCCTCACTGTGTCTTAATGGGGTATGCACGCCTCACCTTAATACCTGTCCTCAGGTGACCATGCCCCTCCTCGGTTGAAAGTCTCAAACTGTGGTGGATGGGCAGCTGCGTCGATCCAGGCGCTCACCACGTGCGGTAGCCTTGAGCATCTGAATCTGAAGCAAGTGTGAAGGCCTCCCACGCTGTGCCGTGGCGCCTCTGACACCTGGAAGGCGATGTGTGGTTGTTGCACTTCACTATGGGTGTCTTTAGGGAGTGTGTCACCTCCAGCCGACGGTGGCCCGTGTTGAGAGGGAGAGAGAGAGAAAAAAAAATGTTTTTTTTTTCCGTGGGTGGGGGTTTTGTGTGCCCCCCCACCAGGTGTCCAAAAATGTCATGTGTCGCCGTGAGTCAGCAACAGTTGCCAGAGTGTCGAGCACATGTGCTGGGTTCCGTTTCCCTCATCGCCATTGTTATGTCCTGTCTCTGCACCTCGGCACGAGGGGAGACAGAACGCGCAGGGTCTTGTCAGTAGGCCGCAGTGGCGCAGCTCCAGCGGGAGCGAAATGAGACACACCACACTCTGTTCTTTACTGTGCCCGGAACTGCCCCCCGTCCACGGGGGCGGGGCTTTCATTGAGATGCCCTGCGTCACCGCGTTGCGGGACGCCGGGCGGATATAACATTGAGGACGTTTTCTGGAGATTTACATTTCACAAGCATTGCACTTTCTTTGCACTTGCTGTCTATTTACCTATGGTGTTGAGGACGTTTTCTGGAGATGTACATTTCACAAGCATTGCACTTTCTTTGCACGTGCTGTCCATTTACCTATGATGTTGAGGACGTTTCCTGGAGATGTACATTTCATACACAAGCATTGCACTTTCTTTGCACGTGCTGTGTATTTACATATGGTGTTGAGGACGTTTTCTGGAGATGTACATTTCACAAGCATTGCACTGTCATTGCACGTGCTGTCTATTTACCAATGGTGTTGAGGACGTTTTCTCGAGATGTACATTTCACACACAAGCATTGCACTTTCTTTGCATGTGCTGTCTATTTACATATGGTGTTGAGGACGTTTTCTGGAGATGTACATTTCACAAGCATTGCACTTTCTTTGCACGTGCTGTCTATTTACCTATGGTGTTGAGGACGTTTTCTGGAGATGTACATTTCACAAGCATTGCACTTTCTTTGCACGTGCTACCTATTTACCTATGGTGTTCGGGACGTTTTCTGGAGATGTACATTTCACAAACATTGCACTTTCTTTGCACGTGCTGTCTATTTACCTATGGTGTTGGGGGCGTTTTCTGGAGATGTACATTTCACAAGCATTGCACTGTCATTGCACGTGCTGCCTATTTACCTATGGTGTTGAGGACGTTTTCGGGAGATGTACATTTCACAAGCATTGCACTTTCTTTGCACGTGCTGCCTATTTACCTATGGTGTTGAGGACGTTTTCGGGAGATTTACATTTCACAAGCCATGCACTTTCTTTGCACGTGCTGCCTATCTACCTATGGTGTTGAGGACGTTTTATGGAGATGTACATTTCACAAGCATTGCACTTTCTTTGCACGTGCTGCCTATTTACCTATGGTGTTCAGGACGTTTTCTGGAGATGTACATTTCACAAGCATTGCACTGTCGTTGCACGTGCTGCCTATTTACCTATGGTGTTGAGGACGTTTTCTGGAAATGTACATTTCACAAGCATTGCACTTTCTTTGCACGTGCTGTCTACCTATGGTGTTCAGGACGTTTTCTGGAGATGTACATTTCACAAGCATTGCACTTTCTTTGCACGTGCTGTCTATTTACCTATGGTGTTGAGGACGTTTTCTGGAGATGTACATTTCACAAGCATTGCACTGTCGTTGCACGTGCTGCCTATTTACCTATGGTGTTGAGGACGTTTTCGGGAGATGTACATTTCACAAGAATTGCACTTTCTTTGCACGTGCTGCCTATTTACCTATGGTGTTGAGGACGTTTTCTGGAGATGTATATTTCACAAGCATTGCACTTTCTTTGCACGTGCTGTCTATTTACTTATGGTGTTCAGGACGTTTTCTGGAGATGTATATTTCACAAGCATTGCACTGTCGTTGCACGTGCTGTCTATTTACCTATGGTGTTCAGACATTTTCTGGAGATGTACATTTCACAAGCATCTATTTACCTATGGTGTTCAGGACGTTTTCTACAGATATACATTTCACGAGCATTGCACTTTCTTTGCACGTGCTATTTACCTTAGGAATGGTTTTCTGTTTTTTTTTCATTCACCTTCACGTGCCGGACCCTTTTTGTTTCACGTGTTTGACTGTGTTTGCAGTGCACAGCTGTGCTGCTGAAGTCCCCTTACACTCGTCCTGTCGCAGAGAAGTGGTTGGGGGTATTGTGGGAAATGTTCATGTAAAGATTGCACATCACCTTTTTCAGGAAAATGCACGCCCTGCGCCAGACCTTCCCGGCAGCTGTTGCAGGGATTTAATTCACCCAGCCCTTTTACACTCAGTGATAGGCCCGTTAATAGCTTGATTTAGAGAGCAGGTTTCGTATTTAGTTTCTGTGGATTTCTGTTTGAGATCTCCCTCCTGGGGCCTCGAGCAGTGGTTGAGATATGTCAGCGCCCGGTCCCGAGCCCCTCCATCATGTCACTGCTGCAGCTTTCGAGGGCAATGCTTGGCCCACCCACAGGAGGAGAGGTGGGGGCGACTGCTCCCGCCATTGCTTCTCCCTAAGTACCTGCCTCACATGTCAAGCATGCGCGAGCCGATGATGCGCTGCAGATGGGGCGCCCTCCTTCCACCAATTGGAAGACTCTTTGACTAATACGTGACCCGCAGCTTTGGCCAATTCGTCAATTTGTTTAGGCCACTTACTGTAGGCTCGTGCCTGCAAGAGTGAAAACACAGGCACGTTTCCTCAGTGATTCTCTCTCTCACACACGCGCGCACATACATCTTCACAATCTATTTGCCACAGTGGACGGAAATGGAAAAAATGTGAAGGGGTATCCCACAAGGGCGGGAGTGGAAGTGGAGTTGGGGGAGGGGCGGAGTTCTGAGGGGGCGGGGTTCCGAGTAGGCGGAGCTGGCAGTTGAACTCCAAGAAAATGTTCAAAGTAATATTTTTAAAATGGGGCAATTTCTTTGATGCTGCATCTTTGCAAACTCCACACTATGCATCAATTCCACTTTAAATCACTTCCATGGCCGTGGTGCCACATTTTTGAGTTTGGAAAGGACTTTTTTGTATGAAAGTGTGAAAAGCACATTTGGAAAACAATGGTGTGGCCAGCATGTAGGAATCCTGCTTTCAACAGGGATGCCCCCCTCCGACCCCCAAGTGATATTCATGCGCCATTGTTTCCTGTGGTGTCCCTTTCAGGCCAGTAGAAAACAGGCTAAGCGAATAGAGCCTGCAAATGTGCGAATGACGGCTGGGCTGGGCTGGGCATAGAGCACATATCACCGAGCCCCCAGCTTCCCTCGGCGAAGCTGGGGCCTTGGTAAATCCTGGTCAGGGCTGACGCAGGCCGGGTCCGAGATCCGGCCAGACATCTGATGCCGGATGTCGGACCCGGCAAAAGAGCCGGCCCATTGACCGGCGCTGTGCATGCAACAATAAAGGAAGAGAAGAAGTGTGTAAGGGAAGTAGAAAGAAGGCGTGAGAAAAGGTAGGGTTGCAGCGGGTGGAGAATTACTCTGTTGTTTAAAAAACAAAAGAAACAAAATTTGAATCTGCACTGTTAAAAAAAAAGTCCACTGAAAAGTCAGCACTGATGAAAAGATATTGGTCTTTCCTCCCGCACGCCCCCAACACTTTCCTGCTTATGACTACATCTTTGTAATCCCTCTTACGCACAAACACATCTCACACAGGTATTTACATACATTAATCTTCATTCAGACATGCGCATTCACTCCAATTCACAGTCTCACCTTCAATCATATCGAGTGACACACACAAACATGCATGCACACTCAACTGCACACACACCCTGACAGATAAGATGAACACTTTCCCGCTCAACAAACAAGGCACAAAGCAGGTCACAAGCAGGTATATATTTTTGAAGGAAACTCATTTAGACAAAGGGATCGGCTATGGTGACCAGATTTTAAAAGTAAAAAACCGGGAGAGGCAACTAACATAAAAGTAGGACTAACTCTTGAAAGTGGCTGTCAAGGCACTATACTGCAGTAGCGGCAGGATGAGAAGGAGGTTTAAGTGTTACTGGTCGAATGAACACATATTACAATTAATTTATCACAAATTACCACTATCTTAAGTTGTAAAATGCAGCATTTCTTCTGTGTGAGATTGTGCATTCCTGCCTACCAAAAACCGGGACCACTGCATTTTCCAATGGGAAAATAATCTTGAGAAAGGGGGACAAGCACCCAATTCCGGGACAGTTCCAGCAAAACCAGGACATCTGGCCACCCTAGGATAGGCCCACACACGCGCCCATGCATAATCATGCAGTGTCCATTCCCATTATTTGCCTGTGTATGATGAGTTCCTGAGTCCATGTTAGGGAGAATTCTCTGTTTAGGCTGAATTTCCTAACCTAGTGAGTCCCCCAGCAGCTTTGCTGGATTTCGGGAGTTTTTTTTTTTTTCCATGCTGCCAAGAGTGAGACTCTTTTTCTCCCACTCTTGGACATGAATGTGGTTAATTCCTTTGAATGTCAATGTGTTCTATGGGCTATGGGGTCTTTTACTCCATAGGGTCTCATGTGTTTTGCTATGTGTGTTACACCGCACCCTCCGTGGTGTAACACTGGGGTGTCCTAGAGGATCCCCACCATAGACTCCATACCCTGGGGCTGACTACTGTCCCCCAGGGCATGTAAAGTCACCATTGGCTTTACTAGACCTAAATTTACTAACAGAACTAGTACAAACCATCCTATTGTGGACGTACTGGTAGGGGTAATTTGATTACCCCTGGGTCTGTTATTCGAGGGGGCACTGTCCCATCCCCCCTCGTCGAGTTTTGGCATGTGGCAGTGGAAACTACTTGTTATATTCGACCCCGAATATAATTCTATGGGATTCTTCCCATAGTTGGGGGCTAATACTTTTTCCTGTTAGTCTCTAACATACCGCCGGTTTATTTGTCTTAAATAAATCTACCGGTTGGTATTTTCTGCCAGAACTCGGTTTTTAAAATGGCGTCTGTGTTTGCCTCTGTAACTCCGAACCAAAGGTTGAGCCCTTTGTTCCACTTTTGGCAGGCGTCTGCGCAGAAGCCCTCCAAAGTGGTGCCATTCTGTCTGGGTACCACAGGGGGTGTCGGAGGGGGTTTAGGCACCCTGGACTGAGTTGCCTTGCCAACTCAAGTCGCACTCTGGTGTGATTGGCCCAAGTGGTGAGCCGCCCCGCTCACCACTTAGCGTGGTTTGATTGACAGCTAGGCTGAATGAATGGGGGTTTTCTGCATAAAAGCAGGGCTTTTGGGACTGGATCTTCAGAAGTCGCCACAGGACCTAAGAATCCGACGAGGGTAAAGCTGAGCCGACCTGCAACGAAGACACCTCCGGTGGAGCCCTGCTGAACCGACTCACCACTTCCCAACGACAGAGGAGATCTCCCGGCCGGAGAGTCTTCTTCCCCTGACTGGTGGGAACAACCAGTCCCCTTTGCTTTTTCTTCGCTTCCAGGACGTAGTGGTCGAATTGCCCGTGCTGAGCACCTCGGCAACTGGATAGCCCCTAACCACTGTACCGCGACCAAAAGGTGGTGCCTTGTGACGGAGCACTCCGTGGCTGGTCTCTTCCCTGGTGGTGCAACGATCTTCAACTTTCCTTCGACGACGGGAGCATCTCATCTCTTGGCAAAGCCCCGACTTGCATCCACCACCAGGAACAACTGCCCCCGCCGGAGCTGTCTCTCCACATACAAGGTACCGTGTCTGCCTGGCTTCCCTTGTGACGGTTAGCGTGAGGTGTCTTAATCCTTGCCTCTCCATTGGGTCGCCTCCAAGCCTTCTTAACTTTCTGTTCTGAACTGGTCCAGTCTTTCTGTGACAATTTGCGACAAAGACTCGAAGTGCATTTCCACAGTGATACTTTTTGGGACATAGCGCCTTGCCTCTCTCCGAGTGGGCCTGGCCTCTGAACTTTGCGATCCACAGTAGACCCTGCCTTACTTGCCTTGCATTGTTTCGTAAAAGCGTTGGTACCGAGTTGGTTTCATACCATGCCTTTTCTCTCCCGTTCTAACGAATATTAGAGTGCCATCTAGGTTAAAGCATTCACCTCTGTCTGCAAATAAGTGGTGCCGGTGAACCTAGACTTGTCGACATATTGTTAGAGGATTGAGATACTTATAGTAATTGTAATTGAAGTTGTTTGCCGTATCAGTGCCAGTGTTTTTCATAGATGTGTTGTTATAAATAAATACCTATATATCTTTACACCCAAGCTCTGTTCCGTGTCTGCTTGTTCTACTGTGTAAATTGCCCTATTTTGTATACTCCATATACTGCCTAACTTTTCTTGAGAGAAGTCTGACTGCTCAGCCACAGCTACCAGGTGAATCTGTGTGGTACAGGCGGCTACCAAGTGGGTTTACTGCCAAACACCTGTAGGCCTAAATCTTTTGCAGTGGTCCCAGAGGGAACTCACAGGTTTCCGCTTAACAGTCCACATCATCGAGCATCTCGATGCATGGGGTCTTTTGTTTCCTTTTAAATATGTGCTTTGAGAAGCCGTATACGTCACTTAATGTTCCATTTCGTGAAGTCGTAATAATAGTCTGTTGCCATATTCCAGGACCATCATACAATTAACAGTCTTGAGTTATTTCCCGGAGCAGTGCGTTTTGCTGGAATAGTCACATCCAGGATCCCATGCACATTATCCTATTGACATTCTTTATGAGAATCAAAATACATCCTTAAGGCCAGTTCTATCGGTGAGCAGGAGACTTATGGTGAACAGCTGCTGTGGTAAGTTTGGTCAACCTATGTATGGTAGTTAGACTTTTTTCTTCATATATATATATATATATATATATATATATATATATATATATATATATATATATATATATATATATATATTCAATGAAATAAACTTTGTTAAAGGGACGTTATGGTTAAGTTGCGCTACTAAAAACCTATGAAATTCAGTGAAAAAACTTTGTTAAAGGGAAGTTATGGTTCCAAGTAAAACCGAAAAGGTTTGTCAAATGGCACCACATTTATAAGCCTTTACAATATTTTGGAACCCCCCCTCTAACTTTGCTCCCTCTTGACAGAATCCCACCACACTTTGCAAAAACATTTATATCTAGATCTAATATCAATTTCCCAAATTAAGTGTAGATTCATCAAATGGCACCTCGTTTATAAGCCATTACATTATTTTGGGACCCCCCCTCTAATTTTACCCCCTCATGACAGAATCCCACTGACAGAAACAAACTTTGTAAACTCATTCGGAATCAGGTCAGAAATATACATGCAACATTTCATGCAGTTCTATTAAGTGGCGCCAAAGTTATAAGCCATTCAAGAACTGCATTTCACCAACCCTGTAAAGCCGAGGAGTCCGCAAACTTTTCAGGACTGTTCACGAACATCCGAACTGTTCGTGGACTTTCGCGGCAAAAACCACCCTTTTTTTTTGCTTTTTGCAGCCACATCTCATCCCATCCTCATCACCCATCACCTCCACAGAGATTATTTGATAAGTTTGACAAGTGCAATGTTGTGTTTTTAATATGTTTTTACCGCGATGTTCGCGGACACAGGCACATGTCCGCGAATCCAAGATGGCAGGAGTTTCCAAAAATCTGACGCACTTCACGCTCTTCACCATCCAATCAGCGGACACGTTGCATGTCCGCGGATATGTGGCAAGCCGATTAACCAATCGGTGTCCTGTCCGCGGAGCAAACAGGGAAGTGTGTCCGTGGAGCGGACATAGATATCACACATTTTTTGTGACCTACTTTTTGGTCATTTTTTAAAAAACTACTGGACGGGTTTTCACCAAATTTACAAAAGCACCCTTTCGGGACCAAGCCACTGCTCCTGCCACACATTTGGTAAAAATCTGTCCAGCGGGTGGGGCTGTAGGCATGAGCAAAGTTTTTTCCCCATTCAGTCTATGGGAAAAAAAAGACATTTTGGGACCCCCCTATAACTTTGCTCCCCCTGGACCAAACCTCACCAATCTTTGCTAAAAAATTCAGATTCGTCCAGGCGGAGCAAAGTTATAAGCCGCCCAAAAAGTGCTGTTCCTATGGGATTAGCAATTTAGCCATAACTACACAGCCACATATGTGGCTGTGTAATGTGGGATGTTTTCACCCACGCATCCAAGCCCTACAACATCGCTGGCAGCAGAAACATTAGCGTGGCCACCGGAAAGCATGCTGCTCGCCAGAAATCATCCAAAAATGCGCAGTAAAATCTGAAAGATAGGCTGCCATCTACATTTGCTATGTCAGCGAGCACAGGAGATCACTGCCTAAAACCACCATGGGGATACCCACACAGCAGCCTGAAACCACTTGGAAAAAGCAATGCTGATTGCAAAGGAACACAGATCTGTTCAAAAATCCGTTTTATTTGTTGTCAAAAATTGCTAAAATCATGTCTCACAAAACCACCAAAAAGATCCAACCTTCTCGTGGATGTTCCACATTACTCTACTGAAAGAATCCACATCAGTACAATATTAGCAAGAATCCTATGCTATCAAAGTAAAGTCCCCTTTTAAAAAATAGACAGTTGTCAAAATGGGTGCAGTACCGTTGCTCGCCTCCTACAGGCGCTGGCGATCTAAATTCTGACAGGAGAGCTGTATTTCAGAAGCTAAATATGCCAAGCAAGAGAATTCCATCAAAATGCCATATAGAGTGCCACCCAGTGATTTCATGTTGAAAAAGACTTGGTTTAAGGAGATATTGCTTATTTTAAAGTTTACAATGTTATATTTTTTTTTATAAGGAACTAAGTTGCAAGTGACTAGAAGGCAGCCTGATGCAGTTCAGACTTCAAAAGGTTTGCCTGCCCATGGGAGCCCTTCACACCTCAGGCCTATACACCAGAAGGCAGGATATCACAGGGTCCTGTTGATTAAGAGGGAGGAGATTTTCCCTGCAGCCTGGAGGAAGGAACAATGGGGGCTTTGGGACTGAATTGAATATGCTGATTTTGGGTGTGCCTGAACAACACTGCTCTGGGAGGAACAAGACATGTGACCTCTGAGGCAGCCAAGCTTCTGGGGGCGGAGACAAACCGCTGTGTGTATTCAATTGAGAGCAAATATATGTTTTATAAAATTGCAATTTACAAAGTGTTCCAAGCTGACAGAAATGTACAACTTGGAGATTCTTAATATGAAAAATTCACTCACAGTTTGAGACTAAGCTGAAATCTGTACGATGTTCTGAGACCAAACCCTGTAATTATTAATATTGTATCTGCTGTGTTTATGCTAGAAACATAATAACTTATACTAATATGCTCAGAGAGGGTGTGTAGGTCTGTGTAAAATTGGGTGCAAGTCCAATATTGCGAAACCCACCAAAATCGCGAATCAGTTGTCAATTTTGAACTAAAGCTCTTAGGAAAATCAGGGTTGGAACAGAATGTACCTTAATTAATTTGTGATGTACACATGTATTCTCAACAACTTGTGTATCTGGGAAACATGTTTTGTTATGAAAAATTGATTTCTAAGTAAAAGCAAAGTTGAGTTTCTTCACAAGATTGTAAAACGGCAGCATCACTCTGACTCATTCTGACTCACTACTCCTTTCTCCAGTCAGGGCACAGAGAATCCTCTAACGTATCAAATCCTTAGTGGGTTGGGCATAGAAAGTCAGCCTCCACACCCACTTAGAAAACACATAAAAAGAGACTGCTGAGACCCAGATAGGGACACTCACTTTCCACTTCAACTGATTTCTTGCGCAGCACTCTGCCGGAACGGATCCTGACAATATCCAGAAGAACAAAGACTCCAGACTCCAGAGTATCCAGATTCCAGATAGATTCAGAGACCAGACTCTACAACCCAGCTCTAGAACCTTAAGCAGGGGCCTAACCCAAAACCTGAACTCTTCTCAGCAGGCCTCAGAATCCAGCAACCTAACCGAACTATTCAACAGCCTTGCCGTGCTGTTCGCTTCTAGCCCAGAACCTTGTGCCAGAACCGAGATCCAGAGAAAGCAGAGCTGTATTCAGAACCCATCAGATCTAGTTCAAGAGACCAGACCACCGTGCAGTGCCGATAGCAGACCAGATGCCGTGCTGTGAGCAGAACCCAGAGGGCCTGAGACCTGTCAGGTGGCGGGAGAACCGCAGCCCAAGCCTGACCAGATCTGTGACGAGGTTCATTCTATTCCAAAACTAGAAGTGAGTATCCAGTCTAGACCTGTACAGAACCAATCTCTTAGTCTAAAGTAACCTTATCCCATCCATTTCAACCTGTCCAGAACTGCATTCAATATTTTGTGTCCATCCTGGTGATTTCAAATCTGTAACGCACATTTGTCATTCTGAAATCTTGACTTTATTTCTGAAAATCTACCTCCACAAAAACGTCTGTATCTTTTTAACCATATGTCGAAAGCGAAATTTAACTGTCATTTTAAAGCTAGGATCCCAAGCTTTCCAACAAACCCAAAACGACATTCCAATTCCTTATAGTTTTTCCGTAATCGCGACTTACTCACGCGGAAAAAGTGCCGCGAATTGCAATTCATCTCCATTTCATTTTCTGTCAAAATAGCTGTCTTTTGCTTGCAACTGCTGAATTTCGTTTTCAATCTGATAATCATTCATGAATCATTGCTAGTGTTGACATATACCAATCTAAAGTAACTATCACATACCCTGAATCTCCTTTAGTGAATTAAAATCATTTTTAGCATATTTTTCACTTCATTGCAATCACATCTAAAAGGACTTTGCCTGCTTTAAATCATACCTGTTCTCTCTAAGCGTGCTGGGGGGAACTGGAATTTAACTGCATTATTAATTGTATTCTTGAAACCTGTGTGTCCTCATTTCCATCTCTTCCTATTGCATAAGGGGGGAGTGAGTTGTCACAAGGGAAAAAGTGATCATATTAGCTCTTCTTGAAATCATACCAAGTTTATTTCTGTGTTGCATTCTTTCACACCTTGCATTTCCTTGAAACCATATAAAGTATTCTCTGCTACCTTATCCTTTCTATACCAACTCCTCATTGATTAAAGAGAGTGTGCTATTGTAATATTACCCATTGTTGACCACTAGTATATTCATAAGTGTGCTATCAGATATTATTTTGTTCATAAAAGTGTGATATATATATATATATTGTTTAATGTTTTCAATAAACCTTTTAATTTGCAAAACAAACCTACTTCTTGGCTCAGTGAGGTCAGGGAGATTCAAAGAGAGGGGCGTTATATAAGGGTTCATCATCCAGATTTAAGAACTTGGACATAAAAATATATATAAATAAGGGCTTCCATTGGTCATCCCAGACTAGGCATTGATTTAGTTGGAGTGCTGGATTCAAGTCACTTACAGTAATATATATATATATATATAGTGAAAAAACGTTGTTAAAGGAACGTTATGGTTCCAAGTAAAACCGAAAACCCCCTGAAATTCGCCAGTTATGGTAAGCTAAGCAACCAATGACATCACATGTGTATTAACTTTTCATGAAATGTGTCTACAAGGGATTCTTATTATAATGTTGAGAAAAAACTGTCAAGACTCATTGGAATAAATGTCATGAGCTAATTAGTGCATTAAGCAATGCATTGATATAAATAGCATTCTATTATGAAGTTCTATCCAGTATACTAACCTACTCATGCAGAAACATAGGCATTGTGTGCAGCATATATGATGAAGGTACAATATTCATAATGTTGATATGTTGAATAATGAAATGATAACTGTTTTCTTATTAGAGTTTTGTGTACTGTGAAATATGTAATAAATAGCTAATAAAACCCACGCATTACATAATTGCATTATTACAAACAAAACACAAAGAGACAAGAACACATACAGATATGAAGTAAGCAAAAAAGCAGAAGTAGTAGCAGAAATAATTCATAACCTAACTGATTATCATTATGCAAATAAATGATTGCTCTGTTTGAAAGCTGCTATTTACCCTATGTATATGTATCACATGATGTGACTGGACCCTAAAGAAAGTAATGTGAGTACAATGTATACAAATATGAGCATATACAGGGAAAGTACAGTAATAAAAAAACAACAGAACTATCAGAAGGTGCTGATAACTCTTCTGATTATCTTCATGCAAAGAAAGGATTGCTGTCTTTCAAGCTTGTGTCTTCCCCTACGGATATGTATCAGATGATATGACTGGACCCTAAGGGATTTACTATAAGAACATACTTGAAGGATAAGTCTAGAAATACAGTAAGTTTACAATTTTATGTTCCTGACTGTTACTGAAGAAAACCATGTGCCTAGATATGTCAGTAAAGGAAAAAAGAGTGAGCCAGATATGTGATGTCATCAGTGATGTCATCAATGACATTTGTGATGTCATCTTTAATGTTGTGGGTGTTAGTCTTAGCAGTGCACAGTGGTGGCGCGAGTTATGGTTGCTTAGCTTACCATAACTGGCGAATTTCAGGGGTTTTTCGGTTTTACTTGGAACCATAACGTCCCTTTAACTAAGTTTTTTCACTGAATTTCATAGGTTTTTAGTAGCGCAACTTAACCATAACGTACCTTTAACAAAGTTTTTTCAGTGAATTTCATAGGTATTTAGTAGCACAACTTAATAATAATAACTCTGATTTTATGTACATGTAAAATTGAACATGCTGAACTTTCTCTACTTAACAACAAAATTCTCTTTGACAAACTTTCAGAAGTAAAAAGGATAGGACGCTCAACAGTTCGATTCCTTCTCTTCAAAGACATGTATGTACGCAGAGAACAATTTTCTCTAACTCTTGCATACGCAGTCACCATTCATAAATCACAAGGTCTTACCATAGACAAAGCAATCCTAGACATTGGTAACACAGTCTTTAAAGAAGGCATGAGCTACATAGCACTATCACGCTTACGTACACTTGACGGTCTATTTCTAATCAACTTTGATGCAAGTAAAGTAAACGCTGATATTCCTTGCATTTTAGAATACAATAGACTTCGCTCACTATACACCCCCCATCTAAACACATATTCTGTACCACAAAAAGTAAAACGTTGTAAAAGAAAACTAAATCAAACAGAAATGAAACAGGATGTCACTGCAAATCCTCCAAAGAGAGTAAAAGAAACTAAAACGTCATCAAGTACCACAAACATAAAAGAACCCATTAGGGAAAGTAAACCAGGTATTTTGTCAAAGAAGGAAGACAAACTAAAAAAAAATCAATCAGATACAGAATTACCTGGTCCATTTAAACTCTCAAATATAGTTGGAGTAAGTTGCTACGCAAATGTAGCAATGAATATTCTATTTCAATTGCCATCAATAGTTGACAACATTTACTTACACAGTACAGACCAATTGTGTTTGCAAATGTTAGTACTTCACAGAAATGCAACAAACAATCCTGATAACACGTAAAGTGTTTATGGAATAAGACAACAATTTAACTACTGTGTTGGAATGGTGAAATTCACTATAAACTCACAGGAAGATCCACAAGAATGTCTAATGTACTTACTACAAGTACTGGAAAATAAAAACATACCTATAAATGAAATCTTTCAGATTTCATACATGTGGAAACATACATGCACTCTCTGCAACAATGTGACACAAGAACAAATCCCCAATGAACGCTTCATATATTTATATCAATACCTAATTGTAAATCCATTCCATTTCAGCATCTTATACAAAATGTAAACCATGGTACATTATGTACTACCTGCAATTTGGATAATCGCTCCACGTTACTAATACAAACACATAGTAAATACGTAATACTAATGCTTCTATGTTACAATGCAGATGGTACCAAAAACAACTGCAAGCTGACTGGATTCACACATGGTCAAGTATGACTTGGTAAGAAAACCTTCACAACAATAGGTATAATCTACCACGCAGGAGCCACAACCAATTCAGGGCACTACACTGCATATATAAAAAAGAAATGTGGATGGTTTGAATGTAATGATAGTACCATTACTCTAAAGCAGAGATTACCAGCAAATCTTTCAAACGCTTATTTAATGTTCTTAAAACCAACATTTAATAACTAAACTGTACTTAAAGCTTAAGTAAACTTGTAGTAAAATAATATAAACTGTTAGAATATTCCAAAAGCTATCTAACTGCCTAAAGATTCTACAACAGCTAATCAGATAAATGAATACCACTAAATTAGAGCAAACAATAGACAGTTAGAATACGCCAATTGGTATCTAACTGTCCCAAAATTTTACAATATCCAAACAGATAAATCAATACCACTAAAATATATTAAAAAAATAGACAGTTAGAATACGCCTAATGGTATCTAACTGCTCCAAAACCTTACAATATCCAAACAAATAAATATGTCCCTGCTCCAAAAAACGGCAACAAGCCAATATATACAGCATAAGCCAGAAACAAGTGAACACTGAAAACAAACAAACAAATAAACTATAGCATAACAGAAAAAGTTTTTTTTTAATTCAACATGGATTTTTTTTTCTCCCACAGACCCAATGATTTTAGCAACAAACACAGAAACTGAGCAAATTGCACAGTACTCTGGTTTGTAATCTACTAAATATGAGGGTAAAAAAAATGTTGATTATTCAATGTAATAAGTCATTACAAAATACCAATACTAACATGCTCTTTTCTTTTATCACAGAAATGAACAAGAAATACATGTACTCCAGTTACTAAACCAAACAGTAAGTATATTATAATAAGTACAACCATCGCAGCATATCACACCCATAGTGGCTTATAACTTTGTTCCTTATAAATTTGTTTTTGATCCCAAAGTTATAAGCCACTATGAGTGTGATATGCTGTGGTGGTTGTGGCCAGGGCATAGAGTCTTGGGTGCATGGCCAAATGGCCATGCACCCAAGACTCTATGCCCTGGCCACAACCACCACAGCATATTACACCCATAGAGTCAAACATTTCAACTATGGCCTATGGGAACTTTTAATGTCCACGGACATAATGAGTGTTCTTAGAACACTTTCAACTTGCCAGCAAACAATACGGACAGCATCCTCAGGAAACCCCCATTTTGTTTATTTACGAACATTTCAGGACACCGCGAGTGTTCTTAGAACACATTCAACTTGCCACCGAACAATACGGACACCGTCCTCAGGACACCCCCATTTTATTTATTTACGAACATTTCAGGAAACCGCGAGTGTTCTTAGAACACATTCAACTTGCCAAAGAACAATACGGACAGCGTCCTCAGAACACCCCCATTTTGTTAATTTACGAACATTTGACGGACACCACAAGTGTTCTTAGAACACTTTCAACTTGCCAGCGAACAATATGGACAGCGTCCTTAGAACACCCCCATTTTGTTAATTTACGAACATTTCAGGATTCAACTTGCCAGAGAACAATACGGACAGCGTCCTCAGGACACCCCCATTTGTTAATTTACGAACATTTCAGGACACCGCAAGTGTTCTTAGAACACATTCAACTTGCCAGAGAACAATACGGACAGCGTCCTCAGGACACCCCCATTTTGTTAATTTACGAACATTTAGCAGATACCACAAGTGTTCTTAGAACACTTTCAACTTGCCAGCGAACAATACGGACAGCGTCTTCATAACACCCCCATTTTGTTAATTTACGAACATTGCAGGACACCGCGAGTGTTTTTAGAACACATTCAACTTGCCAGCGAACAATACGGACAGCGTCCTCAGCACACCCCCATTTTGTTTATTTACGAACATTTAGCGGACACCTCGAGTGTTCTTAGAACACATTCAACTTGCCACCGAACAATACGGACACCGTCCTCAGGACACCCCCATTTTGTTTATTTACGAACATTTCAGGATACTGCGAGTGTTCTTAGAACACATTCAACTTGCCAAAGAACAATACGGACAGCGTCCTCAGAACACCCCCATTTTGTTAATTTACGAACATTTAACAGACACCACAAGTGTTCTTAGAACACTTTCAACTTGCCAGCGAACAATACGGACAGCGTCCTCAGAACACCCCCATTTTGTTAATTTACAAACATTTCAGGACACCGCAAGTTTTCTTAGAACACATTCAACTTGCCAGAGAACAATACGGACAGCGTTCTCAGGACACCCCCATTTTGTTAATTTACGAACATTTAGCGGACACCACGAGTGTTCTTAGAACACTTTCAACTTGCCAGCGAACAATACGGACTGCTTCCTCAGAACAACCCCATTTTGTTAATTTACGAACATTTCATGACACCGCGAGTGTTCTTAGAACACATTGAACTTGCCAAAGAACAATACGGACAGCGTCCTCAGAACACCCCCATTTTGTTAATTTACGAACATTTAACAACACCGCAAGTGTTCTTAGAACACATTCAACTTGCCAGCGAACAATACGGACACCCTCCTCAGGACACCCCCATTTTGATATTTACGAACATTTCAGGACACCGCGAGTGTTCTTAGAACACATTCAACTTGCCAGCGAACAATACGGACAGCGTCCTCAGGACACTCCCATTTTGTTTCTTTACGAACATTTCAGGAAACCACGAGTGTTCTTAGAACACATTCAACATGCCATCGAACAATACGGACAGTGTCCTCAGGACACCCCCATTTTGTTTATTTACGAACATTTCAGGACACCACGAGTGTTCTTAGAACACATTCAACTTGCCATCGAACAATACGGACAGTGTCCTCAGGACACCCCCATTTTGTTTATTTACGAACATTTCAGGACACCGCAAGTTTTCTTAGAACAGTTTCAGCTTGCTTGTGAACAAAACAGACACATATTGCGTCCTCAGAACACCCCCGCATTTAGTTTATTTAGAACATTTCAGAACAGCCGTAATCTCCGCAGACAAATCGAACACAACAAGAGGGTCTACCACATAAAATAAAATACAACATTTAACCTATCTCATACTCTCCCACCCTCCCCAAACACTCTTACACACCAACACACTCTACTAAATACAAATTTTAAGCCAAGTTTCACTGCGCTGTCCGCGGACGTCCGCAAATCCAAGATGGCGGGCGCTACCGAAATTCTGACCTGCCTAACGCTCTATGCCGTCCAATCAGCGAACACGCCGCATGTCCGCGGACATGACGTAAGCTGATTGGCCAATCAGGACAGTGTCCGCGGAGCGAACAGGGAAGTGTGTCCGCGGACCGAACACAGATATCACTATTTTTTTATGACCTACTATTTGGTCATTTTTTTAAAAACTACTGGACGGATTTTCACAAATCTGCAAAAGCACGCTTTCGGGACCAAGCCACTACTCCTGGTCCAAATTTGGTGAAAATCCATTCAGCGGTTTGGGCTGTAGGTGCGAGCAAAGTTTTTTCCCCATTCAGTCTATGGGAAAAAAGAAGTTTTGGGACCCCCCCTATAACTTTGCCCCCCCTGGACGAATCCTCACCAAACTTTGCAAAACAATTCAGAGTGGGCCATATACTTTTTTTACAAAATTCGGTGAGAATTCGTCCAGGGGTAGCGAAGTTATAAGCCACCCAAAAAGTGTTCTTCCTATGGAAACAGCAACTTAACCATAACTACATGGCCACTACCGTGGCCATGTAATACAGTCGAACTACCGAACATAGGTCGATGAAACCTACCATCCATTGACAAAAACACCATATACCATTACATTGTTGTGTTGTGTATTGACTTGGTATATCAGGATGCTGGATGGGTGGTGTGGATTTCACCCAGTGTGGGTTGTGTAGGCATTGAGATGGGTTAGCTGGCATAGTATTATGTGCCTTAAAATGAGCGAGTGTGTTATGGTATGTGATGTGTGTTGTGGGTAGGCCTGGCAGGTTCAGCATCCCCAAACCCGTGAGTCTAACGGAAGCTCATGTATGGGATATGGTGGAATGTGAATACACACAGACATTCTCTCCCCTGGCTGGATCAGGATCTATTGTATGTGTACACTAAGCTGCAGCGACTGAATCTAACCTCCTTCGTCCAACCAAGGAGATGTTCTACTCCCTGGTAGTCACGGAGAGCTTATGACATGCACGTGTATGGCTTTGTGGGGGTCACTGGGATTCTATCCTCACTGGTCGTCACAAAAGAATGGCACACTCAGTTACAGTCACTCAATGGTAATCTCCTCCGCACCTCCAAGAAACTGTTTGATTTTCCAAAAATAACCAACCTATCCTATTTCACATTTCCACCTCTACTAAATCATATTTCAGTTTTCACCCCTTGCTGTACTAAATGCTATTCCACTGTACTATGTGTCCCTCAACGACCCTAGCAACTGCCTGCAAGACTGATCATGAGCTGCAACCTCAAGTGCAATACCTAAGCTGCCTGAACCTCCGGGATCAAGCCTTGAAGGAAGTTCCAAAAAGTTTGCTGTGGCCGAATTGGTGGCGATCCTGTGATTCAGTGTTCATCTGAATACGTTCACCCAGGCTTAGTTTGCGATGTAGGAGTGGAAAGGGGTCTTTTACTGTTTAAAATGGAACCTTTGCCTTCGCACTGGAACAAGAAGCACTGGCAGGCTGCTTCTTTATGTGGCGTGCACTTGGAGCCCTGGCTTCCAGACTCAAAGGCACAGCACCATTCCAATTCCAAGCCATTCCTCACCTCCTGGCTCTCGTGACACGCACACAACTCGAACCCGCTCTTTTCGTATTGGACATAATGTTTTTCTTTGTATTCACTTGTATTGATTTTGGAGGCTCGGTTGCTCAGTGCATTAATGTAGTCACGCGGACATCTGTGGATAAGAAACAGACATGCTGGATGTGATCCCGCCTCTGTGGCTTTATGTGTGCATTCATACGACTGCCATTTTCCTTCTCTTGGCCATACTTTCCAGTGGCAGTTCTTTTCAATCCTTCGCACACACCAAATACATTTGTTTAATTATAATTAGTAAGCAATCCCTCTTTATTTTGTAAAACGCGTGAATACTCTATAGATGAGCGTTATATATACATTACCTACCCACTAAGCTCTCCTTTAGTGATCACAATTTGGAATTCTGGTGGGATCCCTCTGCCTTTCGATAACATTAATATCATTAAGGGATTGATTGTAATACCTTTGATTGTAGCACTTTGAGACTTGTGTGATGAAGTTCTCTATAATCAAATATGTATTACTGTCATTGTCTTTTAAGCAAGTTTAATACTGAAGCTTTTTCAAAATGTTATTCATTGTAATAGTTAAAAAAAAGAAAAAAAAAATACCCCGATGTTATAAGACGATAACGGCTCTGTACGTTTTATTGTAAATAAAAAGTTGATAAATAACCTCACACCATTTGCAGCATTTTCAGGCATATATGCCTAGTTTTGCTGTTTTCTCTCTTTAGCCACCCACTTTCATCGATGCATGATGTGTTTTTACTGAGGTCAATTTCCTCGTTTGCACGTTACTAGTGCATTGTTCCACGTGGTCGTTTTCGCTGATTTATTTTTTTATTTGTGTGTTTGGGGGTATAGGATTAGGAGGAGTGGGTGTCAGGGTGAGCTGGTGGGATGTGGGTTATGTGGGTGTCATCAACACCTGGGCCTTCATGGCACCCTTCGAGTCACCTCACTCGCTAGACGCTGCCAACCCCTCTCCTCCCCGCCACCCGGTACAGCTGTACCTCTCCTCTGTCCCCTAACCCCTCCGCTGTATATCTGTTTTGTTGTTACCTCTGTAAAGCGCTCCATTATGTACCTGTATTGGTATATACCTCTGTAAAGCGCTCCCTTATGTATCTGTATTGGCGTATGCCTCTGTAAAGCGCTCCCTTATGTATCTGTATTGGCGTATGCCTCTGTAAAGCGCTCCCTTATGTACATGTATTGGCGTATGCCTCTGTAAAACGCTCCCTTTTGTATCTGTATTGGCGTATGCCTCTGTAAAGCGCACCCTTATATATCTGTATTCTGTATTGGTGTATGCCTCTGTAAAGCGCTCCCTTATGTATCTGTATTGGCGTATGCCTCTGTAAAGCGCTCCCTTATGTATCTGTATTGGCGTATGCCTCTGTAAAGCGCTCCCTTATGTATCTGTATTGGCGTATGCCTCTGTAAAGCGCTCCCTTATGTATCTGTATTGGCGTATGCCTCTGTAAAGCGCTCCCTTATGTATCTGTATTGGCGTATGCCTCTGTAAAGCGCTCCCTTATGTATCTGTATTGGCGTATGCCTCTGTAAAGCGCTCCCTTATGTATCTGTATTTGCGTATGCCTCTGTAAAGCGCTCCCTTATGTACCTGTATTGGCGTATGCCTCTGTAAAGCGCTCCCTTTTGTATCTGTATTGGCGTATGCCTCTGTAAAGCGCTCCCTTATATATCTGTATTCTGTATTGGTGTATGCCTCTGTAAAGCGCTCCCTTATGTATCTGTATTGGCGTATGCCTCTGTAAAGCGCTCCCTTATAAATCTGTATTGGCGTATGCCTCTGTAAAGCGCTCCCTTATGTATCTGTATTGGCGTATGCCTCTATAAAGCGCTCCCTTATGTATCTGTATTGGCGTATGCCTCTGTAAAGCGCTCCCTTGTATATCTGTATTGGTATATACCTCTGTAAAGCGCTCCCTTATATATCTGTATTGGTATATACCTCTGTAAAGCGCTCCCTTATGTATCCGTATTGGTGTATGCCTCTGTAAAGTGCTCCATTGTTTCTCGAAGCTAGGTCAGCAATACAATAATGATAATTATACCATAATAATAATCGGAGTTTGGGGGGAACCCCATCTAAAAAAAAAGGACAGAAATGGACGAAAACGACCATGGGAGAAAAATGCACGCGTAATGTGCAAACGAGGAAAGTGACCTTGTTAAAAACACATGCAGCCATCATAGAGCGAGGGACAGTCCAGCGCATCATAGGTTTAGTGCTTCAAAGTGCTAACCAAAAACAGTCCAACAATGCAAGGCATTAAAGCCCCCTGAGCGTCAGGTTAAAGGAAAGAAAGACAAAGGGGTTCCAAATGTCTGAAACATGGATTTTTTGAAAGATTCGTTGAAGGTTAGGGAGCACTTCAGACACTCTGCCACCAGCTCCCGCAGCGCACCAGGCACTTGCTGACGAAATCTGCTCTGCCTGGGTTAATTCTAAGCTGGTGCCAAGACGGTGTAATGTACCAGCCCAGAAATGTGTTGGGTGTGCAACTGCAGGATTTGTAAGGACAGTTTGGAGTCGCTGTGTCGCTCCCTGGCGGGGCTGGCAGACTGCAGTGTGTGAGGAATGCATGGCGCGGTGGAACAAGAACTACATCTGCCGCCTGCGAGCCAGGCTATGCCAGGGTTTGCTAGTGGGCCTGCCTCGTGAAAATAACCCCACCCCCTGACTCTGCAGATCTTAGGAGGCATTCATGGACGCTTGCAGGCCTCCTCGCATTTTTTATTTTATGGGCATACTTTTATGTGGGGCCACATGGAAGGTTGGGCAGTCGCCCACTTGCACCGCTGTGGTCATTCACTGGCGTAGCGCAACATGAGGCGGCTTCTGAAAAACGTATCGTGGGGCACTCAGAAATGCACAAAGGCCGTGGCGTTATCTCGCGGCCTTCAGTGGAGCTCTGATTGCCCCATCGAAATATGTGTATAAAATAAAATGTTAATATGTGATTTTCGATCCAATTTAGATTAATTTGATTATACAGTGTAAGCATAAATATTCTACCACTAAAATAAACAATCGTAAATGCCTACATCAGGGACAGAATGACCCTACGTGCACCTGATATCAAGAGTGCCCAACCCGTCAGCCCCCCCTAGATCCATAGTGCCGAGAAATGGAACCAGGGGGGAGGGGGCAATGTATGTCACCCTATAGCTAAAGAGAAACCTATGAGCTATTGAATTTCCCAAATTTCTATGGGTGAAAACAATTGACCTGTTGGACGCAGGCCATTTTCCCCCAACATGTTCGTCTGGGCCTCAAAACTAGACAGTTTGATAGGAATCCGTCAAATGATTGATTTTGTAATGGTCTCACCATAGCGAAAATGTGATTTTTTTTTACTCAGCCTTAAAGGAATGGAAAGATTGTTGCCATGTAGGTTTCAATAGCAGCAAGACGTGCAGAAGTGCATTACTTTGTTGGTTTGGTAAAACTCTCTCTCTACAGTGGTTTTTTCAAATTAGGTCATGAGTGGGGTCCTCCTGGCATCCCAACAATAGCCATGTTGCCATGATGCATAGCTGGAGTAAAGCATTTTCAGATTTGGCTATGTTTGTCTTTGTTAAGACACAAAAAACATTTTGATGTTTTCTGAAAACTTGCTGAAAATGGAATATGGAGGCTTCCTGAATTACGCTTGGAGGTAGCCTGGCTGCTGGGAACTCCAATGAAGTGGATTAGTGAAGGTCCAAGTTGTGATTGTGTTAAAAGTGTTTTTTTACCGTGCAATTTTTTTTATATTGTGATGTGACTTCACAGGTGTGAAGGACGATCATTCAAAAAGCGATAAAGAATGAACATTGTGATATGGTAATAAAGGGAGAGCTTAGTGTGTGGTGATGCATATTTTAAGAAACATTTAGAAATTATTCCTGCATTTTGAAAAACAATGAGAGATTTCTCCCTGAGTATAACTAAACAATGGCCCTCATTCCGAGAATGGAGGTAGCCATGGCGCTATTTGCGCCATGGCTGCCTCCAATACCGGGTCCAGCACCGGTCTGGTTGAATGGGCACTTACTGGGTCATTCCGATCCTGGAGGACCCGGTAACTCCCCATTCAACCAACCATTCCCCAATCCCATTTGAGCTCCCATAGGGCTCAATGGGAATGGGGAAGGCGCTAATAACGGGCCGGCGAATAGCAGGCCCGTTATTAGCGCTCTGGTCCCTTAGTGGGACCCGTAAAGGACGTGTGGTCAGACCACACGTCCTTTACGGTTCCTGCTAAGGGACCTCGGAATTGGGCGGTAAGGGATTACTGGCACCAGTCTCCTTACCGGTGCCTGGTATCCCTTACCGCCCAACTCATAATGACCCCCAATGTCTTTGCTGTGTGCTAGGATTGAGGATAATTGGGTCTGGAAAATATGGCCAGGAGAATAAAAATGGGAGTCATATGAGTGTATAGAGCCACCACATTCACACAATCACATCCAGAATTTGTATTTGTCATAGGTCATTTGAAATGGGCGCATGTTTTCCTTCAGGCTGACTAAACATCTGTATGTCCTGAGCGGTGTAAAAATCACAGTGTGACATCGAGATGTTTGTATATATGCCTTGTTTGAAAAAACACATAGGGCCGCATTATAAGCTTGCCGGTCTGGGAACTACGGTACCGGTAAGCATGCTGGTACCGTAGTTCCCGGACCGGCAAACTACGAGTTCTGCTCGCGGGTGCCATTGCGGCCACCAGGTCTGACCTGGCGGCTGTACCGGTACCCGCGAGCAGAGCATGTCGGATGCACCGGCACCGTTGATAACAGTGCCGGTGCATCTGGCTTCCCCATTCCCATTGAGCCCTGCAGGGCTGTAGGGCTCAATGGGAATGGGGAAGAACATTTTCCGGCGCCCAGGAATGGGCAATTACCGGGTCCGGCGAGGCCGTAATGTCATCAATGATGACATCACATGTGCAGTTACTTTTCATGAAAAAGTCCCTACAAGGGGTTGTGAGTATCATGTGGGCAAAACAAGTGTCAGGGGTGGTTGGGAGACATATTATGAACTACGTAGTTGAATAAGCAATGTACTGATATAAACAACATTTCATTGCAGTGTTCTTTCTAGCACAGCAACCTACTCATACAGAAACATAGGCATTGGCTGCAACATGCACAATAGAGGTGTAATATTTATAATGTTGCAATGTTGGATAGTAAAATGGTGAATGCTTCCGTATCAGACTTTTGCATACTGTGCAACATGTAATAACTAGCTAATAATGCCTCACTTACTACATAAGTTTACTACTACACACAAAACATAAAGAGACCACAATGTATACAAATATGAGCATATACAGGGAAAGTAAAGTAAACAAAAAAGCAGCAGAATTACCAGAAAGTGTTCATAAGCTAACTGATTATCTTCATGCACAGAAATGATTGCTGTGTTTCAGGCTTGCTTTTTCCCCTATGTATATGTATCATATGATGCACCTGAACCCTAAGGAAATTATTGTAAGAACATATGAGAAGCTGTTAAGCGGCTTCACTTCAACACTACAGCTAAGTCAATGCCTAGTCTTGGATGCTGAGGGAAACCCTTATTGATATATTTTTATGTCCAGTTCAGTACTCTGGATGACAACCCGTGTATAACACCCCCGTCTTAGAATACCCCTGACCCCACTGAGCCAAGAAGTAGGTTTGTTTTGCAAATTAAAAGGTTTATTTGAAAAATTAAACAATATATATATATATCACACTTTTATAATAAATTAATATCTGATAGTACACTGAGACATATGATGTGGATCCACAATGGGTAATGTTACAGTGGGACACTTGATTACTTAGGAGTAGTATAGAGGATGAGGTAGCTGAAAATGCTTTATGGTTTCAAGAAAATGCAAGGTGGAATAAAATGCAGTACAGCAAATAAACTTGATATGATTTCAACCAACAATAATGTAATCACTTTTTCTCTGGCAATTCACCCCCCCCCCCATGCAATGTAAGAAATGGAAGGAGATGAAAAGAGGAGCACACAGTTCTCAGGAATGCAATCAAATACAATACGAAATTCAGTTCCCCCCGGCAAGCTTAGAGGAAACAGGTAGAAGTTTTAAACACAGGCCCAAAATGCTTTTAAATATGATGGCAACGGATGGGAAAATGTGCTAACTGATTTTAATTCCCTCTAGAGATTCAGGGTGAGTGAGAGATGCTTGTTGGTATTAGTTCAGGCTCACTTTAGCAATGCTCTATGAGTTATTACCAGGTTGCAAACGGATTTTAACAAAGGAAAGATTGGAGCTGCTATTTTGACAAGTGGAGAAATTGAGCCAAAATCGCAACTCGCGGTAAATTTCGCGAGTGCGTAAATCGCGATTGCGGAAAAACGGTTCCGGAGATACAGACGATTTCATGAAGGTAGATTTTCGGATTTAAAGTAAAACTCAAAATGACAGGTGACAGCTTGCAGCTGCAGAATTGACAGGTGACAGTTGTGCAGCTTTACAAATGACAGATGACACGATTTCTAGGAGGCTGTTCTAATTAGGTTAAAATAGTTTGGATTAGATTATTTTAACTAAGAGATTGGGTTCTGCACAGTTCTGGCGGATACTCACTCCTAATTTTGAAATGAATGGGCCTCGTCACGGATCTGGTCAACACGTCCAGCGGCGGTTCTCTCTGCTCGGTGGATCAATCAGGCACCAGTTTTGCTCACAGCAATCCGGATCTCTGGTTCTGCTCACAGCGGTCTGGGTCAGCTCTGCTCTGCTGGTCTAGCCTCTCTGGATACAGCAGCCTCTGGTTCTGGATACTGCTCTGCTTTCCGGTGCAGATCAAGTGGATTCTGGATGTAACACTGCTTTCTGGGTGCTGGCAACAGTTCTTGGCAAAGAATTCAGACAGCTCGACCGGCTGTGGAATAGTTTGCAAATGATTTTAAGGATGCTGAGGCCTGCTGAGAAGAGTTCTCAGTTTGTGGGTTTAGGCTTTAAGTTCTGAAGTAAATTTCTGGTCTCTGAAGATTGATGGATGTGAAGTCTGGAGTCTCCCGGCAGAGCGTCCCGCAGAAAATGGAATTGAATGTCTCTACCTGTCCCAGCAGTCTCTTTTTATGTGTTTTGGAAGTGGGTGTGTGCGTGGCATAACTGAGCCTGCCCCTCTCTACTTGTCATTGGCCCAATTCTCCCCTCTCCCATGATTGGGGGAAGGAAATGGATTGTCATCATGATGAGGTCTGTTTATGGGTCAGAGGATCCTCCCCTGGTCAATTTGCCCACAAATCTATATTTGATTCAAATACATATTTCCCAGATACACAATTTGTTGAAATTACATGTACACATTATATATTCCTTATGGTCCATGCTTGTCCGCCTCTGATCTTCCTGGGGGCTTGCATTCAGAAATGACAACATTTTGCGATTTTTGACTGGTTTACCAATATCGGAAATTTACCAAAAATTACACACATGTGCGCAAGGAGTATGGACATTAATTGAGGAAGTGTCAGATTTTTAACATGCAGACATGTGGAGTAAGACCCTATTTTCCGCTAGCAACCCCCCAGAATACACCACAGGGTCCTAACACCTCTTAAAACGTGCACAGAAAAATCACCAGAATAATGATATTACTTATATAATGCTGACAAGTCCGTACTATGAGTTATCTATCTTTTTAAAATTATGCCCTGGTCAAACAGGGGTGTGGCTTCCCACATCACATCGTGGAATAACTGGTTTATCCACTTCCCCCAAGCTCAACTGGCTCTCACAGGCACTTCTCCTACCACTTCTCCCAAGAGGAAGCCACTTTACGGCCCCCCCAATATAACATTTGCCTGAGTCCATTGTTCAGTCCCCTGCAGTCCCCAGGTAATTCAATCAGAGAGGTGTCACCTCCTTTTTGTGGGGGCAGCAGAATGCAGCCAGGCCTGGGAACACAGCTGTTGATCCAGTTTCAACTCCTGTCGGGGGTAGTTGTCAGGCAGAAACCAGTTTCATTAAGCCAGGTTTCAGCTAAATGTCACTTTTTGTTCCCAGTTTTCTACATTCAAATCAAACTGACAATTTTTACACATGCAGATAGAGTGCTGATTCTAAGTTCAAACTATGACATTTCAACAGTTACAAACTATGTGACACTCAAAAGTAGGTCCCTCATTTAATTTAAACATTTCGATTTTAGTGGTTTTCAGTTCAGTTTAACTTAAGCTGCTGACCTCCACAGCTCAGCCAGTTTTGTTATGAACATTGTTTTGGGCTCTTTTTCTTTCCAGATTTTGTATGCACACAAAACTTCATTCTGCCAAATGTCTGCTGGTGTTCAGTGAGATTTTTGAATATCCTGCAATGTTTGACATAGGCATTTTTAGCTTGCATTCAGAGAAACCAAGTTGATTTCAAAGGGCTTTTGAAGCTAACAGGCACTGCTGTTTTTCCTTTGGCACACATTCCACTCATGGCACCCCTGGCCCATCACGCTCGCACTGGTGGGTGGAAGGTTAGGCGAACATGTTGGTGTGCGCACAAACTGCGCGGTTCTCCTGGATTCTGGCGCACATGTGGGCTTTTTGGCCATCTTGGATTTTCTAAGCCCACAGCACCAAATGTTGCTGCTTAATGACTCAAACGTGGGTCAATACACCTGATAAAGGGTAAGGTCTGCAAATATAGTACCTTTTGAATTTTTAGTTCCTGACTGTCAGTGAAGAAAACCACCTGGCCTAGATATGTCAGTGAACATAAAAAGAGGGAGCCAGACATGCGATGTCATCAGTGATGTCATCACTGACATTTGTGATGTAATGTTTGATGTCATGGGTGTTAATCTTAGCAGTGCACCGTGGTGGCACGAGTTATGGTTGCTTAGCTTACCATAACTGACGAATTTCCGTGGTTTTTCGGTTTTACTTTTAACCATAATGTGCCTTTAAACAACGTGTTTTCATTGAATTTCATAGGTTTTTATTAGGGCAATTTAACCATAATGTCCCTTTAACAAAGTTTTTTCTTTGAATATATATATATATATGGAGCAGAGTGCAAAGGCCCATGAATGCACACAGAGCTGAAAGTGTGTACCAGCACCTAGGAATACCCTGTGTCTGTGCATTTTTACAGGCTAGGTACCCAGGGCTTTGCCAGCTGTGCCAGGTCTAAAAACGTGAATTGATCATTCAACGTTTGGTTTATATCCCCTCACACTTATTTATAAAAGCTCAATGTACCAATATAGAGGGTTTGCAAACAATCTAAAATGTAAAGCATAAAAGTCATATTTGGTACACATTTATCACCATCAAACAATGGAAGAAAATATGTACAGACATAATTATAATTAATTTCAATATTATTGATTGATGTTGTATAGAACTTACACTGCGTAGCAACCAATTAATACCAGTTTTGTGGTGAGATGGGGTGTTACAGTGCACGCAGGGACGTCATTTCTCCAAAATGCCAGGGCTAGCATGGTGACACCATATGGACCTTGACCTCGGATGACATCACAGGAAGTGATGTCATTTGACCCCACCCCAAAGTGACATCACTGTAATCTGATATACATTTCATACACGAATGGCTCACCAAATGTATCCTTAATATCAGTGTGTATAGGCCCATATTACCTAATTAATGTGAATGCAAGCAGATGTCCAAGGACCCATGATATAGCACTTACGCTTAGATGCTTTATATGGAACAAATATACATACAATATCACCCAACCTGTGCTGGTTCTCATTCATTTATCAACCTCTGAAGACTGAAAGGCTGAGTTGGCTTTGCCAAGATTCGAACCTGCAACCTGCAGAATCATACACACAACGCTGCAGCAAGCACTCCATCCACTGAACTATCGTACCGGCTATAGCTGTCTTACCGGCTATAGAGAAATTAGCAATTACATGTCTGAATGTTTTCAAAGTCAGAAAGCAAATTACACTCTGTAATGGGTACCATTAAACTGGTAACTGAGATTTAACAGCAGGCCAGTTCATCTGCAGGTCTGGTGCAAAGTTGGCCACATGTCAAGTGTGCGTAGATCTACTTTTCAGACTTCAGAAGTTGGCAAAATACATACCATTGGGAGGCTTTATAACTGTGTATTAAACAATTTAGAGTGGGTAGCCAGGGTCCAAAACTACTAACTTTAAAGCGCCACCTAGGAGGTAAAAACGATATAACTTGACTAGGTGCTCCCCAAGTGCCACAAATGAGCCAAAGCTATTAGGGGTGCTAAACTACAGGAACTTTCAAAAAATAAAAGTGGCACTAAACACCAGCTGAGCCGAAACTAGCAGGTGAAAGATATGTGATATCCAAGGTCTTGATGCTTTGACCTAAAGCCCTGACAGCATCACAAGAAGTGGCATCCCACGTCTTTAGGCCCTGACAGCATTACAGGAAATGACATCAAAGGACTTTTAGATGTCAGACATCATCACAAGTGACAGCATAAACGCGAAAAATAATCCCACACCAAGTGTACATTTAATATGATGCATGCAGCCAGTGTGTCATAGGTTGCCTATTAAATGATATAACCATCAAAGGCCCAGGTGCAAAGGATCATAGGCCAAATAGGGCTACGCGTGGGCACCTGTCTCATGTAGTCAGGCATGTTCGCATGTGTCTGCATATTGCTCCATATTCTGAGGGGCCGCCATACCTGTCCAGGTGCTGCCTTTTGTTTGCAGGGCACTGTATCTCTTTGGCAGTGCTGTGTGTAGCCAGGCATTGGCTCTTATACCCTTGTGTTGCCTCATATGTCAAAGGTCAAACCGCACATAGCCAGATACTGACTCTTATGTTCTGATACATTCTTGCACAGCCAAATAAAGTAATCCCGGGTCAGATATTGCCAAATATGGCCGGGACAGCCTTCTAGCGCATGCATTTTCCTTTCTTAAATTGGTCAATTCCAAGTTTGAGTTGTTCCTGCTACCACCAGTGGTACCCACGGGAGCAAATTGCCTGGAACAATTCGGCAGATGTTAGATAGTCAGCTGAATCGACAGCATTTTAGAGGGGAACTAATGTGGGTTGATGTAAGGTGGTGTTTTCAAAGTAAATCTGTGGCACACCTTAGTGATGGACTTCCCAGTGGAATCGGCTACTGGAAGAAGGCGGTAGATGTAGCTGGAAATTGGTTGCTTTAAAAATTCTTTCATTGTTTTTTTGTGCAAAATTATACTTTGAATGAAATTTAGTAGGTCTACTATGCATTTCCATTCTGTAGGAATCTAAACATTACAAAACCTCAATGCAGGTGTCTAATTGTGTCCTGCTCTAATTTGTTTGAGTAAGCTCACGTCCTTAAACTTCACCTACTGGACTGTTAGTTTTCGAGTGACTCGTGGTAGCCACAGGGCTGTCTTGTGAAAAAGGTGAACACTCTGAGGGACTCTCCACTAGGGTTTGAGGAGAAGACAACATCACTGCCAAGTCCAGCATTGGAATGCCAGTTAAGCGTCTTTCAGCCAGGTGAAAAGTTTGAAGCTCGGAGGAGACTGGCGCCAAAGGACTCGTGCAGGTTTGTCACTTACAGAAGCCCTTGCCACCCAAGATATGTGGGGGAGGGGAACAGACACACCACCAGTGCAGAAGTTCACTGATCACAGATGAGTAGATTTTAAGACAACATGAACTCCCTTTTAAGGAGTCTGAGGTTGTGAAAAGGTATGTGGACTTTCCTCATTTTAAATGGTTGGAATCATGGTTTCTTTCTAGGAGATAGATGGATGGCTTGCGAATATGACAGAGTAGAGCTCTTGACGGCCAGCGCCTGGTCGACAGCTTTGTGCAAATCCAGAAAACAAGTGCCAGGCAGTTCTAATTCAAGGATGTAACTGTCCTGGGCCATCCCCAGCTGACGGCCTCCTTAATAGAGAGACACACCGTTGATCTTTCTGCGTCGGTCACTGTCGTAATGTCTCTCTGATCCACTGAAGGGAAGAAAGAAGAGAAAGGTGAAGGGAGCAACAATGTGCAATCAAGGAAAGAAAACACAGCTGCAGGTGCACTGTTCAGTTCAGTAGAGCTGCTTGCCTGAAATTGGGTATAATATCCCCAGCGCCGGATTAGCGTGGGGATATTTGTGACATGTCTTCAGGATTTAAGGACTGGTCTGGCCTCAAAACCTAGCAGCAGGAAAGTGGGCTTTCAGATCCCAGATATAGAGCTCTGCTTTTCACAGCAGGCTGCCCACCATCACCTGCCCACAAAGGAAATGTTCTTATCACCCCAGGATTGTTAAATTATAAAACATGTAGTTTCACTTTTTTTTAGTTGTTTTTATTACATTTTTAATGCGTTTACCACCATAAAGAGGGAAAAGGAAAACAAAGAGAACAAGAAATGGGAAAACATGAAAACAAAGAGCCTTCTCAATGTTGAAACTCATCAAGAACAAACGATCACATAGAAGTAATGATGATCATCAGGCGTTCTTATGACCTATATGTTGGGTTAGAAAGAAACCCACCTGCAGTAAATCTAGGTGGTGGAGAATGCAAAGGCAATACAGGAGGCATACTGTGCGAAAGAGGAGAGAAAGGGGGAGGGGTTCAATGGCATTTACTGAAAATAATCAATATGAATATTAAGACCATTAGATGATAAGTAGCATCACGTATATTGAGGTGAGCGGTTCACAGAGAGTATCTCTTGGTATTTTAATGTAGCAGTTAAGTAGCCTCCATTGGATTCTACCGGTGTCTGAAGGTTAGTAAATATATCTCACTGTCCACTACAGACCTCTCCATCCAATTAGTGCTACAACGCAAACTCAACCTCATTATTGCAGTGGGTGCTGTACCAGTAATTAGTCTTACTGCAGATGCAATCAACAAATCAACTGATTTCCGATAACCGGGAGTCCAATCAACAACACCCTATCAAGTAATATCCAACTTCCGATGAGACACTGAGCGAAGACATCCAAGCTCCATACATTTCAATGAGCCTATTCTTCTTTTGTGCAATGGCAGAAGCTATTTGCAGATAATAATGTTCTTTCAAATAATTCTTCAATTGTACCATGAGATATAAGGGTACAACATCCTTTCATTGCGGGATGTTATTTTGATGGGATTTTTACCACCAATATTTTCACGAAAAAACACATCAAATTTTTTAGTGGGGTTAGAAAAGGATATATATGTGATGTGGGTGTTCGGGAATACCTAAAAAAGTAAAGGGAAGGTGGCTTAGCGAAGGAACCCCCCCAAATATAATTAAAAACAAATTTGATGGGTTTTCTCGTTAAAAAATCTGCGGTAATAACCCTGCGTAAAAACATTCCACGATGAAATGACATGGATCCGATATAAGAAATTTAATTTTTGGAGTAACTTCAATGCCCACTTTTTTTAACATAGAGGTCCACCTTTGAAACCGTTGTGCTTTCGGTATTAGCCATTCCCAAACATTTGCTAGCAGTTAAAACATTTCCTCATTTATCAATCCCTTTTTTTTTTACACATTTCCAAAGCTTTACATTGACAGACATAAGTGTTATCAGCGGTGACCTTCGGACTTTTTCCTGACTGTAGCATGCAAGCTTCATATTGTTAAGAGCCTAGTCTCTTTCTAGAGTTTAAAAATCCATAAAACCAGCATCACAGCAAATCTCTCTACAACCCATCTCCTTCCTTTTTGGCATTTTATGCACCATGCAGCGCTAGTTTGATATTTCTGTGATGCCAAAGAGGGACCAAACACGGTTTTACCCACCTTAAGAAAGTGGGGGCATCTCATGATGATCCCCCAAACAAAATTGATAACTACTGGTAGGAATCTGAGGGCGTCCTCACTTCTTTGCCCAATATATCCTCTTCCCAGGGGGCCAAGGAAAGGCCGTCGATATTGGATCCTGACCGTGGGGGTGGAAATGCGAGGTAGGATCACCTGGGTGGAGGAGACTAGGGTAGTGGGGTTGAGGCACCCTTGGGTGAGACGTGGTATCCCCCATTTACCTTTTCTAATCAGCATAATTTTCCCCAGGCCTTTGTAGGTTACTATCAAACCCTTTTCTTTTCCTGTCTTTCACATAATGCCCCTTCAAGCCAACACAGGTTAGCTACTGGGATGAGGAAGAGACACAGCAGAGCCATGCTTCCCTCTCACACTTTTGCAAACACAAACATCACTTCGGTACTGGGACGAGGAAGAGGTATAAAGCACTGAAGAAAGTCTGTTGGTTTTACAAGGAGCGGTCCAGTCTTTCAGAAACTTCAATTGATGCTGGGAACTTTAAATGAAGGAACCAAGTGCAAGTGGGAGACTTCGGTTTCCTCTGGGAATCACGGCGGGACACTGGATGAAAGGCAGAGACCTGGAGACGCTGCAGCAGCAGAGGAGCGGGAACTGGAGGGAAGCCAGGTCAAGCCTTGTGAGTGAGCCGGGAGAAGCAGAGCTGGCGTTGTGAAGCGCTGTAGAGACGCCTGGAGCAGAGAAAATCTCCCTGGGTGTTTGCAGCTGCAGGACCACTAGGACAGTGTTTACGACGTTGGGGGGCCCCGGGGCATGCCGAAGTGTGCAAACAAAGCCTAGAAACATTGAATATAGCACAGGTTCGAGAACAAGGGGGTGAGAAACATTAAAGAAGTATTGTTAAAAGACAGAGACCGTGAAGAAGTACTGGAAAGAATGAATGGTTAATAGCCTGTAATGAACATTGTCGAGAGGTAAACGAGCGTTGCCAAGAGTCAAGTTTGTAATGGACATTGTTAAGAAGCAAATCCAGCATTGCCAAGAGTAAAGTCTGTGATGAACATTGTCAAGAGGCAAACGAGCCTTGCCAAGAGATAAGCACGCATTTCCTGATATTAATAAGGATTGATGAGAGAATTGAACTGTTGAGAAATGGAGATCGATATGCAAGAGTACAGTACAAATAATCTTGTAAAAATAGTGCCAGATGCTATGTTCAAAAGTACTGTAGCCAAAACTAAGTTTCCTAGCAGGAGAGTGTACTGGGAAGCCTAAGTTGATGTTTTGCAAGCAAGGTTACTTAACAAGCAAATGGTGGCATGATGCAAACACCAGCAAGGTGTGTTGGTTGCGTGACCCTTATTGGGTGGACTGTGTGGTCTGACAATTGCACCTAGACCGAATACACCCATCTAAGGAAAGCCACTTTGTGATTGAACCAATGGAAATGTATATGACCTGAACTAAAAGTAACTGAACTTTATTGAATGCTAACCAAACCTGAAGAGCTGGGAAGTGTCCCACAGAGTTGAGTTATTTTGGAACCTTTAGAGAACTGAAAGCTTGTGGAAGGGAACCCCTCTTTGATAATGTGAACTATTTGAACCTTGGGAAAGGGAAGACCCCCCCTTTCCACCTGAGAGTCGGAAGAAGCTCTGAACTCTCATGTTTGAACACTTCTCATTTGATGCTGCTATCCCCAAACATTATATATATATTTAGACATGAGGGCAAGTATAGGTTTTGTACACAGACAGACATTTGTGTTTGGACTTCCTGACACAGATTATCATTAGTTTCAGTTAGGTAGGGAACTCCCACCTCAGCATAGGGCAAGTTAGGCCTTTTTCCAAACTCTTTCCTAATTAATAAAATATTATAACCCAAACGCTATCCAGTTGTCTGTGTCTTCTTCATGATGCCTTCCCACCACCCACTTACTATTGAAAGTCCAGTTTTCCTTAGATGCAAGGGATCATACCAGGTTGGTAGAATCTTGTGATCTGTTATGATGTTGGTTACCAGGCATATTGCCACTGTTTACTTATTATACCTCTTGCTCCCTTTACTGCACAAGGGACACACCCATGACCCCTGTTTTTTTCTTGTTTTTTTTATGAGCAACAAAAACCTTTAACGCAAAACAAATCTGTCACCCAGTCCCACTGCCAGAGGCCCAAAAATATATCATGTACTATTGCATTTCAGATTGATCACATGGTAGTTTAATTTTATTTTAATAGTCCTGATTTGCTAAGATTCTGAGCTCTCAATCAAATGCTTTTCTTTTTAAATCTACTCATGGAAAACTCTCTTCAGTATGATCACAAGACCAGTGTGTCTACCTTCGGAGAATGAAGGCCTCTTAAAACATTTTATTAAAAGCTTGCACGCATTAACAGGTATGTTCTGAGAGAAAGGAGTTGAGTGGGAGGAAGAAAATGGCCTTATTACAACTCCGACGGTATCCGTGCTGGTAAAAACGCAGGCTGCCGGCAGAGTTGTGTATTTTTTACAGCGCTTTACAGCCCTGGCGGTCCCTGAAGCCAGTCATCGGAAAAAGTCACTCCCCATTCCCTAGTGTTTTTGCAGAGCATGTAATTGTCTGATGGGAATATAGCGGTGCTATCTGCAGGTGGTAAATGATTGTGTGTACCACTGTGGAGGTTGGACCAGAATATTATGTCATGGTTTTTGTGTCCAAACCCTGTCTTTTTTCCTAACATTTGTTGACCATTGTGTTGTAAAATGCACTATTTCCCCCAGTTGAGTCAAGGATTCTGCAGGCAGGTTACCCCACAAACCCCAATGGAAAGAGCTAGCTCATTTGCTGGGTATGAAAAACCATAATGTTCAGCACAATTGGTATTTTAATTTCTGCGCCAAAATTGTTGACACATATTAACGACTTCTCAAAAATTATATAAAACTGTGGTTTGAAAATGCAGGAGATTTTGAAGCTTTGTCTCCTGGATAGGGAGAAAGCTCAACACACTGAAACACTTGCAACATAGTTGGCCAGGCGAATTAAATGCATTTAAGATTTCTGCTCACCACTGACATAGTGCTGATGCAAATTAATTTGTAATGTGAATGGCTTCAGAGCTGGGTGCTAATATTCAAGGTTTTATCCTCCGGCAACAAAACTGTAACCTCAAAAAGTTGTGACAGTCGCACATGGCACTGCCACAGTTGGTTTGTTAATTTTAGAAATCCTTGGCTTCTTTAAAACACACTGGTTACTAAGGCTATTCATGTAGCCTTTAAACAGATATGGCTGGAGTCTCCTAATAGGAACACACAGCAAAGCTGCTCTGACGAAAGGTCGTGGGAGTGGGAGATCCTGAGGCCTTCCTTGCCATGTTGCGGAACCCAGATAATGGCAAGCATGCTGTGCTGGCGATGAATGGAGAGAGCCTTGATGGGTGCCCGGCGATGGAGGCTAGAGAGGAGGATCTGGAGGTGGGCCAGGATGGTCCTGGACCCCTAAGAAACACAATCCCACAAATGCACTTGTTGTGGTTCCCCGAGGAACTATACCTCTGCCCCCACGTTGCGCTTGCTCATGACGTCTCGCGCTGTCATCAGAAACTGGCGCTTTAAAACAATCTTTGCAGTCTGTTTGGACTTTGTTTTGTGTTACCCGCAATCGAAATGAAGAGTGAGGTTATCAGTCTGGGGGAACAGGCATTTTTTAGAGCTCGTTTTGTTCATGTGGTCCTGTATGACCTGTGGGCATGCATATACAACGTATGATGTCAGGTGTGATGTTATAAGCACTGCCTGCGAAGGCTAAACTAGGGGTCCTCTTGGGACCATGAATGGAAAACGTGTCGAGTTTATTGTCTTGTGATGCAACCATAACGTTTTTTTTTACTGCTATGCTTAACCATTATGCCCTTCTAAGCAATGTTTCCTTTTGGTGTGACCAGCCATGCCCGCTCCTCCCAGAGCACCAATGTGACACTGCACGGCCTGTACCCAGGCAAATTGTGCCCCTTGCCTGGGGCATGGCTTTCTGCCACACCCCAAACGCCCATAACGTACGCCTTGTGCCCGCTGGGTATGGCCTTGGCCCATGCCCAGGGGCCGTTTTGCCAAGGGCATTGCCTTCTTCAATGCCATGGGAAGCCTCAAGCCACACCCTCTGACCATGCCCAGTGTCAACTTTGCCCAGGTTGTGACTTTTGGACATGCCCCAAGCACCTCAAGCCACCCACTGTGAAAAACGGACATGGATGGCAGTCATGCGCAGAGGGCATATTGCCTGAGGCATGGCTATTGACCATGTTCCCAGCAACCCAAAACCCAAAGTGTCAATTGGCCATAGCCTCAGCCCCATCCCAATGTGCACTTTTCCCTGGAATGGGACTTGCCGTTTAGCTAATCCCCGGCTCACCCTGTGGCATGGCAGGTTTGAGGGCTACCCCTGGTATTGCCTTCGGCCATGCCGTTGAGACTCCCGGTGGCCATGGATTGTCTGCAGACTTCCCCTAGCCCTGTGGACTTGCTCTGCAAGTTCGATCTTGGTCTGCAGTTTTGATCTGAGTTCCTACGCTTTTGGCTCCCTTTCCCCCCGCACCTAATAAGGGTTAGAGGTCATATTTCAGCAATGAAATATGACCTACAAACAAGAAATACATTTGATTATTTTGTCCATATTCATCCCTCTAGGTCTCATACTCATCATGTCTACCATGAGGGAACCCACTGAGTTCTACAGTGTCCCCGTTTATTGCAGGGCAGTATTGCAGGACACACACTGCACAAATTCGTGAATTAAAATGTGCACATGCCCCAAATCAATTAATGTGGCTGTCTATCAACTAGCCAATATGATTGCCATTTACCGAAATCTGCCAACCTATCCCTGAATGATAATTGACCAATCAGGGCACCCAAGTGATCCTGTGGGTCCATGAGTAGCATTTATGAGTGAGGATATCCCCAGTAGTGCTTTGTCGACTTTTGCCTAATTTGGCTACTTCTGGAGATTTCCAAAAAAATATTCATTATGGATTTGCACCAAACAAACTGAACCTTGCTTTCGGGACCAGGCCTCAGTTTGGTTCAGATCTAAAAGCGTTTTTTGCTGTCAGCTTGCACTGTGAGAAACTGAAAGGGATTGCAAGCATTGGGACACAACTTTATCCTTCCTCCTTCGAAGGAACTTCGCAAAACCTTCTAAAACAATTAAATGTTGGTTGTACATTTTCTTTGGCATGTTTCTTGAAGATTAGTCAAACAGCATCAAAGTTATATGCATCTGAAAAGGTGTGTTTGCTATGAGGAGTCAAACTCAAACATAACTATATATTTTCGTGCACCAACACTGTTATATGAATTATAGAAGTAGCGAAAGAACCTATGTGTTCATGGTTCAGTTTGGCTTGCATTGGAAAAGATGCTTTTGGGAGCTTTATAACTTTGGTGTTATAAGCCTACAAAAACAACCCCATCAAATGTACCAGAAGCACTCAAGTGTTTGTCAAAGCATGCATAGGTCTGCATAGCTCTGTCGTCTAACTTAACAGGGCCATGTTCACCCCTTTGTGATGTGCCCTTAACCACACGAAAGTCAGGATATGCTACTGTGATAGTGCAAATCGGGCAGACAGCAAGTCACACACTGCTCCCCACACCCCCAAAACGTGAATGTAAATACACAATAAGGGCGCTCACCTAACTTAATGGGTTTAGGCCTTTGATCCGCCCACACTTTAAAGAAGCTTGAATACAAGCAACACACTAACACAAGCAGAATGGGGGCAAGTGTCTTATTATGTTGCTGTTAAAATATAAGCACAAGTAGAATAGAATTAGTTTGCAACACTATAGGTAGTTGTGGCACATTGAGAGAGTTAGGTTGCAGCATACACTGAGAAGATCAATGAGAAATATAGGGTGCTGAATATACGGAGAAGAGTACCACGAGATACATGCACGAAGAAACAGTGCTCCTGATGAGCCATAAATGTAGCACTGAGCAGAGGGTCTGCCATTTTGGAGCAAAGGTCTCATTTGAAACGGCACAACGTGTTATTTTTGAGCTGCCGTGCTACTGTGCTTAGATTGGTCCAATTTTATGGAAAGCCCATTGTTGTCTGAAAGTATGAGGCAGCCAAGGATACAGTGGAAGCGAGTACAAGATAGTGCTCAACGGAGCAACAACGAGATATTGTTCCCATGACACAAGAGCAGATATGTAGCAATTATTTCTAGTCCAAATAATAATTGAATAAAACACACAGAAGCCTTCATCACCAGGTGCATGGTGTCCCAACAAGAAATATTGCCAAAGACACTAAACTAAGTTCTATGCACAGTGCCGTCTAAGGCCAATTAGTGCCACTATTCCCTGTAATAAATACAGTAAAATACAAGAAAATATCCCCTGCACACAGAGCCCCATTAGGACTGTTATTCATCCTGTGTCCCAATTTAAAGATTATACACCTGCATCGGCAGAGACTATCAAGACATCAGTTGCTAACTAGACTATTCAGGATTAGGGAAACTGTCTGGGATTAGTGGGGCCCTGGCATGAGAGATGAGATGGGAGTATCTTTGTATTCTTGGAAACAGGGGTTTGACCTCTCTATTCACGCCAAAGTAAATTAAATAATAATTGGACGGTCTAGGATGGTTGCAAGATTCAAGACGACCTTAGGAGGTATCCAATGGTAGCACAGTTTCCTTATCGCTATCAGAATGTAGTGTGCCAGCCAACCAGATTGTGTGGTAGTAATATTAGTGCAATGATGACTATGTTTGAGGAATTGGATCTGGATGGGTTTGTAGATAATGGAATAGCCAATGGTAGACTCCAATGTGCAGGGATATATAGGGGTTTTGTTTAGTGTCGCCAATTATTATGTTAGAAAATGTCACATGTATTATTTTTATTAACTATGCAAATCTTGTGGTGTCGCACCTTATAATCGTTAGCCCGATGTGGACTTGTTGAGTTTTTAAAATCTTTCGTGACTCCTGGACAACAGTTTTCTAAATAAAGTGAATAAAGCTGTTTTTTCTTGCACCTGGCACACTTCAATATTGTTTGTTAATGGACTGGTTTTGCGCCCATTAATACACTACAGTGGGCTGCTACTATCCAAAATTGCTTACAGGAAAAAGAAATCAGTCTGTTATCAGCCATTCCCGGATTCAGATTTGAATTTCACTCTGTAGACTACCCAGAGACCAAGTGAACAAAACATACATAAATATTTTTGTCCACTTTTATTCTTTGAAAATGATGGCTGATTTGTTGTTAGAAAAAGTGAAGATAATTATATTTTAATTAGAATTGTTCTTTTGTAACATGCTTAATACTGGAGACCAGTTTCTAAGTGCAAGACTAGGAGTCAAACCTGTGCTGGTATGTGTTGTCTTGCTTCCAAGACAATCGCGTTTCCCATGAGCTATACTGCCAGCCCTGTTGCAAATTATCCCAGGTAGAACAACTACTGATCCAAGTTTGGTGTAAATTCTGCCTCTGGTCTTTACTGTAGGGGAGGGTAACATTTCTCTACATAAAGTTTAATGACAAGTGCAACTTTTGGGGCACATCACGTAACTTTGCTTCCTCCTTAAGGAACACCATGACATATTTTTAAAAAATCAAAATCAGAGTCACATTTTTGTTGAAAACTTTATGCGGTTTTGTCAAACTTCATTAATTGCAAAGGATGAACTTTCATTGGACTTCGAGTAGACAGACACTTGAGAGGGTCACATGGAAATATTTGTTTTGCGACATGGAGTACATTTTGATTTGGTGAGCAATAAAAAAAAATGAAACAGGGGCTTGTATGATGAGAACTCTTTGGGGGCACACTCGCCATTGCATTTTGACTGGGCATATGAATATGATATTGTGAGAAATCCTGCATGCCGCTGATTCTTTGAATTGGGGTTAGACAATCAATTGGCATGAAAGGTAAGAGTTGGCATTCCCAGAGTTTTCTTCAAGCAATGGCAAATGCATTGTATGCTGTTTCATTATTTTGAGATTTTATTATCTAGGGACAGAGAGAAAAGTATAATAGCTCATTTTGTAGATCATGGAATGCACCAAGTCTTAAACTCTGGGTTTAATTTAATGCACCAAAAATGAATGTTGTGCCTTGTCTAACTTGCATTATTATAGACGAATCTACGCATGCACCAGAGAGATAGAGGGAGATATTGTATAAAACCTTTTTTAGATGGTTCGGTATTGCTACTTCTGAGCTTGCACTTCCTTTGAGTATGACGTTATGGTCCTTTACTTATTTATTTATCTCAGAACCAGTGTGTGAGATATCTTTCACTAACAATTGAGCCCTGTTCATGTTTGTGAGGTTACACCCACTGCTTCTATTACTCTTTATGTAGAATTCTCACAGATACTCCTTTAAATGATTTGATACCTTGCTCGCGAGTGCGAGGCACGGCATCAATGGACCCTGTGACATCATCGCGCTCTGCAGCGGGTGACATCACAGGGATCCGATGCTCATTTAAACCTGAGCACGGCTTCGGGAACACCCTTTACATTTACTGCTGAGCAGATCCACGTGTGAATGAATCTCTAGTGAGTCATTCTATTTCAGCACTGAATGTACCTTGGGTACACCATTACATTTAAGGCGCCATAATGAATGTATGCTCATTTAGCCAGACTGGGGCCAAGATGCTCATTTCATTGCCTTATAGATGAAGACAAGTACTCACTACTCCTCCTTTTGTTGAGGGAAAGATGAATGACACAGGGAGGACATATTGATATAATGGGGACACATGGGGCTCATACAATGATTCGTTTGTGATATAATTTCTGTTTACTTAGAGTTTGACCAAGCAGTGGCGGCTAAGGTACATGTGATTTCGTTGTGAGATATGCATTTAGATCTTTTCATATTTGTGAATATGTGTAACTGACACTACTAATTGATATTTATTTTCATTCTTATTTTTGATTTTTCACGCTTTAATTTTTGGCATTTATAAATGTTTGGTCACTGATCATTACTTCAATGTTTATATGTTGATGGAATTTTTGGGATTTATGGTTTATATTTGTATGCATTACTGTCTGTATGACTTAGACAGGGTTTGGCCCAGAGGATGGATTATATCCCAACAAAACCGTGTCAGCAGATCATTGCCTTGTTGCTTTATATATTTATTTATATATAAAAAACTGAGTGTGTTAACATTTTCTAGTAGAGTGTTTTCGTCCAAATATATGAAATAGGGTGCACAAAACTGTTACCGTTTTGCAACTTTTGAAAGATTTGCTATAAGCCCTCTAATTGGGCGTAGAAAGAGCCTGTAGTTCTCATAGGGGTTCCCTGTGAGTATGTTGTGTTGTTTAGTTGTGGCCTAGTGCTTTGGACCTTTTTTTTTGCCACATAGCTCCATATAGCGTATATTGAATTGTTTTAGGAACTATATATGTTTGAGGTTTCTATAGATTTTCAGAACATACAAATAGGCCCACCCGTCACCCATTTTTTTGGAGAATATTTTAAAACCACAAAACATGTATATAATGATATTTGGAAAATTAGAAAGATGGAGTATCGGGGAACAAAGGACATTGTTTCCAGTTCAGCGAAGAGCAAATTACTCATTTGAATGAAGAAGGGTTTTTGGGAGCTAAACGAATGAACAGAAGCTTGCTTCTCCAAAGGCTCCAGCTCGAAAGGGAGTTTCTAAAACCCTTGCCTTTCGCAGGAGAGCGGCAGAAACGTGGGCTAGTGGGAAACACAAAGTGATAGCAAAGATAACCGGGAGATAGAGCTAAAGAGGGGGCCGGGCCAGAGAGGGTTGGTGGGTGGTAGGGTGCCAATGTCAGAAGGGGGAAGAGGGTGAGGAGTGTGGATCCCCCGTTCAGGGGTGCAATGACAGAGGGAAAGGGGTATATGCTGAGAAGAAAGGTAAAGAAACAAGTGGGGGAAAGGGCCAAATAGCTTTAATGGATTCCATGAAGAGGGTCGCAGTTGGAGAGTAGGTGGGCGGGATTCGATGGGTGAGGTTGGGTGGAGGGTGATTTGGGCAGGAGGGATTAACGGGAAGCAGATGAAACCAAATGAGCTACCGCTTAAAGGACTTTACAAACTTCAGAGGAAATTGTTCAATCGGCCTGCGACCGTTAGGCTGCAATTGGTTTCACATTACCATCGCAGTGGGACTATGGAAGAGGGCATGGAGACTCCAGGGGGAGAAAGACCCGTATTCGACGCAGATCCCACTGGCGGGCCTCTTGGGGGCGAATTCAAACATGCTGGTGGCATATCGAGCGCACTGGGAAGCCAAAGGCGTGGCACAAATTGGAGACCTGACAAGAGGGGAAAGGTGGGCAGACTTTCAAGAAATGATGGAGGAATACGAGATACATGAAGGCCAATTCATCCTCTACAACGGCATGATACGAAACATCAAAAAAAGATGGCCAGAGCGGACAAACCAGGAGGAGGAGGATATGACAAAGCTAGACGCATGGTACGATATATCAGAAGGAACCCACACAACTTCCAGGCTATATGAACAATTGTTAAAAACAGAAAACTCACAGGAACCACACACGAGGAGGGGCTGGGAAGAGGAACTTCAGAGGCCCTTCAGTGATCAAGAATGGGCCAGGGTGCTACGATACCCAAAAAAAGTGTCAAGGAACGCACGGTTCAGGCAGGCACAGTTATACGTAACGCACCGAGCATACCTCACGCCCAAGAGAATGAACAAGATGGGGAGGGAACATCTAAACAGGTGCCCCCGCTGCCTGGCGGAGGGAGCTGACATGACACACATGTTCTGGACCTGCCCGGTGATACAAGCCTTCTGGGATAAGATCAGAACCAAAATAGCGCAAAGTGGACTTCAAATACAAGCGGAGCACCCTGAAAAATACTTGCTGGGACTCTTCCCGAGAGGAAGCAGACATGAGTCGCACCTAGCGAAAATGAAAGACCTAATACTTATACTGGCAAAAAGGAGAATAGCAATGACATGGAAGTCAAGGGAGGGCCCGAACATAGAAGCATGGTGGTCAGACCTTCAAAAGTGGGCACTGGCAGAGACCGCGGTGTGGATTAGAGCAGTGAAAAGAGGAGAGGGGGAGACAGCGCAAAAACTGGCCGCGTGGAACACCCTGATGCAGGACCTATTCGACAATAGGGAAGAAGGAGACAGCGACGATCCCATAGGGTCCAACGACCAGTGAGGAAAACAAGGAAGCCCGGTACAAGGCCCCATGATGAGACAATTCAGGCAAAAACTCTGGGATGACCCAACAAAGTGGCTGCACAAGAATGATGGAGCCGCCAGAAGACCCTGGTGCTGCGGAAGTACAATGAAATCCAAGAAATGTGCTAATGCGCCAGTTATGCCGCGTAATAACTGTCTGTATGTTTGTTTTTGTTGTTTGTTATGGTAAAAAACCAATAAAGAAATTTAAAAAAAAAATTAGCAATCAACTATAGATGTAAAGAAATTAAAGAAGTCGCATTACATTTTTGAGATGGGGTAAAAATGAGTGATTCTATCATTGAACTATTTGTCTGGCTGAATTCCATTAACTCACATTATCTGTTTGAATGTAATTGAGCGGGAAAGTTACACAATTTATGGGAGTACCTGCACAAATCTATTCAGCTGGGGAAAAGGGAATTGTGTCCAGATGTTGGGAATAAACAATAATCACCCCTGGGGCATCTTGGTGAGGATGGGATACATGGCGTGCAGTTTTCTGATAAGATAATGTGCAACAGTGTTTGAAAAATTCTCTTTAATACCTGAACCATGAAGCGAGAATATGGCCTATGATGCTTATCAATGAAATGAGGCACGGGTTGAGGGCCATATGGGAAAAAAGATGAAAAATTGTTTCTGGGACTATATGTTCTGGTAGGGCGTCAGTCAGATTGAAGCACAGTCTGTGAATAGTACCTTCATTTAGATATCCCATGTGCAGTGAATGTCCTACCCATTTTCATATCAAATAGAGAAATGTTAGAGTGATGCTGGCATCACCCGCAGGTAGAGAAGAGGCTTAAGGGATGAGGCCGGAGTGCAGGTTCCAATTGGCTGCCCTTTGAGAACCAGATTGGGATTGTATAACTACTGTTCGATGATGGTGGCACCGATTATGGTGGCTTTGTGGCAAGTTAGATACAGATTTTTCCAGACTTTAGATCTCCAGAATTGATGGCGTGGCCCACATGCTTGCTGCACAATTAAAAGGAAGAGGAACATGTTTTAATTGCTTGCCTGTGATGATTACTTTTATAGAAATATCTTTCTCAATGATTTCTTCACCTTTTTGAATACATTTCTTTTCAAATGGAATATATTGCTTTTAAGTAAGTAACTTCTTTCGGATCTTATTTTTTCATTCCTTTATGCATATAATGAGGTGGTCGAAGCCGCTGTGCAAGGGATGTACCAATGGTATTCGAATGGGATTGCCCTGATGAAGAGCTGAGAGTTAAACGATATAGTGACCAGTTGTGCCATGTCGAAACAGCAATGGAAAATACTACCTAAGAAGTGTGCTGCAAAAGAAGATTTTGAAAGTACCCAATTGCACATTGTTCAGTTGTCATCTCTAAGTCTCTGTGGTCTGTTCTGATGTAACAACATCTAACCGTATAATTAAAATAAAATCCCAAGAGTGTAGAAGGGTTGTTCTTATGATCATGCGTAAGGGTAAGCGTTGCCTCCAAGGTAAAGAATCTGGGATGTATCTGGCAGGACAACTTGGGCTGCGAAGGCCACGTTGGAGCCAAGGTACAGGCAATATTGTAATCGCTGTGACTGCTTTGGCATACATTCCAGAAGAAGATTATGCAACAGTGGTGGGGGCTTTGACCAATGCCCATCTGGACTCCTGCAACAGTCTGCTGATGGGACAACTCCATAGACTTCAAAATGTCCAGAATGCAGCGCTCAGACTGGCCTACTGAGTAAAACAGCCCATTTATCTCCTTCCCGCCCAGCATTTCATTGTCTAGCAGGGGAAGAGCGTATTAATTCTAAAGTGGCATGCCTTATATTTAAATGCCTAAATGGATTGGCTCTGAGCTACTTGACGGACAAGATTAGCCACTACCAACCCTCCAGGAGCCTACAATCACAGGATCAATTACTTCTGAGTATCCCCTCATCTGTCCTTGTATCAAGGGGGGATAGAAGATTTGCTGGCTTCGGCTCAAGACTCTGAAACAGTATCCCTAGAGAAATCAAAGCCTTGGACACTCTTTACCAATTCCGTAGGGAACTAAAAATGGTCCTGTTTAGAAAATTGTTTATCATCATGCAATGACAAGAACTCTGTTTCAAACCAGATTTTGGCTATAATCTGTTTGCTCCATTTTCTTCTTAATTCTAGCTATGCCACTAAACGGTTTAGTTCGTCATGAGGGCGATATAAATACTCAAAATCAAAAATCAAATCAAAATCAAATCACTAGATTAAATCTCCTGCCTGTGAAAACTAGAACTTTCTGGAAGGGCGCAGAGAGGTTATGCACTTGTGGGTTGGGTAAAGACAAGTATCTTTTACTTTTTTTACTGTTTTGCAAGTTTTATATTGATTTAAGAATAAGATGGCGTAAGCCACATTTTCTTAAGAACAATATTAGATCATGTACTCATGCTATGTTTTTATGTATGCATTCTAACAAAGAGGATGTTATGTACTATGTTCTAAAGTATGTAAAAGTGGCATCCAGAAGACGTTCTAGAGTCTTTTGAAGTTTTCTGGATTTTTTAAATATACTTGTTATGTATGTTCGGGCGTCATTTTGTCATGTTAATGTCGTATACTGAATAATATTTTATTGACTGACTTCCTTCCTTTTTAATTTTGGCCCTATTTTTTAAGTGTTTTTGTGGTGGACCTATTGGTGTTGTTTCTCTTGTGTTTTTTGTCCTTTGGTGTTAGGGGAAACTACCAGAACCACCAAGCTTTCCCTTGATGGTTCATAATTTTCTTATGATTTAGTGAAGCAAGATGTATTTGAGAATGTTGTCTTTCAAAGAAAGATAGTTTTCAAGGAACACATTACATGAGAGGCATTATTGGGAAGTTATTTTCTCATTATTGGTAGATAGAGGTGAAACAATGAGTTAGGTCTGTTTCATCGAAAGAAATTGACCTTTTCCTATTCAACCTAATTTATTTGGGTCAGTTTTTTGTTTGAAATTGCGGGGGAAACCCAGAAACCCCAACCCACTTCCCCCACCTTAACCCATTACCTTACCCCACCACACATATATATTTATTTTATTTTGACTGAATTTCAACAAAAAAAGATAAAAAACGTTCAGACAAATAGAAAAGGTCCGTTTGACTTTCGATTAAAAGTATGCTGGTACCGAAATAATAACTAGACAGAATAGGATAGAAAATGAGATGTATCCAGGAACAGCGGAAGGGACAGGTTGTGATTATGAGAGGAAGATTGATGAAATGTAGAAATGAGAATTCATCATAAGAAGAAATGTTTGACTTTATATGGAAAGGCTTTACATGTGACACACAAAATAGTATGTAATGTAATCTACAGTGATCTTGTATATATCCTGGTGCAATTATCATTAGACCATTGGCCAGAGAGGTCCCAGCGAGGCACCTTAATATAGGCATAACACAACTCCTACCTAGATTGTGCACATGTCAAGTGCTTAAGTTAAAGTTCTCAATTTCAGATAGAGTGGATCAGACAATGAACAGAAATGGCAATCTTTGACAGCTCAGTGAGTTTGGCTTTTACACCCAGACGTCTACTTTCATTTCACAAGACAAAGATTTGAAATGGCAGCATGACCGATGCAGCTCTTTATCATTCTAAGACTGATGATGACTCTGATTAATACAGCCCCTAGAAGACGGAGTATTTCGGCATGAAGCACTACCATTGTATGATTATTACCACTCTATTAACTGCGGCAGAAACCAGTATTATATTTGTTTAACCCCTTAAGTGCCAAGGACGAGCTAGCTCGTCCTTGGCACTGGGGAGGTAATCCCAAGGACGAGATTCCTCGTCCTTGGCACTTAGAGGGTTAAGGATACTTTAAAGTCAGTAGTGTCATCATTTGTGAGATTTACTCTGTAGGTTTTCATAATTAAAATGAGTTTGAATTAATTTCTTGCAAAGAGTTACCGTTAGGAAATTGAAGCTCGCAGGATCTTTTAAGAGGTGTTTGACCTGACGAAGCAAACAACTCCATCATTTATCTTTAAAATGTTGGGAGGCAATATTACTTCTTTATTAGCAAAAATGGATAACATCACAGGCAAAGCTATATTGCACAGAAATCAGCACTTCCACTACCATGCCAACCAATCCACATTCTGTACTGAATGACCTATTATGGAAAACATCCTAATAAAATGTGAAAAACACCTAAATGTCACACGTGCCAAATGAACAACTTCCATGTTTCGCCTCATCAAGAGCTAAATCTTAACCGTCTCTTAGGACTTAACTACATCATGAATCTCCTCCTTTAAACATGGCCGGATCAGCTCAGAAGAACCATCAACATCGCTTTCAGAAAAAGCCTAACAAAGATATTATTCACTTTGTCAATGGCCGCCCTATCTCAATGGTCCGCTTGGAAGAAAAAATCCTTCAGAAGGTGGTAACCTTCCAACCGCAAATGTATAGTCTGGAAAAGTCCTTTTTTACAGCTTCAATTCAGACAAAGGTATGTACATCATTCTGCTGACATCACTGAGAAGTGTCTATCAGCTCTGGATCACAACCAACTGGTAGCCTAAATGATCCTGTCATTTGGGGGCTTATGAGATGCCTGGGCCTACACCCTTCTATACTGCCCCCACTCACCAGAGGATTGAGAGGTAAAAGACTGAATCGGATAACTCTAGTGGTTGAGGGTCCAAAAAGGTTCTATTCTAGAATTTCTGACATGATTATGAGCTAAATTTGCATCTGATTGATCCAAATGGCAAATCATTTACAAATCCAACCCAACTAGGTCCTCTTCATGTATGAAGTCTAGGAGTGGTAAGCTCTTTATGATCGAGAGGCGCACCTGCTAGTCTGTGTAAACCACATTGTTGCCTTTGCCTGGGGGCTGCAGGATGTCAGAGCTGAGAGGGTAGGGGTTGAGGCAAAAAGCATGGTAAGCTATTGGCTGCCTTTACCAAATCGTGAGCTTTCAGTTCTTTTAGATTGTCTCTGCTGTCTCTGCTGTCTAGCATCCATTTCTGGATTTTCATCAAGCATGCTGACATGCCGTTTTGTCTTTCTGAAATAAACTGTCAACCTTTGAACTAGAACAAGTTGTTCTGTTGAAAAGAAAGGGAGTTGGACACCTCTGAATTGGAGGATGCATTGTCCGATCATAACACTGCTCCAACAGATGTAGTCTGGACACTTGAAGAAAGCAACTAAATGACGATGACTGAAAAGACAAAACCATAGCATAGCAGCATTAAGAATCCTGCATTGACTTCCAGTGCAACAAAGATTATCCTTCAGAAATCTCATATCAATGCATAAAAGGAATATTTCCAACCAAAATAAGTCAAAACGAATGCTCTGGCAGCATAGACCTGGGCTCCTTTGAACCAAAAACATGGAACAGTCTTCAATAGCCAAACCTATGGCCTAGTCTGATTGTGGATTTGAGTCTTATTAGAACTACCTAAAGTTGAACACAGACTTATTCCAAGAACCCTTTCTGTCCAATGGGCAAATTGTTACTTGACTCTCCTAGTTTTCTGATATTTCAGGTATGTACAGAGGCACACAAAATACCACTGATTACAAAAATAGGTATAGCTCCAGATGTCAATTTCCACCCTCTACCATGTTCCTTTCCACTTTCCCTGACTAATATTACCCTCCACTTTTTCCTCACATAGGAATTGGAAGCCGTACAAACACCTGCATTAAATGCATGATCTTTAAAGGTTACATGCTGTTGTTCCTCCCTGCCTGAAAATGGACATTGTGTAATTCCCAGTGATATTTTAGAATTCAATGACTGCAAGAGAAAATACACCAATTGCGTGCGGCTAAGAGAAAATGATACTGCACAACTGTTTCCAAAATCACCACTAAATAAATGAAACATATACTAACTTATAGGAATTAAAATACATTTAACAAAGAAGGAGAAATATATAAAGAATATTTTAATTTCTACGTATATATTTTCAATCAAGATGTACAAGCAATACATAAGTTAATACGCAAAGAGTATCCTATGCTGAAAAATGTCGAATTCTAGGCTGAGAAAATCACTAATTTTTCCAATATAGAAGGTTTCGTTTATAAAGTATTTACCAATATAAAAGATGAATAAATAGCCTACACAATTGATTGCACAATATATACTGAATTATGAAATAACAAATGAAACAAAACTGATCTAAAAAAATCTTTTAGGAAATAAAAAAACAAACATGCAACAAATATAGACATAAGACAACAACAACATGTTTCAGGTCTTTTTAATATCCATTATAGTATATGCAGTATAGTTTTTATATATGTAATTTGCGGATAGCTGTGCACAGAATGTGAGTGTCATAGAAGGCCGGTGCACAGACAAGTGTTCGGTAATGTCTGGATCGACACATGCCTTTATCCTTTTGAGGTTGTAAGTTGAATTCCCCAATTGTTAGTGATAATGATGTTTATTAGTAACAGATGTTGCCATGCCCTCTTAAACAGGAACTTCTAGTGTGTGGCACTATGCAAAGCATCCAATATTAATGTTGTTATTATTGTATGTTCAGTCATCAGATGAATGGGAGAATATATTATTGTGATTCACCTGGACCTGGTTGTACGCCTTTTCTCAAAATCAGACGGTCGTCCCATAAATAACTAGAAATTGAAGAAAACATTGAGAAACGAGCTAAGCAATTAATGGTGATTGAGGACTCCAACACATATAAATATAATATTATATCGATTTGTTGTTCCTTAATAAAATAAAGGGCCATATGACCAAAGCTTTGTTATCTGGCATTCTTGGCCAAAGTAATGGTGCTGGATGAGAACATGTGCAGAATGGCATAATGTCAGGCTTCTGCATGACAAGGAGTCTGAACATGGAGGTGAACTGCAGATGAGCAACCATCCTAGACCTCTGGTCTGTTTACTGACACTCTAACCTTTAGAACGCTCTGTTATCCAGACATTTACATTTTGTTATCTGGCATTTTATCATCTGAAATGCTACTAATAATAGCCTTGACAGGTACTGGTTAAGGGAGGTTGGCAGGTAACAATGCATTGGATAACAAAGCTTACACTGTGCCTTAAGACACTTATTTTAATGAACTTGTGCAATGAGTGTCTGTGAAGAGAATATTGTATGGGGTCTGCAAAGGAAATCATTTCCTTATATATTATTATTATCACCATTTTATGCACCAATTTAAGACACATTAGTTCCTGACCTCAACATGTCCACGTGTTAAAGAAATGCGATTATTACATACCCATTACTAAATGTCAGGGGTGTTGTGAGGTCTGGAAAAGATCCGGGGCTATGCTAATATCGGGACTCAGGGCTAGCTAGTATTTTGGGTGTAGCAATTGAGCTTCTATCCGGGGCTACAACCAAACGACCTGGGGCTATAGCCCCCTCAGCCCCCCGCCCCTAGCAACGCCTCTGCTAAATGTGCCCAAACTATAAAGTGTGGCGTTCCAACGAGGGAGAGATCATCATCTTCTTAATGAACAGGTTTTGATAAACATGGTATAACATGAGTCCATCATGTTCAGTGAAGTGAACATCTGAGTAGGTGGCTTGAAGAAGAGGAGCTGCCGTTTACCTTAAAAGTTCACAATCCAAATCAATACACAAGGAAAATGTGTCGGCGACCCTTCAATGGTCTTGATTCTTAACCTCTGGTGAGTTCCATGACCATTTTCTCCTAAACCTATTTTATTTCCATCTCTGCTAAATATTAATAATAGAAAGCGTGGGCATCTCGAACAGTAACTGATCCATGTTGTCATTTATTTCATTGAATAATGCACCTCCAGCGAGTCATGAACTACAATAAACAAGACCCGTTTCATCACGTCATGGCGCTCACATTAACATGGCAAGTGCTCCCAAGTCATGGAAACTGGAGCAACTAACAAGAAAGGCCCAGACGTGTGTTCCGCAGGTACGACTCCAGGCAGGGTCTGCTCAGACCTGCAGTCTTCAGAGGTTGAGACCTTTAATTAGGTTGATAATAACCTCCTCTGAGCCAACCAGAGTGGTTGGAATGCAGTTAATAACTACTGGTATTGGCTGCCTTCCAGACCTCTGTCTTTCAAGCAGCCAGGGGAACAGCATCAAGTATTTCTCTCAATTGAAGAAACTGCAATGAAAATTCCCACCGAGATTTCTTTCAACACAGCACTCCCTTCTCCGGGGGCAGGGGGTGGGGGGTCTTCTGTTCTTCTGTTCACTGCACCTTCAATGTTAAAGAGAAATGAAATTGAACATACCAAAGTGAAAGCTAACACATAGGAACATGATACAATGTTCATACATACACTTTACTTTTACACACAATGCATGCTCATGTTAAACCCATAATAGTTCAAGCAAACTTACAATAAAATGCTTACCTTATAAAGACAACCTTGTTTTTGAAATACTTCGAAATAAAACCACAATTACTTTATTAACATGTTTTCAAAATGTACTTTACTTTGTATTAAACAAAAGTTTTTACGTCATCACCACAGCTCCAACATTTATATTTCTGTTACCATTATGTACCAATAGCAATTAAAACTTTAGGGGTTATTATCGATTGGAGTAATTACCCTTCCCCAACATATGGCCTGAGGCAAAGGGGACTGGTCATTACACCAAAGTAATAGCCCCTACCTTAGTCTACAACACTATAATATTAAAGTGCCTAAACGCAGAAAGAATCGGTCATGAAACCTCATATAAAACTAATTTTATCCTTTGGATTTAAATAGTGTACTATTTATTGTTAATTTACAATGCGCTCAATACCAGCGAGTGGTTTCTATGTACGGGATCGTGATTCGAACCTGTTTTGTGCCGCACGGTCATGCTTCCAAGACAAACGTGTTGCCCCTGAGCTGTCCCTCCTTCTGAAAAGCCTCCTAGACACTGGCCATATCTGAATACCACAATGTTTAGTTCTATGTTGTGATACTCTGCTCGATGCCTCCTCCGCGGTGCAGGTTATTCTTGGACCTTCAGTTGGACACATGCCTATGTTCTTCAATCAGCCCTGCTTGTTTAGTCCAAGATCTAGCGATTGAGTCTGAGAATTGGAAACTTCTTTAAGCATGTGCGGATAGGATGATTTTCCATTCGAATTTATTGTCCTGAAAGCACAAATATTGTTTTCAAGATGCTGAGGTTGATGTATAGCCTACAACACAAGAATTTACAATGCCCAATCACATTCAAAAGAACTATTCGCTATCTTCAATGAGCTAGTCATACCTCCCACGTCCAAACACCAAACTGTCAACGACGTGAAATGGTGCAATGCCATCCAGAAGGCCTTGCTAGACAAAATTAAGCTACTCCAAAAAAAAATTAAAACCAACTTTGACAACCTACCTAAGTCCTCCCACACAAATCAAACCACGCCAAACTTTAAGACCGCTATCCAGCCTGATAGTAACCTAATACCCTTAATAAACTAGACAGTAAATACAGTAACTTCAAAATTGAAAGCTCTGTTATCTCAGTCTCTGCAGCGGTAAAAACCTTCGAAGTCTACCTAGACTTAACTCTGTCCATGGATAGACATGTCAGCTATATCTCCTCCTCAGCTGAACTGACAACCAAAATAATCAATGCAGTAAAACCTCACCTGTCCACCAAAAACGGTCTCAACATCGCCAGGGCCACCATAGGTGCCAAACTGGACTATTGTAACATCCTTCTTCTAGGCACCTCTGCCAGAAACATTAAAAGACTGCAAACGATCCAAAACAACGCACTGAGAGCTGCCCTCAGCATACCCAGGAGGGAGCACATCTCCCTAGCAAGACAGAATGCACACTGGCTCCCAGTCAAAGAGCGCATCCACTTCAAGACCCTCACTATTACCAATAGATGCATATCCCAGTCTGCCCCTAGCTATCTGTCTGAACGAATACCACAAGTCCAGACACTCAGACCCAAAAGGGATCTGTACACTAACCAACTCTCTGTCCCTAACTGCAACAGAGCCAGAGCTGGTGGCTCGAGTTTCGAAGTTCTAGCTCCAAAATCTTGGAACTCACTACCACCTAAACTGAGAGCGGAAACATCCCTCAAATCATTCAGAAAGGCACTGAAAACTATCCTATTCAAGTAAATGTGTACCAAAAATGCCAATGTAAACATTAATATTGCTGTAAAAAACAATTGTACCTATGCTCACTGTTCCCATGTAACCTTGGAACATTAGCAATTACTGTAACCATGCACAAACTGTTTTTTTTATGCCAAGTAAGCTCGCTTGTAACAGCGCCACAATGCCCCAGGGCAGCTGTGCACTTTAAAAATGCAAATAAATAAATACACAAATAAATAAATAAATAGGTATATGTGTGTGTGTGTCTACTAAGAAAACATTGTTAGTAGCAAAAACAAATCCCTTCTTATCCAATTTTCTTTAGTGTCAGTGTCAGTGTTTCGAAGCTATAGGTACCAGATAGAAGCCATTTTGTTACAGATACCTTAAAAATCACTATCTTCCTTTCAACCCCAGCCTAAGTACTATGATCTATATAGAAAATATATAGACCTGTTTGACTATTATGCTCACTGTATACTCCTCTCTGTGCGGCTGGGTTGTGCCACTTCTGGGAATAGAGAATAGTATATCAATTCAACACAGCTCTTCATGCCAGATTCCACAAGCTTCTTAGCACTGCATTTATCATAGTTACTACTGTTCAATTTATTGGTACTCGATGCATTGACCTCAGAACAATGAATGTCTAAATTGGCTTTGCTAGAATTCCAGCCAACTTGGGACGTGCCGTCTGGCCCATATCTCTAAAAGTTCTCCAAACACATCAACTTATCCTGGAAAGTTGCCCCAGTGAAAGTCAATGGTGGGAAAATCATCGAACTCCATAACATGTATTTTTATGGCTGGATTTTTTGTTAGTTTGTGGTTGTGAGAATAATTCATCAAAATGTTGAACACACAATTCATTATGCTGAATCGGTAATATTGGAAAAGCATAATTCCTTTAAATGTTCTGCATGATGTCTTCTTTGAGATTTGATTTTTGAGTAAGCTATGCATGGCATCAGGAAGGCTGGGTGTTGGTGTTTGGAAAATATTTTAAAATTGGGATTCCAGTTTTATGCGCATGGAAGTTTTTTTTTAATGATACTAGTTGAGAGAAAATGGCTATAAACAGTTATTCCTGTTTGCTCTTTTGGTACTTGTGTGGGTTATGTTGTTAATTTAATTCAGTACTCTGTGTACTATTTCTGATATACTCTGTAGACATTTTCACATGCAACATGTTGTATTTAAGATTTATATTATTTTGTGTAGTTAATTTAAAAATTGCACTTACTACTGCACAGATTACAAAATAAACTGTATACAAATGTATTTTCGCTTAAATATCAGGAATGGCATGTTGCACTATAGTTTTTGCAAGATGTGTGAAATTGACCAAGTGGACTTCAATGACCACTGACCTTGGTACACTGAGGAAATTGGCAGCAGTTATTTGGGTCAACTGATTGCCCAAATTGCATTTTCTCTCTGGAACAGTGTTTTTATACCATGTGATAATAAAGCCTAGTGAAGGCAATGGGCCTCATTATAAGCTTGGAGGTACGGTGCCAACGGTGCCAGTTTGGAAGCGGCACAGTTGGCACTGTACCGCCAAACTATGAGTTTTGCTCGGGGGCGCCTGACAGCCCACCAGGTCTGACCAAGTGGGCTGTGCGGCACCCGCAAGCAAAACCCGCGGATGCACCGGCACCGTTATTAATGATGCCAGTGCATCCATGCTCTCCATGGATGAAGAGCATGGCATAACCGGCACCCGCAAATGGGTAATTACCAGGCCGCAATACTTGTAATGGCCCAGTAATTACACATTCACAGGTGCCGGAGGCGAGTTTGGCGGTAGCCGTGCCTGTCACACAGGCACGGCTACAGCCAAACTCATAATGAGGTCCAATGTCTTCTATCTCTGACATTTAATTAGAGAAGTAGTATAATGAAAGAAAGAATAGGGATGGCCATGTAAGGGCATCAACAAAGATTCATACTCTCGAGAGATACATTGACAATGGAAAGATTTTGGGTAGAAATGACAATGCCATGTCCAGTCCCAATCATTTTGATAACCTTGGTAATATCTACCCACAAATATTCTTTATGTTTTCATCCCTGCAGAAGCTTATAAACAAAATTATATCTGAGATTATTAGGCAACCATCCCAACAGCAAGGGATTCTTGAATGATATCAAATAAACAACAATTATTTACTCAAAAATATTCTATCATATAGAGTTAATATATTATCTCAGAAGTACATTAATAAACAGTTAACATACATCATTGTGCATTGAATAAAATGTGAGAAATTGCAACTGGAAAGAGACAAAGAACATGACTAATGCCAAGTAGTGGCTTTCCTATACTTTTACTTTAATCCATTTATAACGTTCACCCAGGACCCAGAGGCTTACGAGTGCACAAAAAACATTCAATATGTGACGAAAGCACAACAGGATAAGTGCATTTGAAAGCTAGTCTACAAGACTCAGATCAGAAACAGAGGACGAGGGGAGCCTTAGCAAGAGAGAAGTCATTAGCAAAATAACAATGTTTTCAGCCTTTTTTCTAAATATTGCTATAGAGCTCAGTTCTCTTAGATCTGGCTGGAGGGCATTACACGGCCTAGGTGCAGCTATAGCAAACACACAATTCATAGCCTTGCTTGATTTGCAGGCCGGCGTCTTGAGCTTGTTAGTGTTGTTTGACCAAGGGTCCCTACACTAGATTTATCAATCAACATCTCACTCAGATAGACTGGCATGGATCCAGTAAGACATTTTTGGGTAATCGTTAATAAACAATAGTAAATCCTTGCCTCAACAGGGAGCCAATGCAAATTAAGTCTAGCATCTGAAATATCATCTCTCTGTTTCAGTCCTGTGATGACTCTGAAGACGAGGTGCTAAGACCTCGATCATTTAAACATTTCCTTTTTATGGGTCATTCTTGCCTTACAAACAAAATACCCCCCATCCCTAGCTCTGTGTCAGCTGGCTAGAACCTGAGTTTGTTTTCAATAATATAAAATACATGTTGTCCTTGATGGGACACATTTTTCCCTTGAGGGTGACACATGCAACCTTAAGGAGACAAAAATAACAATTAAAGAAAGACGTCTTATTCTTTTCTTGGTCTTCTAGGCACGTCCGTAGCATATGACAGAAACGTCCTTGGGGATCCCCGTCATTTGTAGAAGTCAAAATAGGGACAGAAGTCATTTGGGAACTGGTAAGGGGTCAGGTTTTCTTCCCAACTTCAACCCTTTCTTCCTTTTCTGCTATAAAAAAATACTTTTTGGATCATTCTCCCCTATTCGTTGGTGCACATAAAGAACTATTTTCCAACCACCCCGCAGGATACTTAGTTTAGGCTTGGTTCCTTGCTCAGCTTAGCTGCGCATGCTTCCTGGTTAGCAGTAAATACTTCCTCAGCTCAGCAGCCATACTTCCTTTTCTCTTCTTGTCTTTTGTTGGACCATGGCCTTTGCTCATGCTTTGCATTCATCCTATGGAGACAAAACAGAGGCGTTTCGCTGCACACCGTCCCTGCCTAACTTAATCTAGTCTACCCCTGTTTTTCGAGACTATGGCACCGATTCTTACAATGTGCCTCAATTTTTTATCGTACCCAACAATGTTTGCCTCGTCTAATAATTGCATACCCCTATCACATCTTTGACATTATGAACACAAAAATAATTACTCACCTTCAATTTAACTTCTGTTTTCTGTGGTTGTCTGAAATGGCCATGTTGTCATCTATTTTCTACTCTTTCGACACCTGATTGCACTTATCTTGGGAAAAACAGCTAAACACCTGAAGACATTGGGTATCATTACGAGTCACCCGGTATGGAAATAACGGTGGCGGTATACCCGCCGCCACCGTTGTTTCCATACCGGGTGATCTCGAGACCTGCAGGCGGAGGTGTCATTCCCGCCAGGTCTGGCCTGCGGGTTTAACACCGCCCGCCTGCAGGCGGACGTGGAAACACTGGCACCATCACAAGACGGTGCCGGTGTTTCCATGGTCCCCATTCCCATTGAGTCCTATGGGACTCAATGGGAATGGGGATTTACTGAATTCCGCCTCCGGAATTCCCGGGTCACCGGGGTTGTAATGCCCCGGTAATTCCCGGAATCACAGAGGCGGAATGGTAATAAGAGTCCAGCGGTAACCGAGCCGGAAAAACCAGCAGGTTACCGCTGGACTCGTAATGAGGCCCATTGTGTCTCTTGCTACCTCTTTTCCTGTTACTCACCTGGATCCTCTTACTTTTAGTTTTAGTGCTGATCAATCGTGTGTCCACACCCTTTTAGCGTGAAGTAGTACTTACCTTTTTTTTTTCTCCCTAATTTAAGGCCATGCAGACATTTCTCGTGCTTCCACGCAACGGTCCATAACTTTTATCTGTAAAATAAATCAAAATCGTTACAGGAACTCAAAAAATGTACCTCACTATATTTTCTTAAAATGGCTTGTGTGATTTTCCCTTGTTTGATTGACACAATTATTGTCAGCCATACTCCTTTTCTCAGTCTTCATGGTCACTGATGCTTTTTATTGCCCCACGCTCCTTTTCTGCTGTTGGCCAAGAAACCTCATGAGTGCTATTTGTTTTCAAATTTTTAGATTTGTTTGTCTGTTTTATGCTTTAGACTTTATTCCCTATCCTTTTATTCATTTGCCCAATTGTTCCCTTCCTCAATTTTTCTTTTATTCAGTTTTTATTTAAGATAATGAATCATTTTCATCGTTTCCCGATTTATTTTTTCTGATCCTGTGTAAAAGAGGCGCAAAGTGTCCCTAACATTTAATCCTTTATTCTAATCATCTCTTATTAATGTTGGCCATTTATTTCATTATTATTTTTTTCATGTATACTGAAACACACTTCCTTTCCTTTTCTGCGTGATACTGTAAGGAAAGTACCATTTCATACTCCATAAGGCCCTGTATGGCTGTATTGTCATCTATGATGTTGTTTAACCTAAAAGGTTTATCTGAACCATTACTGTCCTTCATGATTCTTATTTCATTCTGTTTGCTTCTTAATAATTTTCCATGTTTCCCTACGTTATGGCTGCCCCCAATTTCTTGGAGGTCATCTGCCTCTTGTTCATAAATGTTCATGGCCTGTGCCTGAATTTATTAAATAGTTTCATCATTTCTCCATCAGGTCGCACAGCTGGCTATATTACCATGCTGCCACAATAATACAATCCTTAAGTTTCCAACCAAACAATCTCATTGGCCTTCTTCCATTTTTCATGCCTTCAAAATTATGCTTGTGTCTAAATGGTGCATGTCCCAGATACACAAACACAAAGCCGCCAAGGCCTCAAAAATTGTAAAATGCCACCCCTGGTATAACACCATTCAGGCTGTCCTATCACGCATAGTGGAGCTCCTGAAAAAGGACCTTTAGGAGCACCCCAAAAAACCCCACTCAGTACATTATGCTAACCTCAAAATTCCCCAAAAAGCAGGTCACAGAGGACCCAATAACCCCCTTCAACTTTGAGGGCTTTCTATGTCAGAAATACTAGAGAACATGAATAACATTAGACAATTCAGATGCAAGGCAATGCCTGCCCCTGCCCACACGTTAGTTTAAAAACCCTGAGTAAAATCACTTGCTCCACATCTCATGACGTTCACCAATACCTCCTTCAATCCCAACACTATTTCTGCAGCTGTGAAACAACCCTTAGGAGTGTTCCTCCACTCACCCTTGTCCATGTCATGCCAGGTTACATGCTACAATCTGTTTTGTTGCACTTCTCATTTGAGTGCCATTGCTTCCGCTTCACTACCACATTCACTAAGGCCATCGGTGCTTTCCTTTCCTCACAATGCTTGCAAAAACTGCTCATTCATTTCCCGTGTCATAGTTAAATTGGATTACTACACTGCCATCCTTGCAGACATCCTAGCAACAAATCTTCACAGGCTCAAAAAAATGCAGGTTGATGCTGTGTGCAACTCTCAGTATTCCCAAAAGGATAGACATTACTCACGCCATGCAAGCTGCTCACTAGCTACCCATGAAGGAACGGTTAATTTCAAAATCCTAACCATTATGCATAAATGTATGTCTCACACAGCACCAGTATCAAACTGACGCTGTTTATAGAGTCCCACTAACAAAAGGGCTAATGCCAGAGGTTTAAGCTTCCCCGTCTTGTTCCCAACCCATGGAATGCTTCCTCTAAGAGCAGAACCATCCTCCTCATTTTTTCACCAGAAACCCTCAAAACGACCTTATTTAGCTACCCCTATTAGTTCCCCCAGTGGTGTCTATATGTTCCCCCTGCTGTTTAATTAACCTCTATGCCATGTGTTTACTCAATTTCTACTCTATCCAATGTGAGCTAAACATGCAGCTCATCCATTGTAATTACAATATGTATTCATCTGTCCTATAACTACAGGCGAAGCTGTGAAATGCAACCACTTGTGTATGCCATTTTCATTGTAATCAGCAAGCCTCTTCTTTGTAACAGCACCACAATGCCTAAGGGCTTCTGTGTGCTCGGTAAATTCGAATAAATAAAGAGTTTTCATGCATTCAAGCCTTTCCTTTCTACTAGGAATTGCTCATTCCTCGCTAAACTACAGTAGGCACTACTATTGGATCAATACAATGCCCATTCTCTGGGCACTCATGCACAACTCCTGAATAAAATAAAAATTATGTATCACACAGAATAATGCCTCTAGGCAATACTGAATATTCCCATACAGAAGCCTCTCATAAGCCAGGAGAAAGGTGCACTGGCTATCAGTAAACAAATGCAATCCTTTATTAAACTCATGGGCAGCACACAAAAGATTTATTTTTGTCCACGCCCTTTTATACTTCTCAGAGTGAATCACTCTTGTCAGTTCATCAGACCCTCCTGGTCAGTCCAATATATATGCCTGCCTTTTAAAAATACTCAACTGGGAGGCCCAGCTCTAGCCATCTGGCTCCTAAAAACTGGAATGCCCTCCCACCAGCACTAGGAAATGAAGGATGCTTACATTGCTCTCCTCAAAATGCTGAAAACATTCATGTTTAACCAAGCCTCTACGTGATCCCATCATGATGAATAGCTAAGCTGGCTATGACAATGCCATCCATGTGCTAATTCTTCTCTTGTTCAATGTATTCCTGTACCTGCACCATTGCATCCTCTGTACTCGCGCCAAAAAATGCCCCTGGGCTAATGTGCGCCTACACGTTTAAATAACTACCACTGAAAGGTGCCTATTGAAATTACACCACAGCTGACACTTTTTCCTCAAAAGACTGGTAAACCAATGCCACATCTATAATCTAAAAAGCCGTCTTTGCTACATGGATACACAGTCCCAATGTCTTATCATTAGACCAAAAATTGTTTTTTCTTGCCATATTTCTCCTTGTATTCCAAAACCCTAATGCCACCTAACTCTTCTAAACACATCTGACCATCCTCTGGGGCTGTCCCACTGTGAAACACATTCTTATTTCTGTTTTGCAAAAATATTTCCTATTTTTAGGGTGACACCTTTTATTCCTAGGTGCCTCTGTGTATCCTGTGTTTCCGTATTGCTGAGCTTACATGTACACTCACTGACTAGTCCTCTGTACCAAATTCATTTTGCATGTAATGCACTTTATAATAAATGCAACGTATAAACCACACTCACTTAAGCATTTTTCAGATCACTAAAATAGCTTAACAATTATACCAGCTGTACACATAGCTGATACGCCCAGGCATCATGCAGTGTTGTCTCTCTTGACTTACTTAATCTATGGTTCTTGAGGGTGTTCAACCTATCAGTGCTTTAAAGTAATAACAATGAATGTTTAAGGTGCTATATAACTGCCAAATAACCTGACATGACATCTTTGCTCTTTTTAATGTGTCTTTTCACCACATATTTTTTTTAAAATACTGAATCTATGTTATTGCTCTGCTACAAAATAACCAGCATGAGTCATAATAAAACATAGATGCAGAATATAATGACCCAACCAAATCAGAGCCCTGCGTCCACCAGAAGTGGGCCAGGCAAACACAGGCCACATCAACTCTCTTCTCTGACAAGTGTTTCAAAAAAAGCGTGACAATGCGCGACAAATGCCTCGTATCTACAATCTGCATTTGTGACATGCTTTTGATAACTAAAGCTTTCTGTAAATGTGGCTCTTGATGTGCATTCTGCATTCCTTCAACATGGGCCAATTTCCTGAACGTGGCAATGTTATCATCAAGGCCGGCACTGCATTCCTGGCCAAAGACCTTTCGTTTGAGCTTTCGCCTTGCTTTTAAGCAAAACGAAAACACAATTGCTATTCGTGTGCCAGTCTGCCCACTTCAATTTGCACATAGCAACACTGTTTTAAATCTCATATGTTTCTTAACTGTGCACTTTTTTTTCAATCTACAAAACAAATGTGTCTACACTTTAAAATTAATTTACTAAAGATGCGCTTAGTTTCAAACCCACAATCAGACTGGAATTCCACAATAGCGCACTTCTTATCTGAACCTCATTAAATCATTCCTTCACATTTCAACCGTTCCTTTCCCATCAATCACTGTAAATCCAATGCGATTATCTGTTCTCACGAGGTTTCTAAAGGTCCCAATCTCTCATTCTGTCTTTCAGCTGTGCGCAGTTTCAGTGCTCACATACAACAATCCTATTTAAATCACTGTAACTTTGTCATTTAAATGTGAAACTCTACAGTGCTTAGCACGGTCCATTCGTTATCTTGTCTAGTACTAGAAAATCAAAAATAAATAACTCCATAGTTGCTAGTTTGAATTTTTTTTGTGATGGTTACAAGTGCAAAAAAGCTTTTTACACTTATCTCAGAACTGTTTGACTTTTTTTTTAGATGAAATCACTGCACATTTCTGTGCCTTAAGTCATAGCATCTGATCAGCTACATTATTGTTAATTTGTGGCATTTTCAAAACCTTGGCTGAACACCAATTTCTTAGATTTAGCTAGAAAATATAATTTTTATATTATTTTCAATGTTTTACAGTGCACACAGATAGTTATGCCACCTGCCTCTGAAGGTACACTCCTACCCATATATATGTGCGTTTCTTTACAAAACGCGAGTTCACCCCTTTCAAGGAATCTTTAAATTCTCTTGGTCTCCTAATCAGCCTATTAAGTGGGCTCTGGGTGCAAAAACTCCATCCAGCCATCTTTAAATGCTAGGCAAATGGGTGTATCCTCTCTCTTTCGGGTGTATTCCCCGGTGTTTCCTCTTCTCAGGTATCTTCCTGGTATCTCTCTCTTCTCGGGTATCCTCCTGGTATCTCTCTCTATTGCTCGGTTACCTTGAGTCAATATTTTTTCCCTTATATATGCACATTATGCTCTTATTCTGATGTGATTTTTTTGTCCATATCCCACCTGCCTCAGTTACCTTTTGCTGGGGTCCCCCATGAATATTTTACTCTTGTGATTTTTTTAAATGCTGTTAATTATTTGTTTTTTTCCCCAAATCTGGACTGACATTGTTATTTTTCCCTGAAAACGTTACCACAAATATATATATATATATATATATATATATATATATATATATATATATATATATATATATATATATATATATATATGCCATACTGTTCTCCCTCCCCATGTCTCTGTCCCTTCTTTTCTATTGGCTAGGGCAGCTGCAGTCTGCCCCATCCCTATCTTATTTTCTATCCCCTTTACTCCACTCTTATCTTGGGCAGAGCAGTATGGCTCACCTTAGTCTCTTAGTCTTGATTATCCTGGCTCTTTTCGGCTTGAAGAGATGCACTCTGTTCAGTAATCTGATCAGTCTGTCCATCATCCTATCCATCCTGGTTTGGCTTGCCAAGTGAAGACAAGGTGCTAAGACCTCGGTCATGCTCTTTTTCACCTCTTCCATTCTGTCAGGCTCTCCTGGACGTACTCGGGCCCTCTGTTGCTCTCTGGGGCTCTCTGTTACCCTCTGGGACCCTCTGGCATTTCAGCAAAAGCAATTCAAGCAGCAGGCAAGGAGGCAGAGTCAGGTTCATCAGGTTTTATTTCATGCAGGCTGACAAAGACCACAAACATCATCGTTGTCAAGTACACAAACCCCTCTGCCAGCTGACTCTCTGCTAAAAACTGAGCTTCTTCTTATATCTGTCCGAGAAAGAGGAACCCCCACCTTTTATAAACATGTCTAGGCAAAGTTCTCCGCTGACTACATTCGCGCACACAGCAATTATTCCTTATCTGTTTAAACCTTCAAAATGAAATACATGCTGGCACACATCCTAGGTTTTTCCTGGTGGCACTGCCCCAAATATGGTCATGCAGATGCTTCTCTTGGCTAGAATTTCAGACTAAGCCCAATTAACTGTCTGGTTTCAGACTGCCTATCTGATTCTTACATGGCAAGGCGGCCTTGAATTGTTGAATTCTGGGCTGGCTCATGCGGCCACTGTCTACAGGTAGTCTTCATTTAATACATTTCTTTTACTCATATAAAGGCATTGTCAGTTAAAGGCATTGTTGGTTACATAAATGGCAGATTCCTTTTCTGTCTGGGTATAGGGAAAAATTCTGATCATTTTCCTACTCAATTTTTATACTATGCATTCTGTACCTTGCCTACTTACTAAACCATGATAAAAGCATTTTCAAGCCTTATAAACATAATACTATTAAAGGTACTAATATTTTTTAACCCTGTGAGTCTATTTTCACACATTTACCATACTAAATCATTCCATACAAATTTCTCTGCCTGGATTTAAGTGGGGGGTGGGGGGGCTGCCCCCTACTGCATTCAGTTGTTGGTACCTCATCTTCATTTCAGTGACTCCATTACAACTTTCACTGCACTATTCTGAATAGCTTGAAGATGATTACATTCTAATGTTGAAATTCCTACTAAGAGGCTGCTACAGTATTCTATTTTTCACCCAACAATAGCCCTTGCTACCGTCTGAGAGTTCACTTGAGAGATATATGGCCAAAGATGTGCTAGCAATTTTATGTAATAGGCCGATGAAGAAACCATATTGCTAACTAGTGCTCGCATATTCAGGTTTGATCTTAAACAATCCCTAACGTTTTCACTTTATTCTTTGTCACAATCTCACACTGTGCTACTGAAAAGCAATTGTAGTCTGGGCCTAACTTTCTTATTTTATTCTCAGTCCCTACCACCATCAACTCTGCTTTTTCTTTATTGAGCGCTAAACCATTGCCTATCATCCATGCCTGTATGAGGTCACACACTTTGTTGATGGTTCTTTCATCATCCATATATTTACCAGATAACGGGATGACACATTGTGTGTCATCTGCCTAATTGGTGAAAGCCACACCATTTTCTTCCAACAGATTCAAAAAGCGAACCGTAAAAACATGATATAAACAAAGTGACAGACAAGCCCCCTGCGGCACACCATATGTTAAAATCACAGGTAAGGCTTCTGTGTCCTTGCTGCCAACCCTGCACCACCTGTCACTCAAATAGAAGGTGATCCAGAGAGCATCATCGTCTGAGAAATAAGCCACCTCTTTCAGCCTGGTAACCAGTAACTCAAGATCACACCAGCCTGGTAACCAGTAACTCACACAGATCCAGAAGCAGAAACAAAGCAGTTTGGCCTTTATCCATAGAGTGTAACAATCTTGATTTCAAATCAAGCAACACCGTTTCTGTACCGTGCCCCTGCCGGAAGCCAGATTGCCATTTATTTGAAATCATGTGTTCATTCAAATTAGCCGAAATTTGAATGTAAGCCATGCGATGAATGTAAGCCTCGCTAGCCGTGGCATTCTCTTTGTTCTTTGCCTAGGATAGAAAGGATAGCAGGCATAGAATTAAAATAACTGACTGCTTTTAAGAAAATCTGGCTTCCTTTGGAGCAGCATCTGCAACCTGATGCTCTCCAAATTCTTGGACTATAACTCCCATGATTCTTCCTCATTGGCTGTGCTTTCTAGGGCTGATGGAGTTGCAGTCCAAAACATCTGGAGAGCTAAAGTTAGCAGACATTTGCTTTAGAGACTTTTCTGGATAGGACCACTGAACGATGAGTAGCTCTTGCATCTGTAGAGGTTACAACACCACCTTCAGCTTTTCTGGGTATAGGTTGTTCTTGAGATGCTGTTTGTACTCTGTCAATGGTGCCGCAGACTATTCTGCATTCTTGTTATAACTTCTTCTGCTAGTTATGTGTAAAATACTATTGAATCCAATGTGGAGGTGCCAATTGTAGAGATGTGTGTGTGTGTGTGTGTGTGTGTAGGATGCCCTGTTAGTGGCATGCTACATGTGTCAGATGACCTGCCTTGCACTAGCAAACCGCTCAGTTCTTAATTGGGCTTGCTTAGTTCTTTATAGTTGAGTAGTTACACATACAGACACATATATCTAACTACATGTCTATCTATATATTTGTATTTTGTATTTGTATCTATGGCCTATATGGCCTATATCTATCTATGGCCAAACACTAAAAAGACCCTAGTTAATGTGCAGTTGAGTTGTGCAGATTTAATGCAACAAACCCCTTGGAATTCTGCAGATCTGGGAATTAATAACCAACTTAACTCAGCTTGTTCCCATTGATGTCCCCAATAATGCCATGTCCCCCATGATGCCATTCTGTATGTCATTGTGAATCCCTACGCTTATAGTATGTATGTGCTCATGGGTTTTGCAACGGCAATGCGCCTAGTGAATTTCAGTAAATTTCAAGGCTTTTGTTATACCATCATTTTTTTATGGGCCACTAGCCATAGCATTCAGCCCGGGTTTTGGCTGTGTCCACTGTACATGTTCTCCTAATATCTTTCTTTTGGACCCACTAGGTGGCCACAGCCTTTGGCCGTGGCCCCTATATATGTCTTTTGAGCACACTAGACAGGGCATTCGGCCATGCCCACTGTATATTTTAAAACACAACCTTTCTTTCCCACTCACTAGCCATGGCCTTCACCCATGACCATTGACCTCTTTACATGTTGCCCTAAAAGCTTTCTTCCAGTCCCACTATTCATGGCCATCTGCTATGCCCAGTGGCCATTGACTTTGGCTGTGTCCTCTCTACATATTGCTCAATAGCTTTCCTAAATGGGACCTCTCACTGTGGCCCCTCGATGTTTTTCCCACTATGTTTCACTGTGGCCCACTGGCCATGGCCTTCAGCTGTGGCCACTTTCATTACTGCACCATTTGGTGCCTGTTAAGAAGGATTTCTGAACTCTGTCCAGGAGGGGCAGAGGTTCAGAAGGCTAACCTATTTTCTTGGAACAGGATAACCTCTGGACAAGCCAGACCAGGGTAGCTATGGCAGGCAGTCAAGACAAAGTCTCAGGAGGGGTGAGGGTGACTGAAGGACAACAAAGAGCACACAGAGCAAGGACACTTACAAATTACTCCAGACAGGTGTTATATTAAAAATATAGGCACATTTATTATAAGGCCTTTGTAACCTAGACCATTGCAAAGAATCACAGTAACACTAAGTAAACCAATACATCACACTCAATACAATATATATAAAAGAGCAGGGGGGGAAACACAAGGGATGACTGCACGAAATATGTTGCCAACCTAGAGGGGACGAAAACAGGCAGTGGAGTTAATCTTTAGGCCCAATTCAACATCTGTTATTCACCTAACTAAGAAGCAGTCCAAGCCCTAAGAAGAGCGGAGCCTTGTGCTCAATAGTACATGTATGCCAACGCACGCGGTTGTTCCAGTGGGCAAAACAGGCTCTCTTCAGGGGCCTCTAGCAGTTCAGGAAGGTGGATAAGGCGATGAAGAATAAGTTCCCACTATTCAAGAAGGACCTCCACTTGAAGGCAGAGGCAGTTCGAGCGTTCGGGATTCTGTCGCTATTTTGCAATAGCAATGGACAGGAGAGGGGCCCCCGGTGCCTCTCGTGCATAAGGAAGGGCTCTGGCGCTAGAGGCCACCGGTTGGGGTAAAGATTACTTATTGGTCCCTGAGGCAAGGCAACCCAAACTGCGGCAGGTTAGTCCAATTCGGTGGCAGGATCGAAGGAGGCAAAAAGGACGTCTTGGCACGTTTTAGTTCCTGAGATCCCGCAAGGATTCCCAAATGGGACAGTGGTGATTTCTCCACTCCGGGTGGATGAATCGCCCCAGTTTCACTGCAGCAGGCTTCAGTGGCAAGAGGGTCACAAATACAGTGGACTTGCAAAGGACGTTGCCGCAGCAGGGCAACAGGGTAACCGCATTTACTCCGGTCCGGGCGCACTCGTCTCACTTCAGACTTGGGAATGCCAAGTGTATGAAATTCGGTGTGAGGTTGCCGTGGACACAGAGCTAGCGGTATACCAAGTTTCGAGGGCCTCCTCGAAATGACGGCAGAGACAGAGCAAAGGTCGTGCGTAAGCTGGTCAGCCCACTGGTTGGCCCAGGGGCACTTCTGAGAAAGCTTACTTGCAGTTTTTGGTGAAGGTGCCGAGAATAGTTGGTCCCACTATTCCAATGGGTCAAAGCGTCTTTGCAGACCTACTAGGACGACCAGATGCATAGGGGTCCCACGGGACGACAGCGGTCTCAGGGTGCCAAACCTTCCAGTGGGTCACCAGTGGTTCCTCGACTCAGCTTCATAGTTGCAGGATACTTGGATCCTATCCTTTGTTCAGTGAGAACTCAGGAGATCAACAAGGTAGTGGTGTTTCCAGCCTCCTCTTATCCAAAGTTACCTTCGCGCCAAAACGGAGAGGACCCAATGGGAGATCTGCTCACAAACACACACTCCATACGTGGACCAATCACAGACCATGGTGGTCTCAGGCATTCAGGACACTCCAGACTCTCTGGCACCCAGGATGTGTATTGGGACCAGACACCCCAGCCCACATCCTGGAGGCGCACACACAAGGCATGCAGAAGCCCGCAAAAGCATTGGGATTCGCAGGAAAATTCATGACCAAATAAGGACTGACCCAGGTCGATTCGACCTGGGGAAGTTGAAGGGGCAAGATGGCCAAAGGACAGGACAAAGAACCTTGTGGCATGGCCATTTTGGATCCAGGCCACCTATTCGTGCCAAACGCAGTTAACTTGGTTAACATGGCAGGAAAGGGTTAAAAAATAATGTGAAACGATAGCTGCCACCAGTCCTGTCCATGACACATCTGCACAGTTCTTAAAAAGTCCAGCAAGAGTATCTAGGGCCTTTGGAAATGACTGTATACCCAAGTGTGCTGTATGGTAAGATACATTGCACACTTGTTACATGTTGCACAAAATTTGCAACATGAGAAAAGGACTAAGAGAAACAAAGTCTCCCAGTACTGACTGTCTTAAGGGCATGTCAGTTTCCCCATAAAAAGTGCGTAAAAGCCCAGAGGTGTGCAGCTGAAGGCTGTGTTTCACTGGCAAAGTCAGTCAATGGTGTCTAAACAGCAGCAACAAGTTTGGGGGTTGACACATGGAGGGAAAATGACATACACATATGAAATCTTTCCTAACATTTACCTCACCCAGAGTAAGGACAGGGGGAACTTTTCCACCCCTGGATGAGTTTCTTGTTCAGGTCGGTTAAACATTCTGGACAACCCATCAGCATTGCTATGTTGGACACCTGGCCTATGCTCAATAGTGAAGTCAAAGTCTTGCAGTCTTATGGACCACCTAAGCAACTTTGGATTCTCTCCCTTCATGTTCATTAGCCATTTTAAGGGCTTATGGTCAGTTTGCACAGTGAAGTGGGCCCCATAGAGGTAGGGCCTCAGCTTCCTTAGGGCCCACACAACAGAGAAACATTATTTTTCTACTGTGAACCATCTGAGCTCTCTGTCCTTAAACTGGCGACTAATGAAGCCAATAGGGTGTTCCTTACCCTTCTCATCTACTTGTGATAGTACAGCTCCTATTCCCAGTGTCAGAGGCATCTGTCTGCACAGTAAAAGGTCTTTGGTAATCAGGGATCTTGAGAGCAGGTACCTGGCACAAGGAGTCTTTTAAGCCATTGAAGGCCTTCTCACACTCTTCAGACCAAGTTACCTTCTTGGGTTTCTTTGGAGTAGTGAGAGCAGTCAGAGGGGCAGCTATGGTACCATAGTCTGCCATGAAACCTCTGTAGTACCCCCCCAGTGAGTTCCGAAAAGGCTCTCACTTGGGTCTGTGTAGTGGGGTTAGGCCAGTCTTGCACTGCTTGTACTTTACTGGGTAGTGGCTGTATCCTCCCTCCACCTATTTCATGCCCAAGGTAGACCACTGATCCTTGTCCAATCTGGCACTTGCTGGCCTTTATGGTCGAGTGGGCCTTCTGAAGAGCCTGTACCACAATCCTAAGGTGTTTCACATGGTCTTCCGAGGTGGCACTGAAAACTGCTATATCATCCAAATATGCAAGACAGAATTCATCCAACCCATTCAACACATGATCCACAAGCCTCTGGAAAGTAGCAGGGGCATTCTTCAACCCAAAAAGCATTACCCTAAACTGGTAAAGACCCTCTGGTGTTCAGAAAGCTGTCTTCTCCTTGGCATGCTCTGCAAGGGCTATTTGCCAATAGCCTGCAGTGAGGTCAAACGTGCTGAGGTACTTGGAGGCACCCTAGTATCCACCAGCTCATCTGTTCTAGGCAAGGGGTGTGCATCTGTCCTGGTGACAGCATTTAGAGCCCCGTAATCCACACAGAACCTCAGTTCAGAAGTACCTGCTTTTGGAACCAACACCGCTGGGCTGGACCAAGGACTACTGAAGCGTTCAGTCACCCGAAGATCCAACATTTTGTTGACCTCTGTCTTAATGTAAGACCTTACTTTGTCTGAAATCCTGTATCCCCTACTTTTGGTAGGTACACTGTCTCCTGTGGCAATGTTATGTTTGCACCAAGGTGTCAAACCAGGGGACTGTGAAATCAAGGGGGGAACCTGCTTAAGCAAAGTTTTCACCTCAGACTGTTGATCAGAAGTCAGGTGAGAGGTCACTTGGACACCCTCAATGGAGCTTTCTGACGGAATGCTTTGGAACAGGTCAGGAAAAGGTTCAGACTCCTCTTCTTCAACATCTGAAGCCAACAGCAGTGCTGCGATTTCAACTCTTGGGATGAAAGCCTTCAGCCTATTTACATGGAACACTTTTGGAGCCTGACTAGCCCTTCCAAGGTCCACTAAATAGTTGACCTCACCCAGTGACTCCACCACTGTGTAAGGGCCTGGCCACTTGCCCTGTAAAGCTCTAGGCCTTATAGGATTCAAGATCAGAACTTGCTGACCAGGTGTGAAATTGATTAGGGAAGCCTCTGGTCATACCAATGTTTCCCCAGAGCTTGCCCTGCCTTCAACTTTTCACTAGCCTGACCCATCAGGAGGAACATCCTTTTTCTGAGCCCTAGCACATAGTCCACTATGTTGGTAGTTATGGGGGGAGTGGGCATCTCCCATCCCTCCTTGACTATGGCTAAGGGTCCCCTTACAGGGTAACCAAACAGAAGTTCAAAGGGGCTGAAGCCAACACCCTCTTGTGGTACCTCTCTGTAGACAACCAGTAAGCATGGTAACAGAAGATCCCATTTTCTTCTTTGGGGTTCTTCCAGAGCCCCAATCATGCTCTTTAAGGTCCTGTTAAATCGTTCAACTAGGCCATTGGTCTGTAGGTGATATGCATAGGAAAACTTATAGGTGACCTCACATTCCTTCCACATGGCATGCCTATACTTGGACATAAAGTTGCTGCCTCTGTCAGACACAACTTCTTTAGGGAAGCCAACCCTAGTAAATATGCCAAGCAAAGCCTTTGCAACTGACTTGGCAGTCACAGTTTTTAATGGGATGGCCTCAGGATACCTGTTGCATGGTCGACCAGCACCAGGATAAACCTATTGCCTGAGGATGTTTGGGGGTCAAGTGGACCAACAATGTCCATCCCTACCCTCTCAAACGGTACCCCCAAAACTGGGAGTGGTACCAATGGAGCTTGGATTGTTGAGCCACTCTTACCAGATAACTGGCAGGAGGCACAACTCCTGCAGTGACATTCTACTTGCACCCCCATCTTGGGCCAGTAGAAGTGCATGGATAACCTTTGCTTGGTTCTCTTGATTCCAAGGTGACCAGCAAGGGGCACTTAATGCGCCAACTGTAGGAGGAAGGGTCCTACAGCTAGGGGACCCACCAACCTCCTATGGTCTCCTTCTGTAGACTCTGTAGGCTCACTATGCAGGAGCCCACCTTCCAAATAACTCCTGTGTTTCCCAGGAGGTTCACCCTCAAGCTGGGAACAGGCCTGTCTCCTTAGGCCTTCCAGAGATGGGAAATCACGTTGGCCCTTACTAAATTCTTCCCTATCAGGACCACCTTTTACTAACAAATCATTTAGTTCAGGATGGTCATGTGGGTCAATTATTTCAGGTATCACCACCTCCTCGTCAGATCCTGGTGATTGACCAACTACTTCCACCTCAGTGGTAGGTTAGTTAGGAGGAATGTTTTCTTTCCCTCTTTTGGATTTTCTGACTCCTTTAGCCTTGGGTTTCCCCTTTGGCTAGTGCATAGCATTGGTCTTGGCCAGTGCTGCCCTGATTTGAGACCTTGTGCAGGGTCTTTCAGCTGTATCTCCCACAAGCCCTAAGGCTCTGAGATCATTTCCCAGCAAGACCTTTCCTGGGACATTCCTCTGTATGCTTACTGGAATTCTGACTGCTGTACCAATGATAGTAAGAGCAACAGGTATTACTGGGAACATAAGAGGTGGGCCATCAGCCAATTTAGTGGGGGCCAGAGGCGCTCTGGCAACTTCTTCTGGGTCTACCAAGGTAGAATCCACTACCGTTTGACTGCACCCCCTATCCCTAAGAGCTGGAGTATCTACTCCATTGATCAGCACACTGCCTTTAAAATAGTGCTTGGTATTATCTGGGATCAGAGCATAGGCCTCTCAGACTTTAGGCTCCCAGGAACCCAGGAAACTAAAACTACCTCAGCTTCTATCCTGCTGTGGAAGGAGTCTGAGGAGAAGGATGCCCCTGTAATCTTTTCTTCATCATAGGAGGAGAAGGCCAGATTAGCAGAGTGGACCCACAAGGTTTTGACCTTACATCTGGGATCCCCCTTCACATGGCCAGTTGCTCCACAAGCAAAACAAGATCCACTGGGTCTGTTTACATAGGGAGGCTTACTTTAACCAGAGTTCTGTTTTGGAGGCCGGCCTCCACTACCCTGTGATTTCTCTTGTGTCTTACCCTTATTTTATGTTTTTTGTACTTTCCAAATCTTTTTAAGTATTGGGCAGGAGTCTTTCCAAACTTTAAGATGAGAGCTTGCTTCAACATTGCAAAATCTGCTCTCTCATCTTTTGACATTTCCGTAATTGCATGGCAGTCTGCTAAGTAACCAGGCAATTTTATCAGCATTGTCAACTTGCTGAACTTCACAGGCATACTCAAATGCATTCAGCCAGTCCATAATGTCATTCTTTTCCTCATACACCTGGCACAGATCCTTACGAAACCTTGGATGAGAGGAGGCCCCAGACCCATGTCCAGGATCCTTGGATCCATTGGAAACCTGAAGCTTGGCCAGTTCCAACTGGTGATCCCTGTCTTTCTGTTTTTCTGCCTGGTCTATTTTCAGTTTGGTCACGTTAAATTCAAGCTCCTTCTGCCTAAACAGCAGTTCTTGCTTCTTGACTTCAAGCACGGCCTCACCTTCAGTACTGGCAGAGGAAATACTAGACATTACATCCTCCAAATCCTCGTGAGTCCCATTAACAAGTGCAGCGACAGAACTGTCAGTTCTGCCAGTGGGAGCAGCCCCACCTCCTTCTGTACTGTCCACAGGAGCTATGGCACTAAGCTGAGCTTCTTGCCAGTCCATGATTCTTTGGATCATCTCAATTTTTGTGCCTTGAGCAGAGACACCTCTCTTAGCACACATCTTTCTCAATGTTTCAGATTTAGAAGCATGTAAAGTTAACAAGGTACTTGTTTCCATACTGTTTGATAGGATTATGGCCTTTTTCAGTTATACTACAACAATTCACTATGTGTCCTGGTAGGAATAACTTGAAATGCCTTCACTAGTATGCAACACTGGATACCTTCAGTCCTATCCCGCCGCTGTACACCAATTTGTTAAGAAGGATTTCTGAACCCTGTCCAGGAGTGCAGGGGTTCAGAAGGCCAACCTATTTTCTTGGAACAGGGTAACCTTTGGACAAGCCAGACCAATCAGGGTAGCTGTGGCAGGCGGTCAAGACTAAGGGCCTCATTACGGCTTTGGCCAGGAATTACCGGGCTATTCTGAGTTTGGAGGGCCTGGTAATTCCTCCCACAGGGGACCCGGCCTCGGACCTTCCCCATTCCCATTTGAGCCCCCATAGGGCTCAATGGGAATGGGTGCAGGGAGCTAACAATGAGCCAATTACGACCGGCCCGTTGTTAGCTCCCTGGTCCCCTCGCGGGACCCAGTAACAATGCCTGGTTTTACCAGGCGTCCTGACTGGGTCCCATGAGGGGACCTCGTAATCAGGCAGAATAGGTTTAACGGGTCTGCATCCATTAGTGGCACCCGTTAACCCATTCCGCCAAGATTGTAATCAGGCCCTAAGTCTCAGGAGGGGTGAGGGTGACTGAAGGACCTCAATGAGCACACAGAGCAAGGACACTTACAAATTACTCCAGACAGGTGTTATATTAAAAATATAGACACATTTATTACAATGCCTTTGTAACCTAGACTATAGCAAAGAATCACAGTAACACTAAGTAAACCAATACATCACACTCAATACAATATATATACAAGACCAGGGGGGTCACAAGGGATGACTGCACGAAATATGTTGCCAACCTAGAGGGGAAAAAAACAGGCAGTGCAGTTATTCTTTAGGCCCAATTCAACATCAGTTATTCACCTAAGAGGCAGTCCAAGCCCTAAGAAGAGGGGAGCCTTGTGCTCAATAGTACATTCATGCCAACACACGCGGTTGTTCCAATAGGCAAAACAGGGTCTCTTCAGGGGTCTCTAGCAGCTCAGGAAGGTGGATAAGGCAATGAAGAATAAGTTCCCAATATTCAAGAAGGACCTCGACTTGAAGGCAGAGGCAGTTCGAGGGTTCAGGATGGTGTCGCTATTTCGCAATAGCAATGGAAAGGAGAGGGGCCCCCAGGGGCCACTTGTGCATAAAGATGGGCTCTGGCGCTAGGGGCCACCAGTTGGGGTAAAGATTACTCACTGGTCCCTGAGGCAATGAGACCCAAACTTCGGCAGGTTAGTCCAATTCGGTTGCAGGATCGAAGGAGGCAAAAAGGACGTCTCGGCACCTTTTAGTTCCTGAGATCCAGCGAGGATTCCCAAACGGGACAGTGGCGATTTCTCTGCTCTGGGTGGATGAATCGCCCCAGTTTCACTGCAACAGGCTTCAGGGTCAAGAGGGTCACAAATGCAGTGGACTTGCAAAGGACGTTGCTGCAGCAGGGCAACACGGTAACCGCATTTACTCCGGTCCGGGCATACTCGTCTCACTTCAGAGCTGTACGCAGTTAACACGTCAGGAAAGGGTTAAAATAATGCGAAACGATAGCTGCCACCAGTGCTGTCCATGACACATCTGCACAGTTTGTAAAAAGTCCAGCGAGAGTATCTAAGGCCTTTGGAAATGGCTATAGGCCCAAGTGTACTGTATGGTAAGATACATTGCACACTTGTTACATGTTGCACAAAAGTTGCAACATGAGAAAAGGACTAAGGGAAACAAAGTCTCCCAGTACTGACTGTCTGAAGGGCATGTCAGTTTCCCCATAAAAAGTGAGTGAAAGCCCAGAGGAGTGCAGCTGAAGGCTGTGTTTCTCTGGCAAAATCAGTCAATGGTGTCTAAACTGCAGCAAAACGTTTTGGTGTTGACACATGGAGGTAAAATTACATACACATATGAAATCCTTCCTAACAGTGCCTTAAAGTAACCCAACAGCCATAGCCTTCAGACAGACCCATTACCACCCACCTCACTGTAGCTGTAAAGGTCCCCTTTTTATTTTTCTTAATCTCATTTTTTAACTCTCTTTTTTAAATAACTTTTCTTCCCATAACCGCGGTTATCAATGTACTACAGATAACCTCGGCTATACTGTCATGCATCGCTACAACATGGGATCACACTGGTCCCTATGGCAACGCTGGAAGCATTGCCTCATCCCCAACTCCCTTCTCATTATGGCGTCCACGAGTCCCTGTGACTTGTTTCCACTTCCGGCCTCTGACCCTTGTTTCTTTTTCCTTCCTTCTTTATCCACGTTGCTGCTCTCCCGTGTCTTCCTAGCCTTCATTCTGTGTTCAGCTTCCAGAGCTTCCTCCAGTCTGTGCTTTGCTTTCATTCTGCAACCGGCACACCAGAGCCTTCTCCAGCCTCCGCTCTGTCATACTGCATTACAGAGTCCTTGCCAATCGTTGCACTATCTTGCAGCACTCCTGAATCCCTTTTATTCAACGCTCCTAAACCACTCAGTTACTAGCTTGCTTTGCTTTGGTCCTATGCAATATTACATTTCCCCCTTGCTATCCAGTCATGTCCCTTTGCATAGCCCTTTGATACTTCACTGCTGGCACGTTATTATTCTTGACTTGTTGGAAGCCTCTTCATCTATTATTCTACCCGAACATCAACAACTATTCACTGTGGAGAAGGGTTTTCTTGCCCAAGAGGGTTTCCCTTCCGGAGACTTCCCAGGCGGTCTCTTCCCCTATGATTCTGATCAGACAGGAAGGGCTCTGAGTGGAGGTGGTCCACATTTCAGCAAGGCAAAAGGCAAAGGCAAGACTCAGGTACTTCCAATCGCTGATATATCTGTAAACGCACAAAAAATGACTGCGGTTATCCGTCAGAAGTGTGCAAAATCCAAAACTCTTCACTGCCCTCCCAGGCACTCACCAAGTGTCCCCCTCCTAGTGCCATGCTCCTTCCAGCCCCCTCAAGTTATTTTTCTCTCCCTAGCCCTTTCCCATTCCCCACAGAATTGTCCTTTCTTCTGATGCACTTTCATTCCTGATCTAGTTTTCTATTATAACTGCGGTAATCTTCTCCGGATAACTCCAGCTATGAGAAAACCTTCAAGCTATGAAATTGGTCCCTAGCCCCCTCTCAATCACAACTCCCCAATTTCACATGGTGTCCTCTTGCCTCCCCTCCACTTCTAGCCTGATGCCATTTCATCCTTTTCCTCCTCCAAATGGTATTTTTTCCACTTTTTGTATTTGGCTAAACCCGGTTATACCCATTATAAATGCGGGTATCTGTCGCATCAAGCAAAAATTAAAAAAGCAGCTTTTTCATTTCTGAAAAGCCTCCCTGATGCATTGTGCGACACATATATAGCTTTTTGGAGAAGGGGGCACCCCCTTCTCCATCCATTTTTTTAAACAAATACTGGATGGAATAACCCCAGACTCCTCCTGGAAATTGTATTAGCCTCTCTCCGCCTCTCGGCTGCAATGCACCAAGACCGATATATAGGTTTTAATGAGCAGGGGTCACCCTGTTCTCTGTTGAATACTTTAAAAATTACTGAATGGATTTACCTAAACCAGTCAAAGAAATTAAGTCAGCTCTTTGTGCCCAAATTGTTTCTTATTTGGTCCAAATCTGCCAAGTGTTTACACGCTACGGCTGTTAAAAAACGGCACCTTTTCTCTATAGGAAAAAGAATGGGAATAGGCTGAACACTGCATTTTTATAATTTCTTAATAACTTCTTCATTTTTTGTCGAATTGTTCCCAACATTTCCAGTTTGGGGGGAGGGGGAGCTTGACAAACCCTGCTTTTAGAAAATGTCATATAAATCCATCTAGCAAGTCAAAAGTTATTAGGCCGTCTCAGACTCTCTGCTGCAAAGCACTAAGACCGATATAAAGGGTGTGACATCCGTTTAGTATCCATAATTTCAGCCTAATCCGTCATGTGAGTCAAAAGTTATAATCAATTAATTTTTCAGGTTTCCTCTGTACTCACCTTAACTACCGCTGCACTAATATATATATATAGATGTATATCGCCACCCTACAGTTAAGGTCAGTGAGACTGCCATAAGAAGTTATTAAGATGACAAAAAAAATATTTTTTCCAAAGTTATGGCCTACTTCCCATTCATTTTCCCATAGGCAAACAAGATCTATTTTTGCTGGACCACACAGCCCAAACCGCTAGACAGATTTAGACCAAGTCCGAAACCACTTAGGCATGAAGCATTGAAGGTTTTTGTGGTTTGGGGTTATTCCGTGCAGTAGTTTTTTAAACATTTGACAGAGAAGGGGATGCCCCCTTCCCAAAAATAGATAGCTATATCTCAGGAAAATGACCAAAACTGGAGAGTTTTAGAAATTAAACGGTTGCCATCTTTTCTTTTCTTAATGCGAGAGATAGCCGCTGGAAAAGCAAGAAAAAAGCCATTTGCAGGGCAAAACAATTGCAAATGTCATTTGTCTAGAGGTGGAGAGTAGCTAGAGGTCACCATGTGAAATTTGGGAGTTTGAGGTGGACTAGGGCCTGAGTTTGCAACACAAAGTAACCTCGGCTTTAACCTCAAATAGCCAACATCTCAAAGCAAACTGCATCACAGAAATGTTGTGTGTTGTTGGGTGAAGGGAAAAGACAGGGGAGGTGAGGAGGCCCTCTGGGGAATGAGGGGAGCTGACACAAATGATGGGAGCACTTGGTGAGGGCCTGGGGTGGCAAAGTAGCATTTTTTTCCTGCTGTTTTTCTGATATTCTCAGCTATTCTAAACTACAGATGACTGCTACTATACGTAGTTCATGTATAACATGACTACAGATAGCCGGGTTATCTGTAGTTCTGTACCTGCGGCTATAGAAAAAAAGTTGTAAAAGATATTTTGACAGGTACAGTGACGTCAGGGGTGACAATTCACTGACCATGCTCAGTGACACAATAGGTATCCGGGACTCCCATCTAGGTAGTAACCAGGACTGATTCTGCTTAGCTTCACAGCAAAGTAGCAGCTGTCACCCTTAGGCCATGTTACCTAACAAATGAGCACAACTTAAAAGACCACTTAGAGCAACGTGGCCTGAGGGGGAAGGCACCTTCCTCACTTTGAAGGCAAGCTGGGTTCGTCCTGGTTACTGCACGGATGGGAGATGGGCCATAGTCCTGGATGCTGTGTGTTTTCTTAGTTTAAATATCTCATAACGCACTATGAAAACACACAGCATCTGCACTATTTTTTTGTAAACCGTGCTACTGTCAGTCCTTGAAAGTACTGCACTCAGAGACAATTTATTTAGCATTTGCTGGTATTGGTAGTCTCTCAGTCAAGATGGGGGTGATAAGCCACAACTGCACACTTTTTGTCTAACATAGTTCTCTAACGATTGATTTATTTGAATGACAGTATGGAATGTGTACTTTTCAAGTTATCTTTATAAAGCAGAGTATTGTTGAAAGTCTTACATGTGGGTCAAGAAGGGAAATGATGAGAGGTAAGCCATAAGCATTTGCCCACAATGTGGCATGAGAGTTTGTAATCCTGGACACTGATGCAGTTATTCTCCCCTGATTGTGGCAGCTTTTCAGGGCACACGTAAAGGACACATTTGGTTGAAGAGTGTAACTTTGTTTCAGAGGGCCTACGCAACTGCTTGTTTTTTTTTTTAGGTTAGCATACTTGCTAAAGTATTTGACGACCAGGATTCTACTCAGGTTTTCATGTTCCCAGTGCAGAAACCTACCCACAAGACCACATGCACTTGCTTTGTATTGGGATTTTGGGGTTTAAAAGGTAATTTATTGGAACATTCCTTCTCTCAGGTTATTTTTCGTGTGTTCATTACTATTTTTAAAAGTTCAATGCTATTTTGTCATGTGCCCTTTCTTCTAAGGGGAAGGTCAAATGAACTGCATTTGTATATTTTACTTTAAGATTTATGTTCACTTACTGTGCGTACATTAATGGGTGCCCGCCATGGCTAGTGGTCTGGAAGTGTTCTAAAAATCTTTGGACTATCAAAACCCTTAAAATTCAAGGAAAAAAACTTTAGTTGCTGGAACATTAAGGTGAGGAATACATTGTAACAAAACCTTTGAAATTCAAGGAAAAAATACACCTTAACTTGATGCCCCCTGTTGCACAGCCTATGACCACAATGATGACATCACAGATGACATCACTGATGAACAAATGGTAATAGACAGGAGACCTGATCACGGGTTTGGAGGTATTACACTAAGAAATATCACCAAATTAATTTAATGTTACCTCATGGGCCGACAACTGATCCATATGTTTAGTTGTCATCCGGAGCAAACAGTTATTCCCCATTTTGGAGTCAGATTGGACTCCCTGCGGATCAGGTAATTACCATATGCAGTACTGGTTTTGTGTAGTGGTAAAATCTGCAACACAAAAGCAGTCGGTAAAATGAGTTTTGGTAACGAAACTCATTTTGCCGAGTGGTAAAACGGTATCAGTTCATAAAATTGCGGCAAAGATGTTGCCGGTAAAAAAAATTGCTGCAAAAATGCTGTGGTTTGATCCGCTAAAGGTGTACCCCATTATACCATTTAAGGGGAGCGGGGGTTACGGGGTGTCGCTCGCTCCCCTTAAATAGTATAATGTTCCAGGGGTTCCACTGCATTTTTGCCACAATATTCTGTATACACTGCCATTTTTGCCGCAATTTTAAGACATAGAACTGGTAAAACACTGGTAATGGAAATTACTGGGTGTTTCACCACTACTGCCAAACCTGTTCTCAGGCCCAATATGAAATTGCATATTCAAAACAGTCCTTGACTCAAGTAGCATTACCATGTGCATATGGGTAAACACTAAGATAGCAGAAGACACCACGTAAAAGAAGGATAGTATTTTGGGGAAGCCTGAAGTGGGGGGCATCATCAGCAGTTTATTCCAATGTCATACATTTGTTGCGCTCCATATTCGATGATGCATCTTACACCAACGCATAAGTTAGTACTCATTAACCTTTACCCATATTTGGTCATAGTTACATTCCCCACTCTCAACTATGCATCCCCTAACCTCACAAATCACCTTTTATGACTAGGCAGCAACCTAATTTCCGTGTCCTAGTTCTCCAGCTTGGGCTTAGTACAACTCTTCCATACTCACACAATAATTTTCTTCCCTACCACAATGAAACAAATAGCAGGTTCTCGAATTCAAGTCCCCATGCTAAACCAGCCAACTGTTCATGCAACTATAATATAACCAGTACTGTGTCTGGATATAATATTGCTCCTAGAATCATCCCTAAAATGTAGCCAAAATCAATTCCTTGTGCTACAGTCCGTAGTTGATGCGTAAGATGCACCCCTCCCTGTCTGCATATCGAGCACTTAGCCTTAGTTACCAACAAATGGCCTCATTAGAGGTTTTGCAGTGGTGGAAATGTTGTCACTGCCACTTTTCCTGCACTCCAAAACTACAGGTTTGCCAGTGGGGGGTCACTGATTTACATCTAGCTGGAACAAGTGATAATGGTAATACCGTTTGGTGGTATCTCGGTATTGATACTGTATTGCGTTATTATCACTGAGATGCCACCAAACTCATAATGAACCCCAGTGATCTGCGGCATAAAATGGTATGACTACATTTTGCATCTGTCAAGCCGGCGAACAAGAAAATCATTACTGTCTTGAGATCATTGGAATAATGAGGGTGAACCGCTCGGTTCATCCAATTGTGGGGATCACAGTAATTCTGTGTATTCATTTGCCAGATTAATATGCAATTGACCCTGTCTGAAAAGAATGTGCAATTCCCTTCGGTCAATTGGTTTGCTTAAAAATGCTGTAGATAATAAATGAGTGAGTAGAGCAGTCATGGTGCAATTTGGCATCTCCACTTCCTTTAGGAAACATCAGCTTTCATTTGTCACAATGCCTTGTTGCACCTTGCTCATTGCAGAGACATGGGGCCTCATTACGATCCTGGCGGAATGGGTTTATTGGCGCCAGTAAAGGTGCCGGCGCTGTTAAACCCATTCCGCCTCATTATGTGGTTCACTCGCTGGACCCGCTCTGGTTGTCTGGTCAGACCAGACGTCCTTTGCGGGTCCCGCGAGGGGACCAGCATGCTAACAACGGGCCCATTACTAACGGGCCCGTTGTTAGCATCATCCCCACCCCCATTGAGCCCTATGGGGGCTCGATGGGAATGGGGATGGTCCGGGTCCGGGTTCCCTGAATGGGGAAATACCGGGCCCTCCTAGGTTGGAATGGCCCGGTAATTCCCCATTCAGGGAACCAGGACCCGAGTTTGGAGGCAGCCATGCCCTTGTTAAGGGCATGGCTGCTTCCAAACTCGTAATCAGGCCCATGGTCTGGAAAGTGATTGTAGGTACTATCCCAAATATATCTTTCTTTCCATCGCCCAGTGCCTTGAAAGTCAGTGCATCTCAATTTTTTAAATGAAGAAACTACACATTTGTGTACTTTGTTAGGGGACAGAAATGCTGTTAAACTCTGTAGGCCTCCAGAAGAGTTTGGAATGTGGACAATTTCGCGGCATAATTCTGTCATGCCAAATTATTTGGTGGTAAAAGAATTACCATTGATTTTATTGTACCCTTGAACCCTGAGTATGAAGGAGAATTGGAGGCTTGACCCCCAGCATATGCTAGAACAGGTTATTAGACTATGCTCTTTCTCAGTAGAGTGGCTCCCACATTTTTGCATATCCTCACTTTACCACAACAAATCTGCAGATTTACTGTAGCAGAATTACTGCTTTTGAAAAATCTGAAAAATTCCCCATAGAGTCCTATGGACCCCAAAAATGAGGAGTAACTTAACTTTACCAGCACTCATAAGAGGGTGGTCCTTTCACCGGACTGAGTGGAAGTAACGGTAAGCGAGTTTGATGTTAATTTCAGAAAAACGTCACAGAATTACCACCATACCCCTAATGAGGCCCTGGATCTGAATCGTAATTGAATGAAAAGTTATAATAAATTCATTTGGTGATGGTCCTTTTCATTGAACTCCTGTAAAGTTTGAAGCCGAACATGAATTCAATCATTCCAGGCGAGAGCGTGATTTGGCGCACTGTTACTGTCTTGATTGGGGCTGGTAAATCTTCATACTCTGTTCCTGATCACAGTGCATCGCCCCACGGTCGTGCATGAGTTCCTATCAGCTGGGATTCGATGCATATTGGGCGTCATTATGAGTTTGGTGGCAGTAGCAGAGCATGCAGCATTTGAAAACAGCGCGCTGCAAAGTGACGTTGCACTGCCAACAAACAGCCTGATTCACAGCGCGGTGCAAATAGTATTTTGCACCAGTGCAAAGTCAGTGGAAAGTCACTTTCCACTGCGCTAAAAATTCCATGAATCAGCCTCTAAATGTTTTATGGCTCTGCCAAATCAGGAGTTTAGTTTCCGCAACTCCTCAATTCCGTATGCTATTCGATGGAGGTAAATACTTCCACACAAAACCTTATCACCTACGCAGCATTACTGCATGTGGTAATACCACATGTCTCAAATGGAGTCCTACGGGACTCCATAATGAGGAATGACTGAAGGGTCTGCATAACTCTGAATCGTGCAGACCCTTCTGCTGATCGCATGCTTACCACCAGGCTGATGGTAAATGCTTTTAAATACCGCCAAACTCGTAATCAGTCTCCTAGACTTGGGTGTTTCCGACTTGGCGCAGGAGTGGGGCTGATGTGATGGGGATCGCGGTTCAAAGCTTTTTTTTTCTGGAGGAACGGGGGTCTTTTTTTAAGTGCTTGCAGGACCTTAATATTTGTGGAAGGTGGCGTGGACGAGAGACGTCGAGGTTGTTGGGTTTTTGTTGAAATGGCGGCAAAGTGGTCCCACCCATGGGTGCTGGACTCAGTCGGTGGAATTAGTTTCAGATTTACAGTACTCTGCACTTTGTTGGAAAAGGAACGTTCACGCATGTGTCAGAACAGTGGAGCCCGTGGAAACTAGAGGTGCAGAACGCGCAACTCCGCGCGATTACTCCTGAGTTGACGTTCCTGCCGACGCTCTCTGAGATGCGATTTTCCCGCAGGGTTTTTTTTATTATAACTGCTGTTTGCTAAATCTTTTGTATTATAGTTCCCTGTTTTGTGTTTTTCTTGCACCTTCAGCAACTCATCTGTTGTCCCGAGGCTGCTCTGCAACCCACCCTATGAAACGCAATAACAGCCGCATGCATAATGGGCTTTGGCAGCAGCTTCGGTGTCAGCAGAAATTCTGCACAGAGGGATCCTTTGCAAGGCAAGTGTATGGGCAGGTGGAACATGGCAGTTACCGTTGGCGTGTGCATTGTGAGGGAGCGGGTGTGTACTTGTGAGACCTGCACACTGTGGAGGTCCACAGAAGTCCATCAGAATGGCCGGGCTGGTCCTGTAAGTGACTGAGTGATGTGCAGCTCTATGCTTCGGCCACTCAGATTCGCTGTCAGCCAAAGGAGGGAAGCTGTCCTGTACTCTTTGACTTCTTGTAATAAATGTCTTTGTGGTTTGTGCACTGCTTTTTATTGCTGTGGGTAAATACTTTTACTAGAACCCTTATTCCACTGATGGATGATCCCCTCTGCAAAGAGCTTTCGTGCTTTAGTACATGATTTTAAAATTAGAAAGATGCTGTGTGAAGCATTGTTTCATTCTATGATGAGTCCCACATCCTTATAGTAAACAGTTGTTAGTTTACACAAAGGTGTCCTCTGCTGAAAAATGGTGTGTATACTGAGGGATCTCGCCTTTCAGGGCTCCTCTGCCCCGACTCAGTGGTCTGCAGACTTTTTATCTCCCCAGATGTGTGTGGCTTTGGACTCCCATGACCGCTCATCATTGAATACACTGCTAGGGCTGATGGAAGTTGTGGTCCAAAACCTCTGCAGAGCCAGAACCCCTGCTTTACCTCATCATTACCCATATTCCTAGTGGAAACCTTATGGATGGATGTAGATGGCATAGGCGTACAACCAAAACATTAGAAAAGGGCTGCACTGGTCCTAACTCATCAGAATCATGCTGTCTGTATGACTTGAAACTACATTTGTCAGCTGAGTGAGAAATGCAATTTGTTATTCTGCACAGATTTTACTTGCTCTTGGAACTATATAATCTACCAGGAAATCCTGAGTGCCACCCTGTTAATGGAATAACTCCCCGGTGCACCCTACCAACATGGGCATATGATGGTCCCATCTGGACACAAATGCCTCTATGCCAGGAGTAGGTGACCTGCGAATCTGCAGATGTGTGGCCTGCAGCTCCCATCAGCTCTAGACCCCAAACTCAATGGTGGTGGATCATGCGAGTAGTGAGCCGCAGCATCTGGCAGAGAGTCTCCCAGGACCCCCGTAGTTATTTGCATATTTCAAGTAACTTTGAGTCTCACGCTCAGTTACTAGGGGAATCCAGACGTAGATCCCTTGCTAACTATTCTTAGAGAGGCACAGCTACACCCTACTGATGAGTTTCATCCAGACCGAAACACATGTCTGGGGTTGCTTTTGGTACTCTTGTTCAGAGGAGAATTGCCTAGCATTTCGGGGCTGGAATGCCTCAGGGCAGCACAAAGACTGATATGTTTTGGATATTTCTCCTCTGTGAAAGATAGCGAGCTAAAGAATCTGGGTAAGGCTCTCGAAACCAGGACTAATGTCTGGTAGAGGGACTCCCAGGATCCCCTTGTTAATTTGAATATTTTAAGTAGCTTTGGGTCTCACCCTAAATTACTAGCGGAATCCAGACGTGGACCCCTTGCTCACTATTCTTAGAGAGACACAGCTACACCCTACTGATGAGGTTCACCCAGACCGAAACACGTGTCTGGGGTCGCTGTTGGTACTCTTGTTCAGAGGAGAATTGCCTAGCATTTTGGTGCTGGACAGCCCAAGGGCAGGACAAAGGATATTTCTCCTCTGTGAAAGATAGTGAGCTAAAGACTCTGGGTAAGGTTCTTGTAACCAGGACTCATGTCTGACAGAGAGTCTCCCAGGACCCCCCTTGTTATTTGCAGCATCTGGTTGGCCATGGCTTGCCCACCACTGTTCTATGCCCTTGACTCAGATGACCTAGAAAAAGACCAGTACAGTTGATTAGGTCGTTTTGGGGTGTCAACTTCTTCGGCCTCGAGACCTCTTTAGTGATCGGTATAAAGGTGTCACATGTGTGTGAAAAAGTGTTCAGAGGAACCACACCCCACCTCTGAGGTTAAGTGTGAAAGCAACAAACCTAGAAACAGACTAGCACACAGTCCCAGAAACATGCGAACTGCACAAATCAACACAACATCTAAGCTATCTTGCATTTACTTTGGTCACTAACCTAACTAACCCCTCACTCCTCCAGATTCACAAGAGCACCTGGAGACCATGCAAATGACAGCAGAGCGCATTATAGATTCCAGTAACATAACATACCCTAAATGAGGAGGTACTGGAGACCAGCTTATGACATACACTGATGGAAAGTGCGAAAGAAGCAAGCAGTCCCACGGTCACCATCTCAGATCAATAGACCTTCTGTGTAAAGTACTTTTTCGAGTTTTGTATCTGCATAATAATTATATAGAAAAAAGGAAAATGCACTTAATCATTGCAGCTGAAGGGGAATAGCTTCAGTGAAAAGCAACTTGCATAACCCATGAAAGAGGCACTTAAGGATCATCTCAAATGTTCCTGTAGCAAGGGTCCCATTGCAGAAACTGTTTGAGGAAGTGAGGGTTCTATTGTTTGATGTCCGTACAGAGTTATTTTAAATAGATGTATGCGAGTGGCATAGTCAGTGTGTACATAGTGTGTTTGAGTATCAAAATGAGAGTGTTAATGTGGGACAAACCATCCATACCATGTGCACACCATTGATGCCGGACCTGGGGTCCATGGAACAACAGTCTTTGAATCTAGTTAGTACTCGTAATTCTGATAGAACAGGACTGGATGTAACTATACAACGAGAAGCTATCATCCAATAAACAATGGCAGAATCAATGAAACACAGGGATGACCATGGACCTGCAACTTGCTTAACTCAATAAAGATTAAGAATAGGGCAACTCAATCACCAATGACACTGCCAAGCAGGGAAAGACATCCGCAAGCCTGGTTATCAAAACATACTCCACACTAGACAGAGATTTTCTCTCAGAGTAGCAATACTCCGACTCTAGAATAGATACGGTCAGCTCAGCAGGCACTAGAAGGTAATCAGGAACAGACATCTCCCATCAATACGCACAGACACTCACACATAACGATATGCTCACTTTCTCCTCTACAGCATCAAACAAAAGAATATAGCTGTACTCCTCGATCTATTTCAGGCCTAGCTGCACCCATACCTACACACCACCATGAACACCTCAACGTTCTTTAGAACACAGCTATAGCCACTGAAAGAAATCGGCCTAGCGGCACACATAATCTCACACACAAGCTCTACCACTGCCAGAATGCAGACCCGAGGTCAACGGCCTTGCTGCGCACATTCTACTGATCTCACACAACCACTGCACTACGTCTAGAATTAGAAAGCAGCAACACACCAAGTAAACCGCACTGGCTGCACACAAACTGAGTGCACCGAAGCACTATTTACAACCCTACTCTTTCCACTGACCTGGACAAAGGTTCCCAATGGCGTTCAACCCACAGCGATTAGAGATCATACCAATGGTATATAAGGCGCTATACAAATACACAATAACATAACAATTAATCTGGAGTGCTAAGGAGCACAATACATTTGAGCAACAATTAAACAATCACAGAAATGTCAACTAGAGCAAATAGTTTATACAGTGCTGAAGTAGTCCGCCCATTCATTCCTCATCACTCTTGTTACATGCAAGACGCCCTCACCCTTTCTGGAACGTGAGGTCTCCTGTTGAGCACCAGGGCCACACATGCAAGGGTCTTAGTGCATGAGGTCAAAACCGAAAAATAAAGGTCGAGTGGAAGAGTGAGGTGCTATGTAATGCAATCCAATGCACTGCTTTGACCAGCCAATCCCCATCTTTGCACTAATTTCCCATCCCAAGCTTTCTCCTCCCCCCTCCTCATGTCAAATATCCTGCGACATCAACTGCGCTTACTGTAAGAATATGATGTTTGCATTTCGTCCACCTGTCTCTCCTTTTACCAAACTCTATTAATTCACCTATCTTTAGGCCTCTAAAACAGCTCATTTATTCTATGAAGACATATCTTCCTACTTCCTAATGCCAAGAGCCCAATCTCTGGTCAGGAGGTCTTTGAAGTACTGGCAAACTCATCCCTCCCACCGGTTCTCCATTCCCACCTCCCTTCCTTTATTTAGAAATCTTGCCAGTTATTTGTCCGTGTGACGGACCCTTTCTTTTTTTATTAAATGCTTGGTGCCCACAGGAATAGAACGGAGTCAGGGAAAGATCAGCAAAATGAAGAAAACTATAAAACAAAGCTGGAAAAAAGGAAGACATGTAGCAGAAGGCAAAAATGGAGGAGTTGTGGAGGAGGGCATGCCTGCATGCTGAAGCCCCATATTTAAAAAGAGAGGGAGAAAAAGCAGCTTTAAAAAAAAAATCAGGTTCTCACAACAAGGCCATTTAGGTAGGTTTGTCCAGAGCCAGTTTCTCATAGCATCGCCTTTTACAGCTCTTGTTCTGTCGTCCTTCCTTCTAGCACTTCTCCCAAATGACCGCCCGCTAGTTTCTCATCCTTCTCAGGCTCCCTCTGTGACCCTTGCTCACTTGTCTTGGTCAATATCTTGTCTGCGTATCTTTCCTCACCCCCTTCGATACACTGTCTTCAGCCTATTGTCAAGAAGTGGGCGTGGCTCATTCTAGGCCTGGTCAATATACAGGCTTCATGTTCTTTATGAAAGGTTCAAACACAGTGCTGGGAATAGATAATCACACTTGGTAGTAAGGAAACATAGGAATAAGTCAGAAGGGTGTCGCCAAGTATGTATGTCCCTCCCCGGTTCTCTTGCCCTCCCCGGTTCTCTCTCTCTTCCTCTCTCTGGGGCCTCTGACCATAAAAAGAGAAAAAAAAGTTGTTTGGGTGCACAAAAGATGTCTCAGCAACCTGTCCCAAAGTATATTCTCGTCCCATGAGGATTTTCTCCGACTTGATTAAATTCCACTGGATCTGAAACAAAGGGCCTCATTCAAGTGTGGAGGTAATCATGGCGCTATTAGCATCATGACTACCTCCAATACTGATACCGAGTCCGCCCTCGTTCAATGGGGACTTACCAGTCTATTCTGACCTTTGCGGGACCGGTAAGTCCCCATTAAAAAAGCCATTCCCCATTCCCATTTGAGCCCCCATAGGGCTCAATGGGAAGGCGCTAATAACGGTGCTGCACATTGCGGTACCGTTATTAGCTATAAAGTCCCTTAATGGGTCCCGTCCTTAACGCCTGGTAAAACCAGGCGTTAAGGAAGGGACCCGCTAAGGGTTCTCGGAATAGGGCGCAAAGGGATTACTGGCACTGGTGGCCTTACTGGTGCCCGGTATCCCTTTGCACCCAACTCGTGATGAGGCCCAAAGCTCTTGGGTCCGAGGGGCCAAGCACGTTGCTCTGACAGTATGCAGATGGATGTGCCCCCATCATCTGCCTGGGTTTCTTGTCAGCATCTTGAGTATTTAGGCCACCTGGGTGAGATGGGCTCTCACTGCCTTTGGTCCTCCCTACTGGGTCTCCCATCTAAGGCTTGCAATGGCTTGTAATTGGACCAAACTTTAGGAAAGGGCCAGGATCTCCAGGAAGCAGTAGGCCATCCTATGGGTTCTGCTGGACTCTTCGCCGAGATCTCACTAGCTCCCAGCTTTTGGGTCATGGCACTACTGACTGCCAGCCGAGTCTTACTTTCCTCCTCTGTGCTTCGATAGGTGATCATACCTAGGAGAACCGCTTTCCTCATGTAGCCCCTGCACCTCCTCCTCCCCCCACAGTTTCCGACTGACCGTAGTTTGGATTCCGATACATACGTTCTTACCCATTCCAAGATGGTAGGCCCCATGTTAATGTCCTTTCAGGTTAATGGAAACCAGAGAACTTGTATGGTTAGTCTGACTGGCTTTAGAAAGAGGGTCAGAAACTTAGACTTGCCATCTGCTCTGAATGAGTCAGGGGCATTCCATCAACCGGAAGGAAAACACTTTGTGACGTCAGTTCCCAGAAGCTGCTGAAATGCAAGCATGGATATCTTCCTGGAGAGTGTGATGGATGATGTGGCGGGTCCAGAGACGTAGCCAGGATTGTCCAACAAGTGGGGCCTGAAGCTAATGTAGTTTCCCCACCGCAGTGACATTAACATCTGTAAGTGACCTCACAGTGCTACTGAGTGGGCATTTACAGGATTTGGGTGGCCTTTGCCTGCTCAGGCCCTACTTTGTCTACCCCTCTGGGCAGGTCACACGCGAGTAAAGTTACTGATTTGAGGAGAGGAAACTTGTCACGAGATAGGAAGGAGAGGCAGAAGGGGGTTGCTGCTGCACACGCAAATGGGGCTGAGCACAAGCCCCCCTTGTCCCTGCCTGCTTAAGAATCTCCTTCAGGGACCCTCTCTTTGTACACATGCAGATCTCTTTGCCAGCATGCGCTTAGAATCCCTAAGACTGCAAGGCTCTGCTATATGTAATGTCCCGTAACACAGCTGTCATTTATACTGAACCAGCTACCAGTGTAGTGGTCTCCCAGTGCCAAGCATTGTCTAGACATTATGCTTATGCCCGAGGTAACCAGACTTCGGTCTATTGGCTGGACAGGGTGGGGGTGGGGAATTAATAACACAAATAAAGTGAAAAGAGCCATAATGGACCATAACTATTATAAGAGTAAAATTGACTACACCACCACCGCATGACGTCACAGCCCTGTACCCCTGAGGTATTCTCTTTCAGTGGACTCTGTGGCATTGCCCTGATTCTGTTGGCTTTGCCAGGGCCTAAAGATGTGGGCCGGAAGGAAAAGGAGGCCCACTCTCAGGCTGGCATTTGAGAATTAGCATGTCCGTCTTCTCGTCGTTGTGTTTGATTCAGTATCAAATAATAGGCTGGTCTGGATGACAAACTCACAGGACACATCAATCCCCACCAGATATCGAATCCTACTCACTGACTTGTGCTGTGGCCACAACTGCCCTGTGGCGGTGGCAAAGATTTCCAGGAATCCTGCAGGAAATAATTTAGAGTTCAAAATACACTGTTAGGGACAGGGTCAGAACAAACACACAATGGAGGTTTGATTAGAATAAGCGGACACTTACCCCCCGACTACCCAAAGAGGGCACTAAAGCACCCAAGGTTCCAGAGAATGACGAACGAATGTAAGGTGCTCCACTTAAAAGAAATGGGAATGTGGCAGCCCGAGAACACAGTGGCAAACGAGTGGAAGTGGCAGGATAGGCGATTGTGTGAATCTTCCTCTTGTGCACTAGAGAACACTGATGTGTGTGTGTTTTGTATCTTTGTAGGCTGCCTTGTTTCTTTCTCATGGGTTGGCCTAGTGAATCTCTTTTCAAGGGATGTAACATTCCACTCCCACAGAATTCTTCTAGTGTGTTATTGGTGTTCCAGTAAACTTATTTTCCAAACCTTTCTTCAGCCTTCCACCTGTGGCATGCACATGGCCAACCTATAACCATTTCTGCTTTTTCATCCAACAGCTCTCTGCCCTTTCAGACTTTTGCCTTGATTGTCCTCATTATCAGTGGCCTCATTACAAGTATAGCAGTGCGGAAAATAATAGGTGGTAACAGAATTACTGCCACTTTTCCCGCACCACCATACTACGAGTATGGCCCTGGAGTGCGGATTTACCTCCAGCAAATCCTTCATTTTATGCTGAAAGTCGGCAAAATCGGCAGAATTACTGCAGTGCTAATTCCACCCAAAATGCCCTATAGAGTCCAACGGACTCTATAAAAACAGGAATTAACTCTGCCACCGCCACTTCTAGTCTGGCTGTAATTCCACTGGACCAAGTGGCGGTAACAGTAATTCCATTGGGCAGTGTTTGTTTGATTTACCGCCGGAATACCCCCAAATCGTAATGAGGCCCTAAGTGTGTTAATGCCTCTACTGTAGACATATGCGTGCACCTGAATATCAGAACTTTGACAGCATCCCGTGCTCGCAAGATGTGGATAAAGTGAATTCAATTGGCTTGAATAATAGTGACAAATACACAATGGGGACATAAACTCCCAATCTTTGGGGGCAAACAATGTGTGCAGGTAGCCCGATGTTGGGCTATATTGAGCTTCTTTTTGGGTGCTTTAGTATGTTCGTCCTTGCATCTATTAATTGCACTGAATTCCAGTTCAAAACAAGCAGTGGCAAAGCCAACAGTTGTGGCTCTTGTGCAGGCATTATATAGGAATTTGCCATGCGCTGCCAACATATGGCCACGTGCTAACACCATTAGCCAACTGTTTCCATGTAAGCAGGCTGCAGTGCCGGACAGTGCTGATAAGCAGCTGTAATTCAGAACCAGCTTCAACACCCAAACAAACGTTCTCCTAATACACATGCCCATTTCCCACAAAGTAATGCCATCAAAATAGAGCTTGAGGCACTCATTCCGAGTTTGGCAGTAGTTCGGCGGTAATTCTGCCAAAATACTGTCAAACGGAGTTACCGTTACTGCCACTTGCTTCTGCGTATTTACAATGGGGTTACAAGTGGCGGTGTAAATCCCCTTTTTTGGCAGTCCATGGGACCCTAATTCTGCCCGCTGTAATTCCACCTATTTGCCGATTTTTCGGCGGTAAGGTGAGGATCTCGTTCCAGCATTTTCTTGAAGGTAAATGCTCCACTTCATAGCCAAAATCTGAGTTTGGCAGAGCAGGAAAAGTGGCGGTAATGGAATTACAGCCATTTCTTTTACCACTCCACCACACTCGGAATGAGGCCTACTATATTTTATTAGTTCTTCTGGTTACATGAACCAGGCTATGGAGGGTGTTTCTAAGTATTGGCAGAGCAGAAAACGGCATATTTTTCATTCTTTGGGACATGTTTTTAAAGGGAGCCCCCGGCATTGTTTTGTCCAATGCTTTTGGAGTTTTCCAAGTGAGTTCTGCTGTGGCTTCCTCCCCGCGCAGAAGCCTTAAGCAGTCTTTTGCACCCAGCATCAGAAGCATTAATTATTGTCGGTTCCTTCCCAATGGAAGCCAAGTCTTTTGTTAGCATAAGGTTAACAAATTGCCTGCTCATTCCCCAGCTGGAGCTATTAATTTGTAACAATTAAAGTGCAGTTTAGAACAGAAAGAAACATATGGAAGTTGTCCCAAAGAGGAAAAAAAAGTCCACTAAAGCGAATCGCGGCAAGTATCCGGCGGGGAGTCTCGAGCGCAGTTGAGTCGCGCGTGAGGCAGGCCGTAGCCAAGTTTTAGAGGCGGGGGCAGGTGTAGGAGCAGCCTTGGTTTACTTTATGGAGCTTGGCGGATGTTAAACACCTTCACTTAATCACTGTCTTCTTTCGCAGCCTTGTGTAGACTGCTCGCATCCAGGGAACTGAGATGTTCTTTAGACAAGACATACATGTGTCTCTTTTTTTAAATGTATTTGGATGGCACCTACACACGGCGTGAGAAAGCATTTGCCGCCTCAGCTTGCACCTCCTGAGTGTGATTTGCACCTGTACAGTCAGTCACCAGTGGGTAATCGCACGTAGACTGCTGTTCCAAATCAATGGTGTCTGGACGAATGCCCAGCTCCCCGATTACTGCGTGTAATGTAAAGTAGCCTTGCCTTTTAGTTAGGGTGACCAGATTTTGAAAATAAAAAAAACGGACAGGCCTCCGACATAGAAGTATGACTACAGCTTCAGCAGTGAAACTGTAGTCCTACTTCTATGCGGGTGGCCTGTTCCGTGTCATGTTACAGAGCTGGTGTCCGGGGCTATTTTAAGTTTAAAAAAACCCATCCGGAATCTGGGGATCGGGTGGGTACCATCCTGGGTTTTGCCAAAAATCATGATATCCGGTCAAAAACCGGGATGGTATCCACCCGATGCCCAAATCCCGTGACATGGTTTTTAAACTTAAAAAAGTCTCGGGACGCCGGGACGGAGGTGCAAATACCCGAACAGTCCTGGCAAAACCGGGACGTCTGGTCACCTTACTATTAGCACACTTTTGGAACCTCTTGGTGCATAGTTCTAGAATAAAGTGTAGTGACAAGTGCAAAAACTGCGGTGCTCCGATCGGAAGTACGCATGTTATGCCTGTTGGTGTGATTCAACATGCTTTGTGCTGATTCATGTTTTATTTGGAGAGGATCCAAGATCTAGTAGCTGCCAGTGCTGGGTCGCAGGTCTGCGAGATGGGATAGTGTTTGTGATAGGGCTAAGTATGTTATGTGTCACACAATGAGTGCTGATAGCAGATCTATGGCTACCGCTTGTGTGGGTCAGTGTATGTAGTGTAGAGGGGCAGTACGTTGAATAAGGTGTAGGTTAGTTAGGACAATTGAGCGGTAGTTAAGACGGTTCTTGAGGAGTCCTGTTGTTTGGATAGCAAGGCTAGGCTGAACCAGGAGGCGTGCAGTCTGTCTATAGGCTCACAGTGCAGGCCCTGTATTGTTGTTACTAGTCAGGAAGGTGGGTTCTTTATAGTCATGTTTCCATTTAATGAAGATTATTAGGATAATTGTGATGTCCTGTTTCTGGTAAGGGGAATTTGGAGAGAGTCAACCGGCTGAGTCTGGTCTTGTGTGTGTGTGTGTGTGTGTGTGTGGTACGGGGAAGGAGGGTTCTTGATTTAAACATTGTGCAGTGGTGTATCTGGACATGTGGATGAAACTGACCTGATTGGGTCCAGTCTCAACTATGTTCTTATTTGTGAGGTTGGTACTTCTTGGTTCTTTGAGTCCTAGTTCATGATGTTATGTTAAGTTGAATTATATCACACACCACTCGCTGTTTTCATGGTCTCCCGGCACTTATGTGGCTCTGCAAGGAAAAGTGGGTAGGGTTGGTTAGTGAGGGAGAGAGGGATATGGTAGATGTTGTGCTCATCTGTTGATGCGTGCAGAACCAGGAACAATTGGCGTCTGTGCGTGTGAGCTTTCTGGATGTGCTTTGTTTTGTGTACTGGGCTTGTTGTGTCCGGAAGGACGGCGTCCAGTGTGTCATTTGTTTGTTGTCTGAGGTGGTTGGGTTTGTAGCTTGGTTAGAGTGATGTGCACTTTGCTTACTTTGTTGGGTTTGTTCACTAGCCTTCTGTCCGTGTGTTGTAGGTGAGGAGTGTGGGTTGTGTGGGAGAGAAGAAGTGGTTAGTGGGTTTTGGATGCGCTCCGGTTATTTGTAGTTATGGTATTGTTTTGCATTCAAAATGTATCCCTTGTTTTCCTTGTTTCCAGTTTATGGTTTGCACATGAAGGGCTTGTGTGGGCCAGGCGGTCCATCCACAGAGTGGTTGTTAAATGGTTGATCTGCGTTTATCTCAGCGAGTTGAAAAGCCAGGTTTTTAGACTTTTCCTAAAAGTAAGGTGGTCTTCCGTGGTTCTTATTTCCTTAGGGATCGAGTTCCATAGTTTGGCTATCACATAGGAAAAGGTAGTTTCTCTGAATTTATTTTTCTCGTAGTGTCTTGCTACTATTTGGAGGTCCGTGTTGGATCATAGGTCTCCTCGGCTGGTATCGGGTGATTTTTGTTTGGATGAATTTGGCTCCTTGTCCTTGTAGTGATTTATGGGCGATGCAGAGGGATTTGAAGTTGGTGTGTTTCTTTATTGGTGGCCAGGCTACTTCTTAGGGCCGGTGTGATGTGGTCTCTTCTATTTCATCTCTGGAGTAGTTTAGCCGCAGTACTTTGGATGCGTTGTCGTTTTATGGAGAGGGGTTCAGGCATTTGCATGTACAGACTATCCTATTCTAGAGAAGACTAGAGTAATGGGCAGCGATAAGTAAGAAGCTGGACGTCGCGCCACAGTGCACAGCCTATCAAAAAGAGCCATAGAAGGCAAGCTAAACATTTTACTGGGCTGACTTTTATCAATAAAGAAATGTGAAGATTGATTTGAATACCCTGCTTTTGTATAGGTAAAAGAGTTTAACAAAACTCCCCTCCAAAAACAACCTCCTAACCCCCCAATCCCCTAGGGCATCGGGGCATGAGACTGTAAGGCTTTCAGAAGCATAGAGTAACAAGGACTAGCCGTAGGTAAAGGGGCAGTGAGTTTGTGTATCACCCCAGTGTATACAGAGATACAATCGTTTTTAGAAGGTTAATAATCAAATCTATAGACTAGCTGCAATATTTGCACATATTAGGTGTTTTACACATTTGGTGGTATTTAGCACAGTGATACTTTTTGCACATCACACTTTATATTGGTTTTTATCAGAATGTGTTTTCAATGTATTGAGGTATTACATTCTGTCTTGTATATGTGTACTTTTGCCTTCAGGTAAAACTGATGGGTGATCAGGAAATTAATTATTTATTGACAAGAAAATCTTCAAAGTAATCCTAACTCTTGGTTGATGTTATTGTTCGACCTTACCTATACTAGCAGTCCAGGTTTGTTTCAAATATACTGAAGTGTCTTTGACCAGGGACAACCGTCCTGCTGCTTTATCAAATACCCTGGCATCTCCTATAGTATATTTGACTACTTTGAGAGCTTTCCCGGAGACCAGATGGCCTTCCTTAGGGTGGAGTCATCTGTGCTTTGAGTTCCATAGACTGGTTGTCAGTAGTGAGGTTCCTCCTTGGGGTTTCAGGTTGAAGCATGGGGCTGCTACTATGGCCATCTTGCTGAATCGAAGTGTTGTGGCAGGAGTGTTTTGAATGAGCTTCCTATTGGTGGATTCTGCCATGGAAGGCACTGTGGGCAATACAGAGGGAAGTCTTTGCTGAAAATGTTCTTTAGCTTTTCTTGCATTCTATGGATTATGGTTTTTGCCTGCTTTCTTTGTTGTTGGTTTTTTTTTTGGGTGGGGGGGGTCTGGGGGGGATGGTGCCTGCGTTTGCTTCTCTGTTCATTTCTTGCATTTCCAAACTGCTCCACTTCCCCATTTTATCTCATTTTTCGCCAGCACCTTGCTTGCCGCTCTGCCCTCCCCATCCTCTTTATCTTTCTTCTCCTTCATTTTATTTTTCTTCATAGTATTTTTGATGGGCGGGCTAACCTCCCGGCACCCACTACTTTCCCCATTTGCATCTCTGCTTCAAATTCCACCCAGTCCCTTTTCTTACTTTTTCTTCTCCTTGCATTTCATGCTTGTTTTTCTCCTTCTTCATTGCTTTCGTTCTGCTGCATTGATTTCTTAAGCCCATCATCTTTATCGTTGGGCAATTTTGCTTGCACGAAATTTGGAAATTGAATGTTTTATTTCTTTGTAGTAGAGCTTCTGGGAGTGCAGTGTCAGTGTGGAAGACTGTAAAACCCTACTCCACTACCATGTTACCAGCCTTGACCTCTGAATTCAGAAAATACACTGCGGACCACTACTAGACTTTGGGCCTGATTCATGGAAAAGTGCCCATCGTCCCTGCAAAGTCCCCGTGCCAAGAACGGCTTTGCGCATCCCGTCCCTGCACGCAGAACATTTTGTGCATGCACTGTGCATTCATGGAATGTTCCCCGCAAAGTAACCCTATGCGCAAGTTGCGGCCAGAATGCCCCTGAAATCCTCCCACGCAAAACAAATCCTGTCACATACACCAACCTTTGTGGGCTCCTCTCCGCAATCTCATACACCCCGGTAATACTGTGTGGGATCCCCTGCAATGAAGCCAGCACCACGACAACATGCATCCCATTTTCCATAACTCTGGTAATTCTCTGGTCAATCTGCATGTGAACCTCCGCAAACCGCGGCTGCACCCTGCTACTCTGCTAGCGTGCACCCCTAACTGTGAACGGCCCCCCAACTGTGTTTATGAATCCCTAAATTCCCAATTGGGCCTCACCTTTGTGTAGTGATTCCTATCTATATGGGCCCTTCTCCCTGCCTTCACGTGGCGGTGTGCTCCGGAGCTTTGCGTGCTGATTCCCCAGATGAGATGTTGCGCGGTCAGATCCATGAATACACTTGGTTTCTCACAGTGCTGGCCGTGCGATTTCCTTGCACAGGCCGTTCCCTCGACACACCCACGTTATGCCTTGTTCTTCCTCATTCTGCGTGGATTATAGGTATTATGCATGTATTATGCATGTTCCGCCCCTATTTTATTCTCTGAGCAGGCCCATCCCACACTCTGTGAGGCGTCTCGTGCAAGGCGCTCGACTGCTCGCAGAGGCGTGCCAGACCTGCGCGAAGTCCCTGCAAGCCCTGGAAAAGTCCTGCAAAGTCGATTCTGTGAATCGACAAAGGGGGTTATGCACGCAGAATGGGCTGCAAAGTCCCGATTTTCCCCATAAAAAATTCCATGAATTGGGCTTTTTGTGTGACTTAATGTGTCATGTGCTTAGTGTGTTACGTCACTTAATTCTGAAGCATGAATTGACGCATTGAATATGTAAAACAGAGAAAGGAACTCTGGGTAAGGTCCCTTTTTAGTTTGAGCATTCCATGTTCAATGCATAGGCCACACCAGTGATATTTCTTTTGCACACTAACTCGTTAATGCATTGGATTAGTGATATGAAATATCCGGCAAGACAGAACACTAGGTAATAATTCACTTTTCAAGGCAAAATATTATAGGATTTTAGATTACAAGCACCCTGGGTGGGTGACACAGCCAATCAGATTGATCGGAATGTGGGTTATACCTACCTGTAAAGGTGTCCATTGATAAGGCTGCCTTGGAAATGGCCGCCAGGTGGCAACATTTCCCAAAAAAGGCACCCATATTAAAATCAAACACTTTCCCCAAATATTCTACGATGGGAGTTTATAATATAAAATCATACCCCTCATAGAATATTTGGAGAAGTATTTTAGGTGTCTGGGGAAAAATGGCTTTAGTATTGTAAAAGCACATGTCTTTCGTTTCCCTCTCAATGGATCTCATTGCATGGTCCCGAAAGGACAAGGATCCCCTATGCAATCGAAACCAAATCACTGGCCAGCACACAGTTATGTTATGTTTATAAGGTTGCATTTACATCATGTGAAGTAGCTCGGAAGCAACTGAGTGCCTAAGATAGGAGGTTACATAGATTCCACGGCTGGGGTAGTTGAGGTCTGTGATCGGCCAGAGTTGAGCTCTGGGCAAGTTCCCCTTTTTGGGTGGAAAGCATTCCAATATTTGTTCTGGCTTGGTGTGGATGATATGTCATTAAGCCATTGTTTACGTACTGTGCCAAAATTCAGACGGGCGAGAGGGCAAAAAAGAGGGTCACTGCTGTGATGGATGTCGTGTTGCACTGTAAAGGCCTCCCCAAGAGTTTATTTCTCGCATTGGCATTTTTGTGACTCCTGCTGGAAAATGAGACTATTTCCTACAGTGTCACCTAACCCTGAACATGGGTGACGCCCGCAGCAAGTGCTATGTGGCATTGAGATTGGTGGTGCTCTTACCAGCGAGCAACATGTTGTCCCTTCGGAGTGTCTCTGCATACCGGAAACTGGCGACTCTGAAGAGTGACGTCTTGCCACCTGAGAGAGACGAAAGATTAGAGGCGTATGGCTCTCTTCCTAGGAGCCATGTGCTACCGAGGCATTTACCTTTGGAGATTGGAGAACTCTAAAAACCAAAATCTGCTGCCAGCTACATATGTGCTGATGTGCTGCTATAATATGTTAAATCTTTCTCAAGTGCTCTGTTATACTGAGTACTATAGCCCAACGCAGGAAAGTACCAATGTGCTCTAGGGCAGGGTGTCGTTTCCGGGTGGGCAGTTCCACGAGGTAAGCATTTGCCTCTGAAATGGGGCCAGCCTACACTCTGCATATTTAAATCCACTGCACGGCTGACTCAGCCCTCAAGTTTTCTAAGGTATCTCAAGTTACTTTATTAGGGTAATAATGAGAGTTGTTATCACAGTGCTTAGAAGCAGGAGAACTATGGCCATAAGCATTTTATATAAGACATGTATTATGTGCGCATCAAGTTTATTGATACTGAGAACAGAAAAATATCAGATGTTATGCTATAATTGTTTGTTTATAAAACGCTTAATACCAGAGATTGGTTTCTAAGCACGGGGTTGGGATTCAAACCTGTGTTGAGCTGTGTTGTATTGCTTCCAAGACAAACGCGTTGCCCCTGAGCGATCCCCCCTCACTGTTATGTTAAATGGCTCTTCTACTAAGCCAAATCACTACAGCAATAGTATCATGGCCTCTCTGTTGATTTGTGCATTGTGCCCGCTGCCAGTGATATACAGACCATAGTCTTCTGGAAGAACGAAACTGAGAGGAAGGAAGATAAGAGGATGGGAAAGTGTAAAACAGATTCTACAAATAAACAAAGGTAGAGAAGCTGCGGGGGAAGAATATTTTGTGATGCTATGGGTGTGTGTCAGACCTGTTAGGTGAACAATAGTTCTGTGAAAGGCAAAAGACAGATATGTCCTAAAGTGTTCTGATAATTTGGTTGTGTTTCCAAGGCAGATTTGAAGAATTGTAAATTATTACACATTGTAATTTTGGATGCATGATGGGCTTGAGAGTGGGCTTTGGCAAGCCGGGAAGTTGGGAAGCTTCTTTGCCCATTGTTGTACCCCAGGTCAAACTCCAGAGTGTTAATTAAGTGACTGCAAGCCAGAGCCAAGAGCGGCATAGTCAAGAATAGATATACACATTTAGGGCTAACTGGGTTAACAGCGTGATTAGGGATGTACAATTTAATACACTGTATTATTGATAACTCGACACCTGCAAACTCCTGGTTCCAGAGACCCAACCAGTTGTTTCTTCAAAGTTAAACTGTAAAAAAAAATGCTTCTTAGATTATTTCTCTTCTCTTAGATTTCCAATATGAAACACAGTTCTATTCTGAAATTGGGTTTAACCAATATGAATTAATTGCGCTCAGCCGACACATGTTTTGACCACTGGTCAGATACATGTATACAAGATTTCCAAAAACGTTTCTAATCTCAATTACTCACCGTTCAATATAGTAGTTTTCTATCCCCCTTGTTTTCTTGGGGGAAATCTGACCTTCAAGGGATGACGCCCAAGGACTGAGCCATTGGAAGAGTTGTGGCACAGACTTTCAAGATGCTCTTCAACTGAGGAGCCATTTATTAAATATTGGGAATACTACATTTACAACATGTGCAGGTTCGATTTCCCCCAAGAAAACAGATGGTTATCCCATTTCCTTGTATCACTCATTTTCTGAGCTGCTTTCTCCTAAACTCTTAGAATTATTTCATATTTCTTTATATAAGATCACAGAATGTGTACTTTTGCAGAAGCTTTACTAATTTTATTTCCCAATCCGGACAAAGACACCTCATTAGTTACCAATTATCACCCCATTTCTCATATTAATGTGACTCTGACATGCTTGCCAAAATCATTGCTAACAGATTAGAAGACGTTTTGCCTAAACTTATTAATATTGATCAATCTGGTTTCATCAAATGAAGATATGCCTCTTCAAATACAAGACTTTTTTTAATGTCCTATCTTATGCACAAACATCTTCAGAACCCCTTATTCTCCTTACCTTAGGCACTGAAAAAGCTTTTGATCACCTTTCTTATGTTTCCTATTTGAATCCCTAAAATGGCATGGATTCAGTCCTATCTTCTCCAAATGTATTAAACTTTTATACTGTTCCCCTACTACTTGACTATTCTCAAAATCCTTTCCTTTTTTGCAAGGCACATGGCAAGGATGTCCTTTCTCCCCCATGCTCTTTATTTTAGCCCTTGAACCTCTCCTACAATGTATTAGAATAAATAAAAAATATTTCAGAAATACCCAGAAATAATACTTCCATTATATGATGATGATGATATTCTTCTCTGTCTATCCAAGCCTTCTTCATTTATCCTTAATCTGATGAATAATATAAATGGATTTTCTAAAGTTTCAAGGTACAAATTATATCTTGACAAATCCAAAATTCTACCATTAACAAAAGCTGCTCAGCTTCTGTAATTCCTTTATTTGGTAAACAAGGAAAGAGGACGATTTTCAGAAGCTCTCAAGTCTCAATCGAAAGACTTTAAAGAAACTCCTATTGGGGTAAAACTGCACAGGGGAAACCCGAAACACACACGCTATCACGACCACTCCAATTTTAAACTAATTTTGAATCTAAACATGGGCCAAGGTGAAGTGGGAGAATGGAACAAAAGGCTCCCACCAATCCCCTCACACCCCTGGCCTAGAGGATCACGGCCCAGACACCCGCCACGAGAGGAGTTTGCCCATCTACCAGATGACCAGATACCTTGGTACAGGAACATACGGATGTGCCCACCAGCCTGCCCACCAGCCTGCCCTGCCCATGCTGACGCCTGCGGCATGGATGAACTCGACTGAACCATTCAACAGTAAATGAACACATCGTTAGAGATGCCATGACGACCTAGGCAACGGTCAGCACGCCCGTGCAAACATGCACACTGGACACTCCTACACCAATCCACACGAAGAACATATTCAGTGCTATGACGTAGGTGACGGACACACCCACTGACGCGCATCTTTATTATTTTTCACAGAGGTTCTTCAAAATGCAGAAACGCAAGACGCACAATGAACTCATCTAAAATGCTTGCTCACGCTTCTCCTAAACCCATGCATTGCAATGAGAAATATAACGAAGACATGATACTGGGGATAAAGCAATATGATACCATAACCTAAAGCGCCGTGCATCAAATGTTTCCACCTATGCACCAGGCCCAAGTAGGCCGCAAGCAAGAGCTTCCATGAACATTGAATGAGCAAGAGTACAGTTGCTGACCCTGCAGAATGAGCCCGGCGAGAGCAGACAGTCAAGGGCACAATGTTGCAAACTCGCATACCGCAAGCCGACGCCAAGGTCACACCTGCAAATTAAGCCAGGCACACAGTGGAAAATGCAATATTAAATGTCCAGAATTCTGCCTCAACCACGGTCTCACCTCACGTGACCAAGCCGAACCTGACAGGGTGCCAGGCCCAGGAGGAGGGAGGCGCCTGGATCCCACGTTTCAAGACACATGCAGATACAATTAAGCGACTCAATGGACATCTGAGGCGGTGGGAGTAGTCCACCTTCCAGCATATGAATAAATCCTCACATTGTCTGCACATACCCATAGTGATACATTGTTGCAAATGACAGGTGCACCGCGAGCTGGGAACGATCCTTGACCCATCCCTGCCGTTTTGTTTAATAAACAGCAGAACCACCTTGCTTCTTGCGTGTGTCTCATACTCATTTTTTGGGATATACGGGAGGAGTTGGGGCCTCCCTACCCGGAGGTCCGCGGACGGCCCAGCCGACACCGGGAGAATTTCCCCCCGACAAGATGGAGGCACTGCTGAGATCTGTTTAAGATCTGCTTTTATTTTATTTTTTCCGAGTACTCCCGTTGCGAGGAGGCCCGGCGGCGCGGCCCCCTCTGCCGCTGCCCCCTTTTGAGGACTACAGGACCATCGCGGAACTGCGAGAAGACCGGACAGCGCAATCCGGATATTGGCCTTCGGGAGCCGGTTGAGAAGTATCCCGCCCGCGGTTGGCGAGTGTCCAGACGTGGTCCAGATGAGGGGAGGTGGCGAGCCGCTTGGAGGGGTGCACGCAGTCGAGCGGCCCCGCATCAAGAGAACTTGGTGAGCATGCCACGCACAACAAGCAATGTGAAATTGTGAGGGAGGGGGGAGGAATTGAATACGGGAGGCGGGAGGTGTTACACAGGTGCGCGGCGAAGTTTTGATAAATTAGTGTTGACGGTGAAGTGAATGGTAGCTGGACAAGTGCGAGAGCAGTCCGCTACGTTACGGAGGAGGAGGGGGCGGAGCACGAAAACATCATGTGCGGCCGCTCGTAGACACTGATTGGCCTAGGTCGCGACCACGTGTAAGGGTGTGTGTGTGTGTACGGTTTCCTACAATTTGGTAATTATTGATCAATGAGTAGATGAGGATCCCTATTAATCTAGCAGGAAACTCGATAGATAGATGACGTTTCCCTGTAGGCGGTAGCTAGCTGTTTGCCTAATACGGAAGATAATTGGCTGGTTAAGCCCTCCTGTCGAGGGGCGTATCACACGCGAGGCGATGCAGCGTGCGCAGTCCGATTATATTGTTGATTACCTTGTTCCAGGCGTGACAGGAAGACAGCTGTGGGGTTAACGGGGGTAGATTGCAAGCGTATTTTGAACTTTTAAAAACATGTGAAGAACTTACCAGTAGTTTTGAAGAGATCAGTGACGTCACCAGTAGGGCTTTTCATAGGATATCTCGAACACAAGGCATTTTTTCTTTCGGAGAGTGGTGGGGAAGAGAATTATGGTAAGGGAGTGGAGACGGAGATAAACGGTAACGAGTTGATCGGGGGGAAGGTGAAAAGGGGGACGTGGCTGCGCACGGAGAACGCCGGCCACGGCAAGTGAAGAAAGAGGAGGAAGGGTAAGAGAAAGTGGGACGGCTGTATTAAGAACGTCACACGGTGCACGCAGCCGCAGGGGGCTACGTGCGCATCGGCCACAGGGGGCCGTAAAGGTGTTCGGTAAAGGAAGAAAAGAAAGAAAAGAATATACAAATGCAAATGCTATATTTTACTATTTTTCCTTAGCGGACAATCTCAAGTCCCCAAAATTACGGGGCCAGGTAAAGACCTAAGACTGTATAGTGTACACTGTTAGCAAGATAACCGCTACCAAATAGGGGAAGGATAACAAGTGAAGCGCTATTATGTCATACGGGACAGGATCGGGAGGGTGGGGGAACACCCTCACTACCCCGCTACAGCACATATGTAAAACACTGTCACCCCATAGGGAGAAACTGATCAAGTATAGCATAGAATGGACACAGGGGACGGACAACAAAATGACGACACCATGGCCGCCTAATGGCAGTTTCGATCCATATACCCAACACTCGCTAATAACCCATCTGCATAACACATACAAGGGGAAGAAGTTGATACACCACGTGGAGGTGTTTAACTTATGGAGGATGTTCCAAGGGTCCAAACCAGGACCAAACCGAATGTTCATTATGGGGGAAACAACGGAAGAGGAGAAGATTAAGGAGGAAGGAGAGAATGGGGAAAAAGAGAGTGAAGGCACCCAGAACAAGGGGAACGGACAAGAGGGAGGAGAGAAGAGTAACAACATAAACGAAAAGGAAATAAAAAAGGAACAGAGCGACGATATACCTCTAGCGAAGGTAGTGAAAAAGGAGGAAGGGGGGCTATATCCTTTAACAGAACTACGAGACATGGTTCAATTAAGGGCGGCTGAGGGGTACTCGAACCCGGCATACAGCCCGCCACCATATACAGCCACAGGTAGCCACACGGGAAGGGAGCAGACTAGTACGATGGGATCAGCTCGTACGAAAATACCCGCAGGGGAAGGGGGGATCGGCGAAGAGCAGATCGCAGGAATAGGACAGGATGAGTGGGTAGCCGCGCAGGTATTATTAAAATTACGGGGTTCATTAACAGAAGAAGAGGAGGAGGTAGTAAGGAAAATGGACGAGGATAACACCAGGAAGAGTGAAAGGAAAGGGGAAGAGGGGAAAAGAAAGGGGGAAGAGCTGTTATGACAAAAGGAAGAGATTTTGGAGGAACGATTAGCAGAATTAAGGGATGAGCAGAATGCACTGATCAAGCAGCTCGAGAGAGAGGAACGAGAGAGAGCACGGGAAAGGAAAGAAAGCAAGAATGAGTTGGAAAAAATGAGGGAACGAACTGAGGAACAAAAGAGAGAAGCAGAAAGGGTGAAGGCAGTAGCAGAAAGGGTATCCAGAGCAGCACTGCGTGACAAGAAAAGAGAGGAAGAAGAGAAAGAAAAGGAAATAGAAATATGAAAAAGGAGATTACTATCAGAAACGACAAGGAAATACGAAGAAGGGAAATGAATGCAAATATTTAATCATTAGGCATGTTTATATCTAATCAATGAATTTGAATTGAATTTTCTGTTATAAATCCCTCCTGATGAGCCAATAGATTTGGTGAAAAACGTGTAGAGGGCACTACTATTTAAAAACAATTTTTGGAGGATCATTTTTCAATAAAAAAGCCTCATGATACAACAAACATGATTTTTGGAACATCATTTAACCTATAGTTAGCGTTAACTTCAGGTGCACTAGAAGATGACTTGAAAATTCTGTTCTTTCTTTATTTGGTGTGAAATGAAGTACTACATCCATCAAGTATTTAGGTATCCATGCTTCTAAAGATACCACCTCTGCTATTTCACCAAAGGAGGCCCTAATAATTGATAAAGGTCATATTTTAATTGCTCAATGGCCACCACTATTTCTCACATGGTGGGGTTGTCTGGTTCTATTAAAATGAATTTAAGCAGAATCATTTATATTACACTTCTATGATTCCGGTGTCTTTCAACACTATTTCTTTTTTAAACTTGATAAATTACTCTTTCAATTTTTTGGGAATAATAAGACCCCTAAAATTGCATTAACTAAACTTACATTTACCAAAGACAATAGGGGAGTGAAGTTTCCAGATTTCCCAACAAATCATAAAGCCTTCATACTGTGACAAATTGTTATTTTTCTTAATAATGAATCACAATTGATGAATGCTCCTACATGGGTGAAACTTGAAGCCCATTTAATAGCGCTTCTTAATCTTTTCCATTTTATTCAAACTACAACATAGCGAAAAATCATCCCCTCCTACATTCTTTCAAAAGTGCTTGTAATTACTTACTAGACACATCACACTTTACTTTACTTTATATATTTATACCACCCAGGTAGGGACCCAGAGACTTAGGGGCGCAAGACAAAACAAACATGAACATGAGAAGGACCAAAAAAGGAAAAGGTATAAAGGTTGTAACCAGGTACTGACGGGAGCAAAACTATCTAAAGGTTAGATTAGATTTTAATAACACATTCTTCTGGTTTAATAAAATGTTTCATCTCAAACCGAAAAATCCTTTGCTGCAAAGGTGGTATTCTTAATCATATATTTGATAATCTCACTGCTATTCTATTCCCAATCAGATTTTAAATTGTATACCACACCTACCAATCTCATCAAAAACCCTATATCTATTAGTTCTCAAGAAACACCCTCTAAAATTACACTTAGTCATACCTGCTATTTCTACTAAGGCAGACAAATTATACTTAGTTTTAAACAAATCCAGTGATAGAAATCTCCTTAATTGTAACACCATTAAAAACTGGGAACTGCACTGGAATGTACATCCCTCTCCTGACATATGGGAAAGAATCTGGAAGCAATACTACACAACTTTAGTTGCTAACTAATCTCACACAATCACAATTTCCTATTCTACACAAAGCCTACTTAACACCAGTTAGAATATCCAAGATCTCTAAAACTGCCTCTAAAATCTGTTGGTCATGGCAGTCCACTCATGCTGATTTTGTACACTCTATATTCAAATGTACATGTGTGTTTTCCTTCTCAGAGAAAATTTGGAAATGTTTACAGCTAATGTTTAATTTTCAAGAGCTTCTGTGCAATTTAATGATTGGTATTTTAGTTAATCCTTATATAAATTCATTACCCACCCCAAGCCTATTGAACTTTTTAATTTTTTTATAGGATTGCATCTCATTGCATCAAATTGGAAATCTGTGAAAAACCTATCCTACAACATGTGGTGGAATTCCATTTGTTCCTTCCATAGAAGTGAAAAAAGGCATGCATTCTCTAATAGGAACCTTTCTAAATTCTTTAACAAATGGGATGTATTTACTACTTATTTGGTTAAAATAAAACAATTTTGTAGTAATCTGTCATAATGCTGCCTTTACCTCTTGCTTCCCTACTGTTTCTTTTAGTCTGTATTGTCCGTTCCTCCCTGTTAGTTTTATTGCATCCCATTATCGTATTCATTATCCAAAATGTCCTGAAAAACATTATTTGATTCACATTAACGCAACGTTATAGTTCATTACTCATGTATTCATATACTTCATGTACCACATTATATTTGTATAATTCAGTTATGCAATTAACCTGTATTTGTATCAATTGATTTTACAGCGAAACACTGATAAAAAATTATTCAACAAAAAAGATGCCTGCTACCTTGAAGAAGGGTTCATGTTAAGAGTTTGTTCCATGTAATTTAATGCTAGACTTTATTTTAGTTCACAGTGAGGCAAGGTGGGGCGTTACTTGGAAGTAGGATATCATGCTCAGTGTTCTATGGTGAGAAAATATAGCCTGATCAGTGTGACCAAACAGGGCAGGTAGGGAGAGAAGGGCTAGGTGTCTGTCCTTCGCTGACAGAGTGGAACCTTCTCCAATGTTATGTTATTTTGATTTTACTCTTACTATGTGGCGATGCCACGCACTGTACAGTGCTTCATGACACAGAAAGGCCACTGGCTATTGAAATATTTTTTAATGTAATATATGGTGTATTAGATGATTTAATGAGAACACTTAGAACAGCTACATGCCCATATCCAACATTATCTAAACATCGCAGTGCATGATCACACACTGAACTGTGGAATATAAAAGAAATACATACATACCATAAATATGTATGGACAAATATGAAGTGAAAATAATAATATTGTGCACAGTTTGAAAATGAAGTGAAATTACCGATTGGCAGTGATTTTTTAATTCTTTATTAGGGTTTTACAGATGACAGTAAATTGACAGTCGTCATAGCTTGCCAGGCAGTTAGATTACAGTGTATCTGGAACAATAAGGTAGACTTCTCAGTACAGATCATAGCATCAATAAAAGAACACAGGTCTGCAGGTTTTCCATTATCAGGGAATCTGCCCACATCAGACAGTGGCTAAGTTACGCACTACCCCGCCTCCCCCCCCGGGCTCACATCAATCCACTTCCACTCTCCCATTTCCCACGACACATTTGAATTACGAGTACAGACATATTAAAAACCCAGCTTCTCTGCATTTATACAACATATACCGTATTCTCATCGTGAAGCGTGAAAATCGAGGAAGGGACACTAGCAATTTACAGAGGTTTATCATCAGTTGCTCGACCCTTTCCCATTGCATCCTGATCTAACGATTATAGCGTGTAGATCCCTGTTGCATGTGCTAAAGCGAGTGAAGTTCAGCTCTTTCCTATCTTTCCAGGTCTTTAAACCAGGTCAGATGGTTTAGGTTAAACTGGAATTTCCATGCCATACTAATACGCTTGATTGCCTGCATCAGGGACAAATTTAAGATCCTGCCTGATACTGATCTCTTCGATATTTGAGAATGGGAGCCCAATAAATATATTTCAGGGGTTGGACAGGCACTGGTTAACTCAAGATTCACTAGCCTATTCTGTATTTGTTCCCAGTACTGGGACATTTTTGGACATGTCCATAGCATGTGCATCTGGTCATTATCGGCCCGTCAGCCTTTAGGACAGCTATGAGCATTGTCAGGGAACATGTGTGCCTTTTTCCCTGGGGTCAGGTCAACTCTATGAAGCACATTGCATTGTATTAACTTAAAATGTGTCTTTCTTGACACTGTTTCTGGGGTGGGCAAACATTGAATCCCATTTCGTTTCTTCAAGGGTATAGCCCAAATCCTTCTCCCTGCCACTCTGATGATCAATTCCGTCTGGGAAGACTTATCTATCAGCACCTCATATATTAACAATACCCTTCTACCCCAGTCAGCACTTTAGAATATTATATTAGGGTGGTTCCACCGGCAAGATTTTCCAGTAACAGTTTGCACTGTCAAGCATGGTAATGTAGGTTAAGAATTGCCCTGCTGATATATTGTAGTGCTTCTCAATTCCTCAAATGGTACAAGGTTTTTGGCCAAAAATGTGTTGCCGCAGCTCGCTATTCCTTGTGTTTCCCATTTTGATCGCATGTGTTGCACTATCATGAAGCCTAGTTTGGACCCAGTGCCCAGTGCCATATCAGGTGAATACGGAGTCCCGAGCCTCATTCTGGCAGAGGTTAATTTCCATTTTTGGACACCTGTTCTAATCAAGGAGGAGTTACTATTGTTTGCCACTCCCGTCCGCAGTGCCTCTTTCATTGTGTATGGTGCAATTGCCCTTCTCAGAAGCTGTGTCTCTGAGTTCTCGTCGTCTTACTCACATAGCTACATATTGTACGTTCGAGGCGATGTAGAATTGTTCAAAATCTGGCAGCCATAGCCCACCCCAAGCGGTTTGTCTATGAAGAGTTTGCAATGCAATCCAGCATCTTTTGGGGCACCATAACAATTTTTTGAGTTTAGTGTCCAAAACGGTAAAACATGTTTGTGGTATCAGAAAGGGGATACTAGCAAAGTAGTAGAGGAAGGTAGGATAATCAATCTAATTATTTTGACCTTCCCCATTAATGAAAGCGGAAGTTAATTCCATAAATCAAGTTAGCCATTCAGTGTAATAAGAATTTTGTGCATGTTATTGATATAGGTATCTCAAGTGTCATGATAAATATTGACATCTAAATAATGGAAGGTATCTGGGTGTGAGGAATTCGGCCATCCAAATGGTGGGTCTGCGCTCGCCTGGTCTTTTTTGAATTTTTTTATTAAATGGAATGATGGTAGACCAACCTCAGGAAAATGTGTGGCAACATTGCAGTGTTCAGCCACACATGGGAAGATCACTTATCCCACCTGAAAAAGGTGCCTCAGGTGCTGAAGAATGCAGGTCTGACTATCAAGGCCACGAAATGCTAGATAACTTGGGGCACAGTGATGTACCTATGCCAACTGGTTGGTGGAGGTAACAAACAACCTCTCGCAGCAAAGGTACAGGCTGTGAAGGATTGGGACATCTCCACCACACAGACAGGTGAGAGCCTTTCTTTGTCTCACCGGGTACTAACAGTCATTCATCAAGGGGTATAGTACCCTTGCCATGCCCCTAAATGATGTAACTTCCAAGAAAATGCCAAAGAAGGTAACTTGTACCCCCGCATGTCAAACCTCCTTTCAGAATTTAAAGGATGGATTGTACAGGGACCCAGTTCAGAAAGTGTACTCTGGATGGTCTACAGGCACTGTCGCTGCTGTCATATTTAGTACGAATATGACAGCCAAGGGTACACTATGCATCGCAAGAAGAAGCAGAACCAAATCTTCCCTCTGCCATGGCCAACCTAATTAACTAACAAAGGCTTCACAGATTTGCCCTGCTCTTTTGTTGGGCCCTGCAGCTGGTGCAGCGATTTGCATACCAATTAGGGGGTAATTCAAGCAGGTCCACATGGGGCCTGTGTAAGAGGATTCAATTCAACACTACAGCTAAGTCAATGCCTAGTCTGGGATACTGAATGGAAACCCTTATTGATATATCTTTGTGTCCAGTTCATGAGTTCTGGATGACTACCCCTATATAACACCCCTCTCTTGGAATACCCCTGACCCCACTGAGCCAAGAAGTAGTTCTGTTTTGCCAGTTTAAAAGGTTTATTTGCGAATTTAAACAATATATATATATATATATATATCACACTTTATAATAAATTAATAATTGAATATCACACTTAATCTGAGCAGTAATCAATAGTGGATAGTCTGGCACTAGCACACTTCTTTATAATCAATGATGAGTGGTTATAGGATGGATAAGATAGCAACAGTACTTTTATGGTTTCAAATAGATGCAATGTGGAATGAAAATGCAGTACAGAAAATAACTTGATAGAATTTCAGCAAAAGACAATGTAATCACTTTCTTGGACAATTCACCCCCCCCCCCCCTTTATGCAATGTAAGGAGATGAAGAGGAGAGCACTCAGTTCTTAGGAATGCAATCAAATAGAATTCAGTTCAATTCCCCCCCAGCAGCTTATACAACAGATAGGAGTTTTGAAACACAGACCCAAGTGCTTTGGATGTGGTGGCAATGAAGTGAGAAATATGCTGAAAATGCTTTTAATTCCTTTTAGGAGGTTCAGGGTGAGTAGAAGCTACTTGGGATGAGTTCGGGCTCACTTTAGCAATGATTCAGAGATGGTGATTAAGAGGCAAACGAAATTTTAGCAGTTCAGGCAAAAGCTGCTGATTTTTACAGGTGGCTGAAATCAGGCCAAATCGCAAATCGCGGCAAAATTCGCGAATGCGTGAATCACAATTATGGCAAAAGTATAAAAAAAAGGAGTAGCAAGTCGGTTCTTTGAAAAGCTAAGATTCTAAGCTTTCAGAGGAAAGTTAAACCAAGTTTCTAGCACAAACGGTTACGGAGTTATGAACGATTTTGTGAAGGTTGTTTTTCGGATTTGAAATTTTAAAAGTTCAAAGTGACAGGTTACAGCTTTGCAGCTGCAGAATTGACAAATGACAGTGGTGCGGCTTTACAAATGACAGGTGACAGTTAGGAGGCAGTTCTGGTTAGATTAAAATAGTTTGGATTAGATTATTTTAACTAAGAGATTGGTTCTGCACAGTTCTGCTATATATATATTTTTGAAATAGGCCTCGCCACGGATCTGGTCAGGTTTTGGACTGGACTCCGGTTCTGGTCTCAGAACTTCACAGTGATCTGGGTCAGCTCTCTGGTTCTGCTAACAGCGGTCTGGGTCACTCTGGATCTCTGGCCTCTGGTTCTGGATACTGCTCTGCTTTCTCTGGGTAGAGCACTGCTTCTGGATCTTTCTGGCACAGGGTTTCAGGCCAGAATCAACAGCTGGGCCCGGCTGTGAATAGTCTGCAAATGATTTTTGGGCCTGCTGACAAATACTTTTGCTTGCAGTGGGCCTTCTTGGTTCAACGTTCTGTAGTCTCTGTTTAGCTTAGAAGTCTAAGTGTAGGATCTCTGGATGTGAAGTCGTCGGTCAGCATGCTCCGCAGCAAATGGAATTGAATGTCTCTAGCTGTCCCAGCAGTCTCTTTTTATGTGTTTTAAAAGCGGGTGTGCGCCTGGGCCTAGCTAAGCCTGCCCCTTTCTACTTGTCATTGGCCCAATTCTCCCCTCTCCCATGATTGGGGGAAGGAAATGTGAGTCAGAGTGATGCTGTAGGTTTTATGGGTCAGAGGATCCTCCCCTGGTCAGTTTGCCCACAAATCTATATTTGATTCAAATACATATTGCACAGATACACAGTTGTTTAAAATTACATGCACCCATCACATATCACATGAGGTATACTCTGTTCAAACTCTGCTCTTCCTGAGGGCTTGCATTCAAAAATGGCAACTTATTTTCTATTTTAGTGGGTTATGCAACCTTGGTTCTTCATTAAAAGTTATACACATATACACAGGCTGTCCATACCTACTCCAGTAAATTCCCATATCTCTAGCTTAAACACAGAGTATGTGGTGTCAATAAATAGTGGGGTTTTGCCCCAGAACATCACACAAATTGGAGTTTGGGCTTGAATCGAAGGTACATTTTTTAAATTAAGGCTCTCAAAGTTATACATTCCTGTCATTTGATTACAAAGAGTTATCAGTGTTTCTGTAAAATATATATTTTGCTTTCAATTCAGTTCTCAGAGTGTTGGAGTCCGCCTCCAAGACTTGGGTGGGTCAGTGACCATGCCTCTGCTGGCAGGCAGGCCTTTGTTGACAGGAAACAGTCAACATCAGCATATTCTATTCAAGTGCAAGAGCCTATTGTGTGGTCTCCAGGAGGCTGAGGTCAGCAGACCAGGGGGTCACTTTGCATTTGGTTATTATGACCATGTGATATCCTGGGCTGTGGTGTGAATCTCTTGAGGTGAGAGGGTTTCCCAGGCTTCTGGCCTCTGGGAACAGCAGATGGCTATTTCTTGATTAAAATGCAGCCTTTGAAGTCAGCTGAGTCAAATTCCTTTGTCAGCAACTGCACTCAGTTCTCCTGTCAGAGTTTAGACCGCTAGCGCCTTGAGGATTTTGTTGTTACTGCATCCATTTTTGGGATCTTTCTTGGATTAATGCATTCCAAACAGGAATGGTTCTTACAGGGTAGTAAATAATCCTTGCTTTAAATTGTTTTGATGGGGCTCCTTACAGTAAAATAGTTATGTGGAACCCCACAAAAGGGTTGAATCTTTAAAGTGGTCCGATGAGCCACGATTTCAGCAACTTTTTGACATCAGTAACAGTGGATTTTGTTAACAAAGATCTTTCTTTACACTGGTGGGTGGCAAGTTCGGTAACCATTTTGGTGTGCGCACAAACTGCGTGGTTCTCCTGGATTCTGGCGCACATGTGGGCTTTTTGACCATCTTGGATTTTCTAAGCCCACAGCACCAAATTTTGCAGCATGGTAGCCCAAACGTGGGTCAGGACACCCAACACCTGGCTGCAGAAGTTAACAAAGGAGACAGGAAACCCCAACAACCTTACATATGCACCTGTGTCAACCTAAAGCCAGCTCCCGCCCTTAGTATCCATGACAGTGAGCTGTCACGTCTGGGACTGCATGTTTACAGTAGTTCTCCCTATAGAGGCACCCCATTCATAATGCACGAGAATGTGGTTTGCAGGAGCTAGAGAGTCTGGTCTCGTTGCATCTTCACAGGAGACTTTCCGCTTTAATCAGGAACCACAGATGTATCCATTAACCAGAGAGACCCTTTGATCCACAACACACAGGATGATGGGTAGGACTTAGTATCACATGTTTTCGCCCCTTTCCTGTTGCAAAGCACTCTGGTTATGACCTCATTGAAAAAACCTGGGAACCAACCAAAGCCTTTATGATCAGAAGACTGGTAACGTGAGTCTAAGATCGGGTCTCCTCACTTGAGGGTGACCTTTCCCTTGATGTACCTCTCTATTTGGTAATGTGTTGCAAACAGAGGTGTAGTTCAATCGAAAGAACAAAAAATCCCAACATGGAAACACCAAGCTATGAAAAAAAAAGAAAGATTTTATAATCCGTCCTTGTGCTAATATACTCTAAGCGAAGGCAGGGGACAACACTAACCTGATCGGCGTTAAGGCGCTGCAGATACACCTAGGAATCATATAGTGGTGAAAAAGCTCTGTATTACTCCTACGGGAAAGAGCGTGGTCTGTGGCAGATGAGAACAAGGAAGAATCCAAGAGAAAACTGAGAAATCCAGGAGGAGAGGTAAGGCGGGGGTGTTAGTGGGTTAGTAGGAACCTTCCCCCGGGCAGCATGAGGATGCACTAAAGGATAGAACAGTGTGTACTGCAGAACGTCCAAGGACTGTACACCAATTCAGGGTCCTGAGAGAAATAGCCACAAGGTAATCCCAAATAAACAACACGGCAGTCGAGGGTAATCCAAAAGCCAATATGTAAAACAGACCAAAGTTCATAGCCAGGGATATCAAAGAATGAAAACCAGAAGCAGGATCCAAAAGACTGTCCCGGATACAAAATACGGGATCAAGAGTTTTAGCTTCAAGAGACACAAAAATAACACGTGGACTCCTACGATCAATCAGAATCACCAACGCCATTGCAGAGTAATATTTAATGTCCCTGTGTGCGGAAGTACAGCGTGCTGACGTCATGCCTCGTGTCGGGTAACCATGGTGACAAGAGGTTGTACCCGACTCGAAGGCACACTAATTGGAGCATGCTGTGTGGTTGCTCAGCTTCAGCGCAGATGCCATGGCAACCCGCCAATGCTGTAAAAAGGGAGCTGCAGAACTACGATGATTGCCTAGTGATCGCACTATAGTGCATTGGACCGTGACACTCATGGATACAGGAGATTGTTGGGAGGGACCCCAGGATTGCTTCTTTAAGGTAGGCATAGCCTACACCAATCATTGTGGTACATTTGGCTTTAAAAGAGGGCAGAGCCTCTATTTTGGCAGAGCATCTGAAGACTTCACAAGAGGAAAGAAGAACTTGGTCTTGGGCCCTGGCTGAAGTCTGCCTTACATATTCTGCCAGTGAAGGAAGGCCAGGAAATCCAAAGAGGGAAGCAGGATCCCTTCTCTAAACATCTCCCAGGGAACAGAGGGAGATACCGAATCCAGACGATGCTCCAGCAGCTGCAGAACCGGTACACAGCCAGCACACAGCGTGCCCTGCTAGGCTCTACAGCACGTGTCCTAGGTAGGAAGGGCCAGAAGGTCTATGAACCCAAAACCAAGGACAAGGCAGCTGCCTGCAACACACCTCTTAGCTTTGACCCATCTGCCTTAAAGGACAACACTGGCCCATTGAAGAAGCTGGGAGAAGTGCCTTGACAAGCATGTACTTACGTCCGCCTTAAAGGACATTTTTTACAGCCAACCGACTACGATGCTGATTGTTGTCAAGCCGCAGTTGCTTAAAGACATCCGAGATGTCTTGATCAGTGCTTAAGAACCGCCGATCAGCACTGAGACAATGATTCCTGACCTGACCCGTCAGGTAGGCCAGTCTGCAGCCGTTCATCCAGCTTCACTCACCAAACCGGTTTGCTCCCATATACCTGCAGCTGACTATTGTCTTGAACTCTATCACAGAAGCCTGCAAAGCACCCTGAAGCCAACTCGACCCTGTCGAGCATCAAGAATATCTATAGCCAAAGGTACATTGTGTTTCTGTCCCCCTGGTCCTTCCCAGAAGGCCCCTAGAGACATTTGAAGACCCATTGCTCCCTTTCTGCTGAAGTCAAGAAACCTTAAACTGTTGTGATTATTAACCATATTGACTACCCTCCTGTCAGTATCCAGAGTGCATCCCTTTTCCTTCTTTGAAACTGTCTGTCCCATGTATTCCTTTACAGGGAGGGCTGTATTTAATTGTGTTGCTAGAACTGTCTGTTGTGATATAAATAAAGTAGATATTTTTGATGCAACCTTGACTGGACAGTCCCTTTATCATTGGGTAGTGATTGTATTTTCGCTGGGTTGCAAGTAACCAGCGATTCACAAGCTTTCAGAGATAAGCCTGCCGTTCCATCCACGTTACCAAACTTGAACGAGGATTTTCATAGTTTGCTTGTTATTCCAATCTGTTTGGATCCATTCTGGTGTACTAGAGGTGGGGGGCTGCTTGATAGTTTAGAAACCAATAGTCACCACTGGACCACTGGTGCCCCGGAAGTTGATTTGGCACACTGGGCCCCATCATCATTTCCATTTAATTAATTTTGGATGCTGGCTTCGCCTATTATAGTGGAAGAGAAAGATGCATGACTTGTCCCAATTTATACATAGACCAAAGAGCTTACCAAAATTCTCAAACATTTCTAAAATATATGGAAACGTTGTTTCAGGAGTATTGAAGTACAGCAGAACATCATCAGCATATAAAGAAAGAAGATGATGCTCTTGTCTAATTTCTATTCCAGGGCAGGGTCGAAGTGTACGGAAAGAAGTAGTGGAGTTATGTTGCCTACTGGCCTGCAGCGCTCCCCATAGACCCCATCGCCGCACCCCCTCCTATGCACAATAAAAACCCCAAACACACATGTGCCTGCTCTTTAAGGAAACGTCCTGTGCAGTGCACTGAAAGTGCAAGTTTCAATCTCTTCCTACACTTTTATTTTTAAACGAAATTGTTCCGGAACGGTTTCTTTTTAAAATAAAAGTATAGGAAGGTTAAAACTTAATTAAAAGAAGTAGAGGAGCACCGGTCCCGACCGCTCCCACCCACTTCAACCACTTTTCCAAGGTCATCACATTGCTCCCTAAGCAGACTAGCCAATGGCTCCATCGCCAGCAGCATGGCAGTGTTATGTCATGTGCAATTAAGGAGTCGGCAAATCAGTTCCAAAGTGTTCAAGTCTGTCAGTTTTGCCCTTTGACTCCAGAAGTCACACTTCTTGCATACCTTGACCAGCAGGGGCCTCTTGTATCCCCAGTGCCCAGATACATAAATTAGAATAGAGCCAACCTGGGGTGGGGCTGGGCGGCAGGGGTGTCTACTACCCCCTAGCCCTGATCATAACCTAAACACTACCTCATGCTGTAGACGTTACTTTTGCATTGGTGGACTTCTATGCTCTCTATTCCTTCTGCCCTCTGCCCCTTCCCTTTTTTTTCACGATATTCATCATCACGGGGAGCCCCCTATCATTTCCCTCTTTTTTTAAAATACCACGGCGGGTCACACTGCTTACAAAATGCCATGATTAGAAAATGCGGCACCTACCAAGTTCATCCTCAGTAAGGAGAACACACCTGGCTGCGGGCCCTGTGCCCGGCTGGTTTCTTCATCCTCAGTAAGGAGAACACAAATGGCTGCGGGCCCTGTGCACGGGTGGTTTCTTCATCCTCATTAAGGAGAACACACCTGGCTGCGGGCCCTGTGCACGGGCGGTTTCTTCATCCTCAGTAAGGAGAACACTCCTGGCTGTGGGCCCTGTGCACGGGCAGTTTCTTCATCCTCAGTAAGGAGAACATACCTGGCTGCAGGCCCTGTGCACGGGCGGTTTCTTCATCCTCATTAAGGAGAACACATCTGACTGCGAGCCCTGTGCACGGCCGGTTTCTTCATCCTCATTAAGGAGAACACACCTGGCTGCGAGCCCTGTGCACGGCCGGTTTCTTCATCCTCAGTAAGGAGAACACACCTGACTGCGGGCCCTGTGCACGGGAGGTTTCTTCATCCTCAGTAAGGAGAACATACCGGGCTGCGTGCCCTGTGCACGGGCGGTTTCTTCATCCTCGGTAAGGAGAACACATCTGACTGCGAGCCCTGTGCACGGCCGGTTTCTAAATCCTCATTAAGGAGAACAAACTGCGGGCCCTGTGCACGGGCGGTTTCTTCATCCTCAGTAAGGAGAACACACCTGACTGCGGGCCCTGTGCGTAAGGGGTACACACCTGACTGCGAGCCCTGAGCATGGCCGGTTTCTTCAACCTCATTAAGGAGAACACACCTGGCTGTGGGCCCTGTGCATGAGCGGTTTCTTCATCCTCAGTAAGGAGAACACACCTGGCTGTGAGCCCTGTGCACGGGCAGTTTCTTCATCCTCAGTAAGGAGAACATACCTGGCTGCAGGCCCTGTGCACGGGCGGTTTCTTCATCCTCAGTAAGGAGAACACATCTGACTGCTAGCCCTGTGCATGCCAGTTTCTTCCTCCTCAGTAAGGAGAACACACCTGGCTGCAGGCCCTATGCATGGCCTGTTTCTTCATCCTCAGTAAGGTGAACACACCTGGCTGCGGGCCCTCTGCATGGCCAGTTTCTTCATCCTCAGTAAGGAGAAAACACCTGGCTGGGCTGCAGGACCTCTGCACGGCCGGTTTCTTCATCCTCAGTAAGGAGAACACACCTGACTGCGGGCCCTGTGCACGGGCGGTTTCTTCATCCTCAGTAAGGAGAACACACCTGACTGCGGGCCCTGTGCACGGGCAGTTTCTTCATCCTCAGTAAGGAGAAGACCCCTGACTGCGGGCCCTGTGCACGGGCGGTTTCTTCATCCTCATTAAGGAGAACACACCTGGCTGCGGGCCCTGTGCACGGGCGGTTTCTTCATCCTCAGTAAGAAGAACACACCTGACTGCAGGCCCTGTGCACGGCCGGTTTCTTCATCCTCAGTAAGGAGAACACACCTGGCTGCGAGCCCTGTGCACGGCCGGTTTCTTCATCCTCAGTAAGGAGAACACACCTGGCTGCGGGCCCTGTGCACGGGAGGTTTCTTCATCCTCAGTAAGGAGAACATACCGGGCTGCGTGCCCTGTGCACGGGCGGTTTCTTCATCCTCAGTAAGGAGAACACATCTGACTGCGAGCCCAGTGCACGGCCCGTTTCTTCATCCTCATTAAGGAGAACAAACTGCGGGCCCTGTGCACGGGCGGTTTCTTCATCCTCAGTAAGGAGAACACACCTGACTGCGGGCCCTGTGCGTAAGGGGAACACACCTGACTGCGAGCCCTGTGCATGGCTGGTTTCTTCAACCTCATTAAGGAGAACACACCTGGCTGTGGGCCCTGTGCATGAGCGGTTTCTTCATCCTGAGTAAGGAGAACACACCTGGCTGTGAGCCCTGTGCACGGGCAGTTTCTTCATCCTCAGTAAGGAGAACATACCTGGCTGCAGGCCCTGTGCACGGGCGGTTTCTTCATCCTCAGTAAGGATAACACATCTGACTGCGAGCCCTGTGCACGTCCAGTTTCTTCCTCCTCAGTAAGAAAACACCTGACTGCGGGCCCTGTGCACGGCCGGTTTCTTCATCCTCATTAAGGCGAACACACCTGACTGCGGGCCCTCTGCACGGCCAGCTTCTTCATCCTCAGTAAGAAAACACCTGACTGCGGGACCTGTGCACAGCCGGTTTCTTCATCCTCAGTAAGGAGAACACACCTGACAGCGGGCCCTGTGCACGGCCGGTTTCTTCATCCTCAGTAAGGAGAACACACCTGGCTGCAGGCCCTATGCATGGCCTGTTTCTTCATCCTCAGTAAGGTGAACACATCTGGCTGCGGGCCCTCTGCATGGCCAGTTTCTTTATCCTCAGTAAGGAGAAAACACCTGGCTGGGCTGCAGGACCTCTGCACGGATGTTTTCTTCATCCTCAGTAAGGAGAACACACCTGACTGCGGGCCCTGTGCACGGGCGGTTTCTTCATCCTCAGTAAGGAGAACACACCTGACTGCGGGCCCTGTGCACGGGCAGTTTCTTCATCCTCAGTAAGGAGAAGACCCCTGACTGCGGGCCCTGTGCACGGGCGGTTTCTTCATCCTCATTAAGGAGAACACACCTGACTGCGGGCCCTGTGCACGGGCGGTTTCTTCATCCTCAGTAAGGAGAACACACCTGACTGCAGGCCCTGTGCATGGGCGGTTTCTTCATCCTCAGTAAGGAGAACACACCTGACTGCGAGCCCTGTGCACGGCCGGTTTCTTCAACCTCATTAAGGATAACACACCTGGCTGCAGGCCCTCTGCACGGCCAGTTTCTTCATCCTCAGTAAGGAGAAAACACCTGGCTGGGCTGCAGGACCTCTGCACGGCCGGTTTCTTCATCCTCAGTAAGGAGAACACACCTGACTGCAGGCCCTGTGCACGGCCGGTTTCTTCATCCTCAGTAAGGAGAACACACCTGACTGCGGGCCCTGTGCACAGGTGGTTTCTTCATCCTCAGTAAGGAGAATACACCTGACTGCAGGCCCTGTGCACGGGCGGTTTCTTCATCCTCAGTAAGGAGAACACACCTGACAGCAGGCCCTGTGCACGGGCGGTTTCTTCATCCTCAGTAAGGAGAACACACCTGACTGTGAGCCCTGTGCATATCCGGTTTCTTCAACCTCAGTAAGGAGAAAACATCTGGCTGGGCTGCAGGACCTCTGCACGGCCGGTTTCTTCATCCTCAGTAAGGAGAACACACCTGACTGCGGGCCCTGTGCACGGGCGGTTTCTTCATCCTCAGTAAGGAGAACACACCTGACTGCGGGCCCTGTGCACGGGCAGTTTCTTCATCCTCAGTAAGGAGAAGACCCCTGACTGCGGGCCCTGTGCACGGGCGGTTTCTTCATCCTCATTAAGGAGAACACACCTGGCTGCGGGCCCTGTACACGGGCGGTTTCTTCATCCTCAGTAAGGAGAACACACCTGACTGCGGGCCCTGTGCATGGGCGGTTTCTTCATCCTCAGTAAGGAGAACACACCTGACTGCGGGCCCTGTGCACGGGCAGTTTCTTCATCCTCAGTAAGGAGAAGACCCCTGACTGCGGGCCCTGTGCACGGGCGGTTTCTTCATCCTCATTAAGGAGAACACACCTGGCTGCGGGCCCTGTGCACGGGCGGTTTCTTCATCCTCAGTAAGGAGAACACACCTGACTGCGGGCCCTGTGCATGGGCGGTTTCTTCATCCTCAGTAAGGAGAACACACCTGACTGCGAGCCCTGTGCACGGCCGGTTTCTTCAACCTCATTAAAGAGAACACACCTGGCTGCAGGCCCTCTGCACTGCCAGTTTCTTCATCCTCAGTAAGGAGAAAACATCTGGCTGGGCTGCAGGACCTCTGCACGGCCGATTTCTTCATCCTCAGTAAGGAGAACACACCTGACTGCAGGCCCTGTGCACGGCCGGTTTCTTCATCCTCAGTAAGGAGAACACACCTGGCTGCGAGCCCTGTGCACGGCCGGTTTCTTCATCCTCAGTAAGGAGAACACACCTGGCTGCGGTCCCTGTGCACGGGAGGTTTCTTCATCCTCAGTAAGGAGAACATACCGGGCTGCGTGCCCTGTGCACGGGCGGTTTCTTCATCCTCAGTAAGGAGAACACATCTGACTGCGAGCCCAGTGCACGGCCCGTTTCTTCATCCTCATTAAGGAGAACAAACTGCGGGCCCTGTGCACGGGCGGTTTCTTTATCCTCAGTAAGGAGAACACACCTGACTGCGGGCCCTGTGCGTAAGGGGAACACACCTGACTGCGAGCCCTGTGCATGGACGGTTTCTTCAACCTCATTAAGGAGAACACACCTGGCTGTGGGCCCTGTGCATGAGCAGTTTCTTCATCCTGAGTAAGGAGAACACACCTGGCTGTGAGCCCTGTGCACGGGCAGTTTCTTCATCCTCAGTAAGGAGAACATACCTGGCTGCAGGCCCTGTGCACGGGCGGTTTCTTCATCCTCAGTAAGGATAACACATCTGACTGCGAGCCCTGTGCACGTCCAGTTTCTTCCTCCTCAGTAAGAAAACACCTGACTGCGGGCCCTGTGCACGGCCGGTTTCTTCATCCTCATTAAGGCGAACACACCTGACTGCGGGCCCTGTGCACGGGCAGTTTCTTCATCCTCAGTAAGAAAACACCTGACTGCG